>NC_089681.1:115149194-115458926 GCF_031753505.1 Anomalospiza imberbis
ACCAGGCATTGTCAGTAGGAATGGAGAGAGGAAGCTTGTGAGAAATGAAAGACAAAAGGTAAAATTCAGCAGCTCTTAAAATGTTGCTGCGTAGAGAACCAGGGTTTTGAGCCCCTTCTCACTACTGCACAAAATCTTGTCTGATGAACAGCTAAAGTTGAGATTCAGTGTTCCAATAATATGCACCTGATAAAAATGAAATATTCTAATTCTAATGATCACAGTGATATTTTCCATTAATCTTTTTCAGCCTTGTTATTGAAAGAGTCTTCTTGTCTTAAAAAATGGATTGACACCCTATCTAAGATAAAGGTAAATATATAACCATTGGGCATGAAATACAAGCGGTAGGTCATCAATAGGGAGCAGGTATTTTTTATACAGACAAGAAACATAAACTAAAATTGATATATACTTCATGGAGACAGAAGGAATTTGGAGAGACCAAATGATTCTAAAGTAATTGGAGGAACTTTCTTAATTTCTAAATCTATTTTCTAAGAAAGATAGAAAAAAACACTCTGGCACAAGATTTAGACTATATAGCTAAGAGTTTTTATAAAGCAACATTCCAAGCTCACAAAATTACACCTGATTACAGAGACAAGAAGAGAAAATCCTTTCTGCTGAGCTCGTATCACCAGTTAAGCCATTACAGGAAAGCAGAATATGAAACAGAGGGTTAAGTAACAGATATGGTTTTGAAATGAAGTAATTGTGAAAGACAGGGAGAGCAATAATGGCTGAAAGTTTAACCTTAGCTTCACCCATATGTCTTAAACTCCTCATCTTCCATAAATATATTAGCTATAATGAACAGATAACCTAGTAGTTGGGACAGACATATCCATAGAACCCATTTTGTTGGAGCAGTACTGATAAAAAGTGGCAGTATTCATTTTGCAAGTCTTAGTAAGAAGCAATATTGTATAACAGTGTCCATTAAAGGTCTGGTTAAAGCAATATAGTGTGGATTTTTGCAAAGATTTTGATTGCTTTGCATTCCATTTATAATAAGTTACACTAAAATCTACAGACTGAGACTTGGTTTGGTTTCAAACTCTATTAAAATCTAGAAATTAAGCGAGAGTGAAAAAACTGGGAAAAAAAGAAGAAAGGTTAAGTGATGGCAGATCCAGCTAGAAATTTCCATTAACATTGCCAGTCTGCAAAAAATACCCCCCCAAAACTCCATCAGATATTTGACCATAGTTTTACCTGGTTTTTACCCTAATAATTATTCCCATTTCATAGAGAATAGAGGATTGTCTGCAACCTATGTTTCATAAAATAGAATCTCTTAGGCAAGTCAATAGAGCTTTTCATATATGTCCTTTGCTGATCAATATACATACACATGCCCACACAGTGCCAGAAACAGCAACGTCGGCATGGAAAGGAGAGCCATGAGTGGAAGTCAAGGTTACACTAGTGAGCTACCAACTGAGTATATATAGTGCATATATGTATTGTATGTATCCACTGTATACACACATATAAAAAAAAACAGAATTGAAAAGATAGTGTCCACGCAACGCTTCACATTACTTGCAGTTACCTTCCACATCTCTCACAGAGGCAAACAAATTGTCATCCTTATTGCTAGACCACTGTTTGGAAGGGGGTGACACTGGGTTCCATACAAAAAATGAGATTTCCTCAGCAGTCTTTGAAATTCTGCTGTGTTAAATCTGATTGTTCCTACTTGGATGGGAAATGAACATGTGGAAATGGCATAATTTCAAAATTCTGGCATGAGTCTCTTTTTTAACTGAGGCATGTTTTCAGGAACACATGCAGACCGGTTGGCAAGGTAGGTGAAGGACACAGTGGATCTGATTCTTCACTTCTGAAATATCTTTGATTCATTTTATACATCATAAGCAGTGCTCCCAAATTCTTGAGGAGTTTTCTATGTATGGAACTATGAAAAAAAGGAGAGGATTTTTATTTATATTACTAATGCCAGTAAGATTTCCATGAGATACATCCTGGTTGTCAGCGTCTGCAAGCAAGGTTGACAGAGAAGCATGCCCAAATAAAAATGTATACAGTTCTGGAAATACCTGCAAAGATATTTAAATACTGTGAGACATGTATAGAAGTGTCTGTTTTTCACAACACCTTCAGTGACAACAGGTGAATTGTGGGAGAGTGCTGAACTAGGAAATCTAGTATGGTTTTTAAGTTGCATTTGGAAATGTACCGAGACCTTTACCTGGTCTGAGTATCTGAGTTTGTGAAATGAATACAATAGGATTCTCTTCTATACATAACTACAGAAGTCTCTGTGAAACACAGAAATTATGGTAACAGGAAATTATCCATAAAAGAAACATTATTTCTTTGCAAAAAAAAAATAAAAACTAAAAGTTATTCTTGGTATACAGCAATTCCTTCCAGATTGTCCCAAGATCTTCCCATCTATTGAAGATCAGATCCAACTCACTAGAACTTTTTTTCCTTATCAAGATGTCAGTGTTAAATAACAAATGTCTCAGAGATCCCTTCAGCACTACTGGGCAAGAACATGGGTTAAAGAATGCCTCCAATGAAGTGCTGGATTCAAATGGCTGTTCTCCTAATGACTTATACAGTAAGCATCTAAGAAAATTTTGATTTCTTTTTTTTAATTGTACTACTTCTTATTGTGATGCCCTGCTGTTAACACAAGTCACATTACCTTAATACAAGTCACATTACCTCCTGATCCAGTTAAAATAAATGCCAGTGAATCAGCACGTTTCTGCACTCTTCACATTCTCCACTCAAGGAAGAAAAACAGGAAAAAAAAACTCAGTTGTTTTCACAAAATGGTTCTTTAAAAGTATCTTATGTCTCCCCATCCATCACACTACTCAGCTGCCTTTTAGGCAGCTCATCAGCCTCACTCACCAGGGAAGTCTCACTGACTCAGGAAGGACATTGTGCCGAGCAGCATTTGCAGCACCTTCAGTGACATTCTCCAAGATGTGCAAGATACAAGAGAGGCAGCAGAGACTGCAGCACAGCAACAAACACATTTTCAGCAAAATCCACGTGTGAATCTACTGATAATAATCAACTAGGGGCTAGAAAGCAGCACATCACTAGTCATTACAAAACAAAGGTGTGATTAGCTGTTTAGCACCCACAGAGTTGTTTTCTTAACTAGCAATATATCCCACCTATTTCTATGTTATATTAAGGAACAGGGAGCAGAAAGAAAGAAAATCTTTTGAATGATGACAGACTAACTGAGTTTTCTATGAGGTCAACTCATTCGTAATGGTTTTCTGGTGTTTGGTTGTTTGGGGTTTTTTTTTAAACTGAAATACTTGCCATTAATTTTAGTAAAGTAATTTCTTGCTCTTCAGTGTATAGCCATACAACAAACAATTTTAATATGATAATATTAATATGAAAGGGTTTTTCTCTCTTATTTTCTTGTATTTTAGTCAGTGCATTGCATATTATTAAGCAACAAACTCCACCTCTGTATTTACAAAAACCTAATCCATAGAGGTTCTAACTTCTGTGAAGATATATAATTGAAAGCAGTATTGCCATGATCACTTCCATGGATCCCCAACCACCTCTTAGTCAGCTATTAGGGGAAAAATAAGGAAAATACTGGTTTGGCGAGTCTTTATAAAAATACAAGTACTCACTACACAGAAACTCTTCATTTTGTATTCAGTCACACTTGCAAAATGTTAATGGCACCTAGTAAAACAGCACAGTGTTCAACAGAAATACCAAGCAGCTGGTTATGTTGCCTCATGACTGTTTTAGATTTGCTTACCTAAAATTGCAACCATGAAACAAGATTATGTCATTTTAAGAAAAGTTAGGTTTTTAAAGGACCTACTCATGAAAGATTATACAGTTATGCTTCTGAGCCCAGGAGAAAATTTTAAAAATAAATGTTTTTTTTTTTAATTAAAATTAAGACTTACTCACATTGCCTACAAACATTTGTCTTTTAGTTACAATACCCTAAAGGAGATTAATTAATTGCCTGGATTACAAGCACATAAACCAAAAACTCCAGGCTCTGCCACCAACATCTTGAATGATCTTCAGAAAGTTGCATAATCTTCTTGAGTACTATTTTTTCATATAAGAAAAAGAGGGAGAGAGGGAGAAAAACAGCACTAACATGCTCTCAGAAAGATACTGAGATGTTAGTGGTTTACTTAGTGTTTTTTAATTTTATTTAGAATCCTAAAATGAAAGTGCTCTGTTAATGCAATTATGTTCTCTAAGACAAAGGTTGCATAATGTTTGTCCAAATAATGAAAATCCAACTTCACTTGTTATATTGCATTGGTTAGAAATATCATCAAAAGATCATAGTAAAGAAAACATTTAGCAAAACCCAAGAAAGGGCACTCAAGTCAGATTAAACTACCTTATGCTCATAACTAATGAACATGAGATGTATAGATATGGAAATGAATTAACTAAAACTTTTATCCTGGAGCTTAGTTCACACTGGTAAATAAATCGATGAAAAGAAGAGCTACTCCACTAATTTTAGACCTTTTTTCTTATCAGTGGTTTTGGGAGGGTGGGTCCTTCTTTTATCACCTCTTTGATGAGAGATGGCCTGACTAGAGATTGAAAAAAGACTTCTGGTTTCTTTAGGTACATAAGTTAGGTACATAAGTTATATGAACCAGGTAAACAGAAGGCTTTACCATGCCACAAGGCTTTTCTTTTCTTTTATATTATTTTTTACTCCCTCTCTCCTTTTGACCCTCCTATCCTTCCATTTAGTCTACCACAGCTGCTTTTCTTATTTGTTGCTGTGATACTGCTGAGTGCCTCTCATGTTAGAAAGGCAGCTTAAAAGCACAGTCTTAAGCAAGTTGATATTTGACAGACTTTACAATGGGTGAGGAGACCAGGTGCTGTGACTGTCTTTAACTATAAGATTTGAAGCATGATCCAGAAGTAGAAACTACTTTTTCAGTCTTTGCTGTTATTTTTTCCCCTTCTCTCCACGTCCATGTTGCTTTGTCATCAGCAAAAGCAACCACAATAGCTGACATCCCTAGTACCGTCTTTCTTCATTCTTTCTCCAATAGTTATCATCCTCACTATCCTTTAAAAGACTGTCAGGCAAGATTTTCTAAAAGCAAAGTAAAAATAAAACTGGTCTCTATAGAAACACTCTAAACTGACATAAAAGGGAATAATATTGTCTGTTAAGATGCTTTTTTTCTTAATGCTTTGCAAGTCTGAGTGGATTCCTCCACCCCACAATTTTTATATCTTTAAATAAAAACTTACCAATGCTTAATCTTGTTTGATATGAGTATAAACAGACTGAAGCCTGTGATTTTTTAGTACTGAATATTGTTTTACATTTTGTAGTGACAAAGGCATGTTAACCCCTTTAATTCATATTTTTCAAACAGGTTATAACTAAGACACTGTCAAAAGACTAGAGAACACAGCAGGCAGACACTTCTGTGTAGGATGTCTATACATACACATAGGTCTAGCACCCTCAGTGTATGTGCTGCAGTGCTGCAGAAGACAACTCTACGTGTCATTGAACCTGGCATGTAGTTACACAGCACTGCAAAGCACAGCTGCCATAGCCAGCTCTTTGTTTACTCAGCATCACATGGAACTCCATCTGGATGAGATTTAGAGCTCTTCAAATAATTGGAATCCATAAGGAATAAGGCATCCTTCCCCAAACAGCAAAGTAACAGTGGAAAAAAAGTGGAAATATTTTCTGCATTCTTTGATGAGAAATTATTTGTAACACTTAATTTTATTTCTATCCTTCTTGCCAGCCAGAATTGTCAGTGCTTTTTGGAGACCACAGTCTATAAAATATCTCACAATTTATGATTATTAGATATACTATGTCAAAGTAGGAGTTTTGCCTGTGCAATACTGTCTTCCTGAGATCCACAAGGTCAGAAGATAACCAAACTAATCACCACCAGGTCATGTTTGGCAATAATCTGAATGTACTGCCCATTGAGATAAATTGCTCAAGACACCTGCAGTGTTCCCCCTGAGTGTAGTTCAGTCAGTCCTCATGGTGCCAGGGGAGCTTAGGATCACAGAAGGATTAGGGAGAGAAAATGCAAAAATTGGGCTTTATATAAGGTTTTTATAAGGCAATGTACTCTGATTTTCTCATGGAAGGGCCTTTATAACCATGGACAGTTCTACCAGAAATGGCTGAGATAGAACAATCATCTTTCTTGGGAAGAGGTGAAAGTCACTTAAAATAAAAGCAATAATTAAGACAGATGTATTTCCAGCATTGATAAGGAAGAGCCCTTGGTATTCCATATACTTTTTTTTCCATTTTAAATTCTTCACAGTAAAAATCATCAGAAATTTCAATTCAATGTTTAAAATGCCTTTATATGACCATCTTTAAAATGCAAAAATACAACTTAGTTCTTGTTTTGTTGTTACTTTAAAACAGTTGTTCATTATTATTTCTAAAAGTAAAATTAACATTAACTTGAGATTTTAGCATAAAGAGAACTATCATTCAAAAGCTTTTCCACATGTCCAGTACTGTTTAAGCTAGAAGAAAAACATTTAAATTTTCCTTCCACAAGTATTAAGAAATTCACTGAGACTGAAAAATAGAGAAAATAGGCTTTTTCTTAAAACACCTCAAGTCCATGCACACAAAAATGTATGAATCTCTCAGTGGGTCCTACTTTTCATGCAGAGAAATGACAGACATATTTCTGTGATACATCATAGTTTCCTCATAAACCATCTTATCTTAAACCAAGTGTTTCACAGAATCACAGTGACTGTTTAACTTAATGCACTGTGAAATCTTGTAGCAAAATGTGTATTTATTTATGTTTTTATTTTACTATGTCAGTTTTTAAATTAAGATTACATTCATAAGTTTTAAATAGTAATAATTTTAGTATCATTTAATCACCAGTGGAAAATCATTGAAAAATAAAGCTCAACATATATTACACAGAGAGGTTTTAATTTTAGAAATGTAGTTTAAAGCATACAACAGAGTATGATGAAGGAAATGTTTCACTGAAAAATATATATAGATCTTTATATTTTTTAAAGAGTTTTAAAAACGCATCTTACCTGATGGACTAAATCTTCAGTGTACTTCTAATAAAATTGAGATTATTTTAGGATTCATGCAGCTGAAGACTATGGAAATCATCATCTTGTGGTCATAAAGTTCAAATTTTTCATTCAAACTTTAGAAAATTAAACATCTAGTACTCCCAGCAAAAGAAGAGCAACAATAACTACCTGTAGAATTATCTGCTATATTACACAGTTTATGAAATGGACAATTGATGGAAATATATATTTGGTCTCATTTTAAACTATTAGTTAATAAAGCAATAAATCTATAATTGCACTCCCATTTCCACTCGTAAGTGAAAATACATCTCCAAGTTTAAACCTCTTGCCTATAGTAGCCTTTTTACTTTTCAAGCGTTCTTGAAATTGACATTGATGTCAACTGATTGTTTCATTTAAGCTGTATGTATCAGCAGCATTTTTACTTTTTTTTTTTACTGAGGCATCTAGAGTTACAGAAAGTAATTTTCCCTTTCTCCATTTTGCCTTTTTTAATGTGGTTGCAAAATGACATAATGCCACCAGTACATGAAATTTTTGCTGTACCAAAATGCTTCATTTATTGCAAAGAAGAGAATAATTTGTTAACCCTAACAAGTGATCTATGGGAATTATTTTGGATGATGGTTTAGTGTGCTTCTGTTACTTCTGTAGCAGTAAACAATTGTGCTTTTTAATTTTCTGTACCTTCACAGTGACAAAAAAAGAGTTTCAAGGATTGCATTCATAAAATTATATGTTAGAATTATTTTTATAACCCAGTTCATTTTCATGCTTTGTTGCCTTTGACAGACCATTCTGGCTATTTAAGAAACCTCTTCTGCAAAAACTGTAGTAAGCTTTATGGCTATTATTGCTATGTTCACTGATCCAGGCAAAATCATTTCTCTACTTAGAATGTACAGAACTATTTCTGGTGTGTGGTTATGACAGCCTTCTCAAATATGAGAACAATCCTTTTAAATATGTGGAAAGTCATGCAGGTGTGGAAGAAATTCCTGTGCTGAAAAATAAATTTCTTTGATGGAAAAGAAATTTCTTTGCTTTGTTTGTTTTTCACAACCCCAAGGCAAAACTGCTGCAGGAGGGTGTTCTAGAATTCCCCTTCAGCCCAACTTATTCTGTCATTCTATGATCTGTGGATGGAACATTTCCCTCAAAGTCATTGCACAGTCACAATCCATGTGGGAGATAGTTAAATTAACCAGAAAACACACACACATAAAATATGCCCAGGAATCAAAGATTTTATTTCTTAATGCTGTATACTCACACCAGAAAATAATTGTTAGACATGAAAGGATGAGCATGAGTTAGTCCTAGCTATGCTTCTTCAAGGCAATCTTGAGACTTTGAGATGTTCTTTCTATAACAGACATTCAAGTGGAGCTCAGAGACATAATCACCATTTCTCTATCATCACCATTTGGTTCCAAACCCCTCCCTTACACAAACTTCTCAGCATAACAGAAAATAGTAGCCTCTGTAATTTCTGCTGTGGTTGGTTGTTTTCCACACTGCTCCAGGAAGGTCTACATCCATAAATGCTGAGGTCTTCCAAAGGGCAGTGGTTAGCTAGTACATACAGTGTCACCTAAGTCTTTCTAATAAAATATGTGGGAAGCACAGCATGTCTACATAGTCAGTAATTAAAGTATCCAGAATACGTTTTCTTTGCATAGAATTTCCGTATCGGGCTACAGATGTAAAAATGGATTCTTAAAGAATTTTTATTTAATAGTCAAAGTCTGAAACATAAATTTACATCTCTGAATTAAACTTCAGACAGAATCCTTATACTATCTTCTTAAGCCACAAAGGGATTTTTTGTAAGATCAGTTTTTCTTAAAATTCTGAGGTTTCAAATGACTGTTGCACTGAAAACAGAATTTATCTACATTGACAGAACATTCTGTGGAGTTTTGATTCAGCTTGATTCATGCTGAAAATTAAGGAAATATAGGACAGTACTTTAAAATTAGAAACCCCTTTCACTCCAGGGTACAAAAAAGCCCACCCAACATTAACAACAGTCCCTTAAAATAAAAGATAGCAGATACTCTTGATTGAGAGAAAATTCATGCAGAGTTCCTTTTCCAAGGAAGCTCAGGTGTTAGTTAAAGAACCCAAGTGCAAATGCACTCTAGGCTCAGATCACACAAACAGTCTGGGACTGTCTTTCTTTTCCAGCTAAATATCCAAGAGTGTTGGGTTTTCTAAAGGATGTTTAATTTTATAAGAGTATTTAGTATTTATTAGAGTTTAGTATTTATTAGTATTTAATTAGTATTATTATTTAATTAGTCACATCAAAATGTGACTCTGAAGATCCTAAAGTGTACTCCATCTGCCCTACTCCCTTCAGGAACCATTCTACTTCTTCCAAAAGAGCCATTCTCCTGAATGGCTTTCTAAAAATAGCACAAGACCAAGAAAACAACACTCTAACCTCACAGTTGGGGCATCTTTCTTGAAACCAGACATACCTCAGTTCTCTTCTTTGCCTCTGGGAATGTACCTTCACATAAATAAGACATAGTTCACAGCAAATTCTCAGAGCTTTCTCTGTGTGCTTGCTAGCCTGCAAGCTGGAAAATTAAAATCCACATTCATGCTAGGATGCATAGAGAATTTAAATGGGGATTCTCATCCCCTATCTACTGGACATATCACCATGACATTTTCCCTTCAACAACTGATACTGCTGCTATATTAAACATAAATTATTGAAGAGTTCTAGAAGTATGTAACATTTACTATTTAGAGAAACAGTTTTCCCATCCCCAACTGCAAATCACGTCACACCCATGAGTATTTGATTTGTATCTGCAGAGAGGGGGCAAGTCTCAGGTGGGGTGTTGGTGAGAAGTTGTCATTATGCAAAGGTACCGCCATGGTTCACATGGCAGCCTTTGCTGGGGAGGCTGTCTGAAAAGGCTTCCTTCTGTTTCTGCCAAGTCACACTGCTCTATTGCAATCAAGAAGGAAGAGGAATAGAATTATCAGCCTCCTGAATCATCAGGAAAACTGTCCACCAGTTTTTCCTTTCAGGCTTTCCTGATGAGCACTACTGAAAATACATATAGGGTTAGATTAGATTTTCAAATACACATATAAAACAATCCAGGAAATTCAAATTACTCTTCAGGTGAAGAATCTAAGTCAAGATCCAAAGTCATTCTCTATTGCAACTAACCAGCTCCTGTTTAAGGAGGTTGTAGAAGAACAAGTAAACCCAACAGTTGTGGCGTCTGTTATGGAAAAGTCCAGTAAGAGGAATGCAGAAATTGCTGGTATCATTATTACTTTGGAGTGTGGTATTCAATAGTTTATTGACTTTCCCTATTTGCAAACTGGTGTCAGAGTAGGAAAATTGGAAATCTCTCAGGAGAAATAAACTCAGTATATGTGTTCTGTTTGGCTGCTAATGTCTGTTCAGGGAACAGAATGAAGAAAGTCTGGGGTAAATTCAGGAGCATAAACATGGTTCAAACATCAGTTCCTCAGCCACAGCAATTTAACTCCTCAAATTTTCTCTTAATGTATTTCTTTACAGACAATATTGATATACAGCTCTGTTGAAGTATCCTAACTATTTCTAGTATAGAATTTATCAATTTTTAACATCTAATTTCATACATATTGGGGTTTTTTTTCTATATAGGATTTTTAAAAGAAATTTTGAAAGACAGCAGCATGGGAAAATTTGCAGCATGATGAAAACTTCAGCAGACAGCATAATGTCATATGATTCTGAACTACAAATGTAGAAAACTACTGACACAGTTTAAAGTGACAATAATCATTCCAGACTGCACTTTGCCATCATGAATGACGAGCCTCTTCTTATTTCTTCGAAACTAGACTTAGAACAATGGGTTCAGTACAGTATCGGCTATTTAATTTGTCTAGAATTTTATCACTGAGTCCATTGAGAGATCATTTGCATGACACATTACATGAACTCAGGCAATAACTTGCCAAATGAATGGCCAGTGGTACGCATTTTGATCATTTTGACAGCTTTATTCTTAGCACCTAATTAAGATGAGGTGTTCTTCTGACAGACACGTCAGGGGTCTTGATGAAGGAAAGACACACAGAAATGATGTGCCCTGCACTAGACAACAGTCAAGACTGGATGTCAATAATGATTTCTCTGGAATTAAAAAAATAGATCTACCACTGTGCAACCAAGTCTTGTTTGAAGAATACCATTTGATAAATATATTCTATGCAACAGGAATTATTGTTGGGTTTTCCCCTACAAGAAGCTTCATCAATGAAGAATGAAATATCAAGTTTTTCAATTAAATGTTTTTAACTGTGTTTTTACACTATTTAACAAACTGGGAAACATGGTAAAGGAAACTGAGCAGCAGGAACTAACATAATTGCCAGTAGCCTATATAATACTGACATTTCATCAATAATCCACAATACAGGAATGGTAGACTGAGCCAAACAGATATAAAAGAAATACTGTAAAACCATGAAAGCATCTTCCATGATGTAGCATCCACTTACACATTGGAGGAAAACTCTCAAAAATTACTGAGGAAATAAGGCCTAACAAAAAAACTGAAAGAGCTTTTGGAATCAGAAAAAACAGACATCTGAAGGTGAGAAACCACTACTGGATTGATATTGTCTCTGCCCTTGAGCCTCAGATCAGCAGAACCTGAGAAGATGTAGAGCAGAAACATGTTCAATGTGTTTAATTTGTTACACCTTTCCTCAGTCCTTCACAACTTGTCACCACTAAAGGTAGAATAGTGCTTAGGCTGAGCTTTAGTCAGGCCTTGTCTCTTTGTGTGTTCTCATTGCCACACATCATTAACATCAGCTGTTTTTCCTGCAGCTTAATTGTAAAGGAGCAAAATAAGTGACTCAAGTAGAGCATTATCAGAAGCTCATCTTTTTTTACACTAGTTTCAGTAGAGAAAGGAAGCAGCTTAACTCACTAAGTTTAGCTGGACTTTTCTAGCACAGCATTTCTTTCTGAATGTTAAGGAGTATTTCACCCTAGGTTACATTAACTCTCTTTTCCAGTTTTCAGTTAAATTACCAAAACAAAAGTAGTACATTAGTACATCCAGCAATCTTGACTGGCTTTCAATTCACTGGTGTAGATGTCTACTGCCACTCAACCAATGACAAGCTGTGCAAGTTCCCATGCTTTGCAGTACCTCTAAGCAGTAATGTCTGCCTCCCCAAACCAATGTGTGATTTCTGCATCTAATTCTGCACTAACATGAACATCATGTTAACACTGGCCTGACATCAACTGAACACACCATTTCCTTTTCAATCAAGCATGCAGCTTACCAAGTAAGTTATAAAACTCCGACAAAATTGTTGAAGTAGAACCTGTTTCTCACTCTGTTTCATGGTATATTTGCTCATCTGTTTTTCACAACTAAAGAAGGGGTAACAAATTGGCAGGAATATTGTATCAATTTGCTCTAGTAAAACTGCAAATGGTAAAAATCTATTTAACATTTATTAGAAATGGCCAACACCCCTCATGTCTTGAGTGAATGTGGGCTTTGTTCCCCCAAGAAAGCAATAAAACAGACTGTTTATAATGGTTGGCAGCAATAACATCCATACCACAGACCTCTATATCCAGCTATTTGGATTCATGTGAGCCTCTAATATTTTGAGACATTGATCCACAGAACAGTCTCCAGATTATAATTTAAAATAAATTGCATTAGGTGTGTCTACCCACATGGCTTGGTACCAGCATATAGCTGTTTTTGAGATCAGGCTGATGGATCATGAAAACAATGAACTTCTACATGTGGGCTCAGGGACAGTTGAAGTGTCCTCTGAGGAATGCTTCTTTTTAGACTCTCAGACTCAGGCTCCCCATGTGGTTTAACCCAAGCTGGCAACCAAGTCCCAAACAGCCATTTGCTCACTTCCCTCACAGTCAGATGAGGGAGAGGATTGGAGAACTAAAAATGGGAAAACTTGTGAGTTGAGATAAAGAGAGATTATTAGGGAAAGCAAAAGCACCACACACAGGCAAAGCAAAACAAGGAATTCATTCACCACTTCCCATGGAGGAAGCATGCTTTCAGCCATCCCAGGAAGAGCACAGCTTCCTGTAACAGTAACAGTTCCTTCACATGTAACAGTTCCTTGGGAAGAGAAATATTATCATTCTGAATACCTTCCCCTTCCTTCTCCTTTCCCACTCTTTATATATTGAGCCTGATGGTATGGAATATCCCTTTGGTCAGTTGGGGTCAGCTGTCCTGGCTGTGTCTCATCTTTCTCCTGCAGCTCCCAGTGCACTCACTGGGGGGAAAGTGTGAGAAGCAGAAAAGGCCTCGGCACTGTGCAAGCAGTGCTCAGCAGCAAAGCTCTGAATACAGCTCTGTCCAAAATGAAGCTATTATGAAGAAAATTAACTCTACCCAAGCCAAAACCTATGCAACTTCACAGAGGCTGCAGGCTGTCCATGGGTGACTGTGCTGCTGAGTTGATATGTTGCACAAAAAGCTGCTCTAGAAACCATGTCTCCAGAACTAGGTAAAAATAACCATCAGCTTTCTCACACATCACATAAAGTGACTGAAGTAAAAGTGCATTAATAAGTATCAATTAGGAGTAACAAAATTGATGACAGCCTCAGTGGAAGAACAGCCACAGGCAACATATCTATGATGTATACTTGTCTTAACATAGTAGACGGCAGAAGAGGAGCATTTACTTTTGGTAACTAATCCAAAATTCAAAAGAAACAGAACTTCCCTCTGGGCATCAGCTAACTGAAAGCTTCAGTCTCAATATCCTTTGAAAAAAGAACCTTGGTAAAGCAAAAACATTAATGTATTTCACAGGAATTGTCATGTTACACCTCACTCTTTGGTAATCCAAAGACCATGACACTGTTTTTACCACCTCACAGATTCTCCAGAAGGCTAATACATCAATTTGAGCTTTTTATTAGGTATTTGTATTGTATTTTGTATTTGTGTTGTTAGTTTTTTGTTTTGGATCCCCCTATACATTCTTGTTTCACTGCAGTGGCTAAAGGCATAGCAGTGGGAGAAGGATAATTAGGATTCTGTTTAAAATAAACAGATGATTTTCTGAAGATTAGTGGGATCTGGCTTCAATTTTGGAAGGATTAAATTTGAGGTTAACTCACAACAATTTCAATTCTATTTCAAGCTGATGGAGAAATCATAAACCCAAATTGCAATTACATCTTTCAAACTACAAGCCAGCACTAACTACAGAGAGATTTGTAGAGAACTCAATAGCAATGGAAGGCAGAGCTGAGAAGAAATGGAATCTAGAAATTAGAATTAGAAAATAGAATTAGGAATAGAATCTAGAATTAGAAAATAATTGAAAAATTTTTGTTCATGCATTTTTTCTTAGTTGTCCTGTCCAGGGGGAACTTGGTAAGAAATACCATGAATAAACTTCCAACATCATTAGTTACATTAATTAGTTTGATTCATTGTGTTTCCCCCATGAAACAGCACTTTTTTTCATCCATAAAAATAATTGACTAATCATGAATAGAAAACAGAACAGGTTAAAAAAAAACCTTAAAAATATTCAAAATAATTACACTTGCTGCTCTATTTATAATGGCAAAGCCCATCATCCCAGCACTACTGGTGAATTAAAGCATGAGGAGGAGATTGCAATGGAAAGGTTGTCCATTACTTCTAAACAAGAACCTTGTAAAAAGGCTGAGTTGCTGGCAAGAATGAGAATATCTTCCAGTCTCCTCCAATGACTCATGCAATGCCTCAGAGCATCAAGCTGAATTGCCTTGCCAAGTTCTTTCATTTTGTTTCTCTGAGAAAAATGAAAACTAAAAAAGGAGGAACATTCAAAGAAGATGAGGCATATATCAAGGTTCAGCTTTAGCCCAGCAAGCATCTGTCAAGTACCTATTCTGAAGCACCTATTTGAAGTTAAGATAAATAAAACTTAAAGAAAGTCCATTAAAAATAGCATTTTAAAGTTATATTCAACAGGCATGTGCACATGGGAAAACAGTATAGCAAATGTTTTGCAAGCAAACAAATGCAAATAATTCATGATAGCAGAGGGATTTAAAAGTTCTTGTGAATAATTTCTTTTCATTTTCCAAAAAAAGAAAATCTTTTAATGAAGTGGATTTTTTTTGTTTGCTATTGACTTTAGGATACTTCCACTGAATTTACACTTTTTCCATAATGCTGTTTTACATGTTGACTGGAAGCAGAGGTTAATGTAAAACAGCAGCTGTTATTTAGATATAACTGCATTTCCAGCACAACCGGTGGCATGATTTAAATACTCTTCATAAAGCTGTAAAAATTAGAACTAATGAAGTTGGTATTACTTGTACCTCTTAAGCAATTATGCAAAAAGTCACATATACACATAGATTTCAACTGGCTTACATATCTGAATCAGTCCTGACAAAGGCTCTCACGAGTTTTAAAGGAATTTCACTTGATATCTGTATATGCCATGCTATTCCCCCACATAATGGCTCCATTCTGCAGAGTGGAAGCAGTACTGTATGCAGCAGAATCTCCAGCCTAGATATCTGTTGGAATACAGACCCTATTTCATTTAAAACAAGGTGATATTCAGCCACATATAATTTCATTATTAGCGTTTTTGCCCATAGCTTGCTGTGTCAACTTATCACTAACCTTTTCCAGCTATTGAGAATCAACTTATGAAAATTCTTCTGTGCTAAAAACTGTTTTCTCTAGTCAAGATAACCAGGAGGAAATGTACATAAATGAAGAATACTAAAGATTATTTTTGCCAACTTTGACTAACAGATTAATATAACTGTTCTCTCCCTGTCTTCCCTGGCACAGGTATACACAGCCTATTTGATGAATGCAGTCCACAAATATAGTCTGCTTAAAGTCAAATATCTGGCATTTGGAATATTGATCAAACTATAATTCAATGTGAATTCCTTTGAATATAATCTTTCTGAAGCCAATTCTAAGTAAAGCTGTACAAAAAAGAAATAAAAAGATAAAAGACAAAATGTATTATTTTAAGACCAGGTTCTCCCACTCACAGACAAAGCAAGTGAGGCTTTATAATTAAAGGTCTGATGATGGTAACGAGAAAAGTAGCATTCAAGATCAAAGGGAGGGGAGAGCTAAGGAATCATTCCTTAGTGAATAGGAAAATAGACAGATAATACCTAAAAGAATCAAAGATGATATTTACACTGCTAATTCAACACCACCATAAAGAATGAGATGTATTTTCACTAGTGTAAATAACCAAAAGTTAGGGAAAAAGAAATTGGAGCCTCTAAGGGATGGCTACAGTAATGAGGCCAGGACTAATCCCAGCCACATCCAGTATTAACCTTGGCATTTAGAAATAGGAGGAAATTACACTGGAATCTGGCAGATGTTTCCCAGAAAAAACATATCAAGTACTGTAAGGCTACTGAGGTTGAGCCAGAACAGGAATATTTGAAGTCTGACATGAAGTGGCAAATATGACAGCAGAGAAAATCAGTTCAGAAAGATCAATTTAAAACACCTTTAACAATTAAGGAAATGCCAAGTGTCATTGTGAAAGCTCCTAGAGAATGCAACAAATGTAAGGATTATGGAGAGCTGTGCACATCTGATCTAGAATGTCTCCCTTATTCTTCATTAATAAACATACTTCAACAACTCACTCTCCAGCCTCAGCTAACATGCAACACAGGAGAAGAAAGGAAGGGAACACAGAAAAGTAGGCGAACACTCATCCTTTCAGTGGCATTGACCAGCACGAATTTCCTGCTGCTGAGACTACATCCAGTGCTGAATTGATTATTTATGATTCACGAGCAACACATGTTCCCAGTTCTAGACTGAGCTGTATCATAGATGAACAAAAGTTAAAATGGCAAGTTTTCCATAGAAATAGATTATGGTTATATGTATTTCTAAGGTTGGATAAATTGAGCATTTTACAGATTGCCACTTGCCTGATATTACATGGACAAAGATTAATCTGTATCTCTAGTGATACTCCGGACATGTAGCCCACCACAGCCACAGAGCCCTGCCTGTAACTCCATGAGAAGTTGTGCTGGCTGCTGCCTCTTGCAGAGGGCAACACAATGAGGAGTTGACACTGTGGGTAGCCATTTGTTCATTTTGCTGCCTCCTGAGCTTTCTTGGCTGCAGAAGAGCATTGACTTGTAGAACAAATGTTTATTTGTAGAGATTTTGAGGATACTCAGTGTTACCAGACCATGATGTCTGTGTCTCACATCTGGCGAATAAGAAATGGCACTGGGAAATATGCAAGTCAGTGGGATCTGGAAACAGAACTCCAGAAGAACAAAAATAGTGGGAACATGACATAGGAATATGTAAAGCAATGGGAAAGAAACAGACTCCTTAAATGACTTTGGAACACCAACTCTTCCTCTGTAAAGAGTCAAAGTTCTCCATCCTAGTGAGCCGGAAAGATCAAGCCTTGGAAAAACACTACAAGGAAGCTCAGTCCCAGGGAGACAATAAGTGACAATTCCAGCCTGATCCAAATAAATTTCTAGGGCAAAATTTCTATTTGTAGATATCTCTCAAAGCTGTCATCATTCAGAGAGCAACACCAGCACCAAAGTTCAGCGGTCCTAGCTGGCACAGGGAACCAGCATTATGTTGTGGAACTGCACTATGGCCATGAGATTTTCAGCCATGCTAGACCAAGTAGTGTTCCTGGCCCTGTGCCAGAGAAAAGAATGGTAGGTATTGCTTTTTTCTCCTCTAGCAACAAATTCATTCCAAGTAAAATGGATTTTACTGCATGAAAATTAATTCCATACACCAAATTTCTTTCAGGTCAGACTTATAGGTGAGGACTGTGTCTGCCAGAAGTTTGCAAGTGTTTTCAAATAGTTATTTATAAAAACAAGGATATATCACACAGTTTGAGTTTTTTAGAAAGCAATCAGTACTTGGCTACTTTTGCTCAAGTACAGCCAGGACTTTTGATTATTATTACTTTTTCTAAATGCCATTCTGTCCACGATGGCACAATTTTCTTTAACCTTTCATTTTATGACAAGCAATTGTACACAACAATTGCTTGTCCAACATGAAGTAACTACCACTTCCCAGGACAAGTCAGTAACTCAGCATCAGCTTGGATCAAGCTGTGTTGATGTTGACTGTCTTTTTTAGCAATGCCTACACAGTATTTTCATACCAGTTCTAACCAGCACTGAATGAAAAAGGTAGTGCAGCAGGTGAGGTATTTACCTAATGAGAGCACCAGACACTGGAGAAGTTTTAACAGAATGATTTTCACTCCTACAGAGAATATTGCCTCTATGCAGGTTTGGGGAAAGAATCTGTCATGAGCAAAAATGAAGAAAAGTACTGGGATCAGTCAGAAGGAGAGCTCGTCCTTGTGCAGTAATTGCTACCTGACAAAGAAAGAAGCAGAAAACACTCAGTGGTATAAGTGCTTTAAAGTAATACTCATTGATCATCCAAATTCCAGCACTATGAGAAGTATTTTTCAGTTCATAATCTGACAGGCCTTTTCTTTTCTTGTGTGTTTTAGACAACACCACAGATTTAAGTCACTGGAAGGGATGTAAAGGGAAAATATACAAGCAGCATTTTATGCCATTTGGAATGAACATAAATTTGTCTTCTGGCATCAATGCAGTGGAGATTTTCATGTCCCCATATGGTTATTCTCCTGGCTGGAGCCTGTAGAGCAGATGCACAACACATGGGAAGGAAAGAAAATTATACTTAGATAATAAAATTAAATCTGGAAAGTAAAGGAGAGAATTTCAGGAATCACTAAAGTAAGTACCTCCCAGAACACACTGTTTGGGTTATTTTTTCTCCTTAAAAAAAACAAAAACAAAAACAAAAACAAAAACAAAACAAACAAACAAAAAAAAAACCCTCCTGAAAATGGCTTGCTTTATGAAGAGAGCTCTGCTGCCAAAGTCCTGCTGCTCTGCAGAAATGTATCCATGGAGAAAAGGCTGAGTGCTGCTTATGCTTTTGTTTTTTCCTGATTCAGAATGGATGGAACACAGATTCTGTTTTCCATTCAAAATACATTAAATCTTCATGTAGGGATACTACTGAACGGTCATAAGAAGGACAGCTTCTCAGGGAATATCACTTCTTCACTGCCCTCTGACAGCAAGCCTGGATTTGACAAGAGCACTTGATAGCAAAAATAGAGTTTCCAGCTAATAATAAGCTCCAGCAAATACGGCAACTGTGACCTTCCAAACCTACGTCAGCTGCATATCTCTTCTGTGCTCAGAGCAGGCAACATTATGACTGACTGTGAAGTGAACCGTGCCTCTTTCAAAAGTGTCTGTGGATTTTAAGTGATCCCTAAGCATTTTAGAAATGCAAAGCTATTTAAAATTGTGAAGTGATTCCTCTTCACTCTTATTGGTAGATGCTTAACTACTCTTGTTAGTTGTTGAATTCCATCTCAGCCAGAGATAATAGTGGGAAGTCTGTTATGCACACCAGCATCCAGTTTGGTAAATCAAATTAGACTTTCTTGGTTACCTTTTTATAAGGGCAACCAAGCTGATAGGGCACCTGGAGGGCAAATACCTGATGTCAGTTTTGAGTACTATAATGTGCTAAATAATGGATAAACTATGGGCTGCTTCTGTCTGCAAAAATATCCAAATTACAATAGCCTGAAAGGGAAAGCTTGCGATGCTACCAATTAATTTTCATTAGACCTTCCTGGGATACAAAAGAAGTCCCAGAATATTTTACAGTGAAGGGTAAGTGATTGTGGGGAGTGAATGGGGACAGAGGTGAGAAGGATGCCCAATTTAATAATAAATTTTCAAGGGTTTATTAAAATATGGATTAATACAATTGCCCACTTCCAGTTCTCGAGACCTGAATTCAAAGTAGGTTGCAAATGAAGTAACTCTGGTAATTTCAGCCTGGTCCCTAATAGCCATTTGTGTTTTATCATATCACCTAATTAGACAGTGGTGAGAAGACATACAAATCTAGAACAGAAAGGAGGAACATTGAGGTCATGACAGAGGTACTCCTGCTGTAATGTACATGCTGGAGATGACAACTCCACAAATCGCATCAGTTCTCTGTGAGACAGAGAACCTGTTCCTTCCTGTATGAATTGCCAAGAGATAATCCAATGGAGTCGTGATATGATGCCTTTTGGGGCAAATTAAGCATAGGAATTTAATTGTTCACTGAATTCAGCTTCCTTCTTACCCCTTTTCTGCTGTCTCCTCCTCAATTACTTATAGGATGTCATCAGAGGACACAATGAAAAACCACAGCTTTGGTCACCATGAAGAGACTAATTTATTTTTTTCTGACTCCAATCATTTATAGTTCTCAAAAGGTGCCAGTGGATTGGAAAGTGAACGTGCCACCTCTCCAACGACACTGGACAAACTACCACTCTATCAAATTTCTCCGCCTCTATGAAAGAATGCAAAACAATAGGTTGTTTACAGAAAGTTGCGTGAGAAAGTTCTCTACAAGAATGTAAATTCAGAAGGCTTTAGAAAATCCTAAGAAATCAGGGCGACAATAGAACACATGGTAAACTGTTGTTTTCCATTCTAACTTTACCACTCTTTAAAAATAATAGATAAAAAGTTGTGCAAAATGCTTTATTTTCTGGGATGCTTATTAATATTCAAAATGTATCTGACTGGTCACCTGGTCAGATGTTTTGACATGTTGGTTAACCCTCCTTCTGTAGAAAGGTGCATGGTGGTATTTCTAAGGTATTTGAGGTCGTCATGGACACATACTAGCCCTCTCCACCCCAAAAAAAAAAAAAAAAAAAAGAAAACAAAAAACTGTGAAAAAAACTGTGATGTTATTTTCTTTCACTTCTTTACTCAAGTGTTACTACAAAGGTCAAAGCCCTTGAACCATAGCAAACAAAAATATGTGAGGAAGGTAAAAGGTTTAAATTCACATCTTTTATAACACAAGGTTATAACTCAGTCATAACCTCTTCTCTTGCAGACAATAGTTAAGATTTGCTTTCTGAGAATCATATGCAGTAAAATCTGCAGCTCAGAATTTTAATACAGAAAATTAATGTTAATACCAATAATAGTATAGCTGAAGAGCAAACATCAACAGCCATATTTCAGTCAATGCGCATTATGCACACAGGAGAGCAATAAGACAATGTTCTTGTTGAAATAACTGCATTAAACTCTTTCATGAAATAGCCTTGTTGTTTTGAGCTCAGTTAGATTTACAAGTAAAGGATATTCTAGAGATAAGAAGGATCTCTTGAGAGAGGCTGAGAATCTTAAATCTGATTTAAACTCAACCCATGACAAGACAAGGCATTATTCAGGTTCCATCTAATATATTTGTTTCTTCTAGACCAATGTCTAAATTTCTGAGTGGACATGAAGCAGAACAGGGCTAAAATTTAGCCAAGATCTCAATGAGGTAAACTTGGTGAAAGCTTTGGTTTAGTTCTTCTCTGCTTCAGAACTTGGGTCCAAATTCCTTAATGCCTTTGCTGCGGTTATCTCTTTTAGAAAATTATTTTTATTTGGACAGTATTATGTGAGATAGAATTACATCATCTTTCTGGTTTTTTTTTCCAGTTCAGTCTGTCTCTAAGTAGACTCCCTGTCTTGGATACTTGTGCTAACACATGCACTTCGTTTCATACCTTACACAGCTTAATCTTAACTTTTAAATTCTATGTTACAACCCTTTTGCCTGCTTCCTAAAACTCCACCTACATGAAAGAGTGCAAAAATTATAAGAAAGGGGTGTTGTGAAAAATCAGAAGATGATAATTGCAGATTAGAACGTCCTTACCAAATATTGTACCCATCACCATCTAGCTTTACTAAGGAAAAAGTAATGATCCTTCCTCCTCCATCTTGCTCTGTGCACACAAACTGCAAGCAAGAACAATTAGGTTAAAATTAACCCTGGGAGAATTAAGGACAGCCTCTAAGTTGTCACAATGGAAAATATTCCTAGTGAAGGACTTGAATGGAATTTTAAACATGAAAATATTCAGGCTTCTGGACTACATTTTAAGGATAGTTCTTGAAATGTTGCACAGAAGGCTTTAAAAGAACCATGTAAAAGACTGTCCCTGCATTTGTGTGGTTCATAGGTCAGAAGGAGCCTTCAAAGAGTTGTACCAGGAAAAGTTTACTCCATTAATGCTTATAATGAAATTCTCATTAATCACTATTCTACTTGGAAAACATGAAACTATTTTTCAACAGCTAGAAAACAACTGAGTCTTCCTTACAGTTCAGCTCCAACTGAGCTTTCTAAATTCCATGTTAGAAAACATAGTCTGTATCCCAGGATCTGACTAAGGACGTTGTATAATTCAGAAGGAGACATTGCATTGATGCATCCTCTCAAAGGCTTGGGCAGCGGATCTATTTCCTTACTAATACTCAGATCACATCAGCTAGGACAAAATAATCATTCCATAAATCTGGATTTCTTCTCAAAAAATACATAAATAAGAAAAATCTATTTATAATTACCTGGATTAAAACCTGGCAACATCTGTAAAACCAGGGATGAGCTTTCCTTTTCAAAGGAAGAGAGTAGAAACTGTTGCCAATACTCATTCCTCAAATTTCAGTCCAGTGGATCCTGCAAAGATCCACATAATTATCTTCCTTTTAAGATCACCTAACAGAGTAGATAGAATCATCTGGGCAGGGGAGTGGGGAAGGACAAATTTTTGAACTGCATCTTCTAATTTCTTAAGAAATCATGAAGGTCTTTTTAACCATTATTTTTACATTACAAAATGTAAGACTATTACACCCTGCAACGTATACAATGAATCCCTGGCAGAAATTTGGCAAGAACTAGCCTGGAAAGTCAGCTGCTAAATAAAAACTAAAGTAGAAGCTATAATGAGAATAAAAATCTCTGATCCTCAGGGGATTCAGCTTCAACCACAGTTCAGTTGTGGAGTAGGAAAGGCTTTAAATTTCTTAGTACTCATTTGCATTTTAGCACTAAGATTATGTCCAAGAATAATTAGCATAAGATACTTCAGAAAATGAAAATTATTTTTAATAGACAAATTGTCCTTCTCATTTGCCTCTATCTAGATGATTAAAATGAATATTCCACTCAGTCTCATTTCCTAGTTTTAAGATTTAGCTATTTCCATTTCTAAGGATTATGCATTTAAACAAAAAAAAAAAAAAAATTAAATTTTTTTTCTAATTTTGTCTCTGGAGAGATTGTTTTTCCCACCTAAAAGAATACTGTACATGAGTGGAAAGTTTGTGCACAAAGCTGTTATTCAACGTAATTGAGAATTATTCGATCCAGTTATAATTTATTGATGTGCTAAACTAGAATGTGCCACAAAAGAAGGAAATTCTACAAAAAGTAAGCAGAGGGAAGTAAGTCTCGCCTGCCTGAAAGCCTGCATACCCAGCATTTGCCAGATCCACAAAGCCCAGCTAGTCAACAACAATCTTAAAAATCCCATCCCTGTTCCTATACACAAATATATATATATTAAAATATACAGATATATACAGATCATTAGAAAATCTTTAATTCTTGATCTTGACATATTCCCATGGTATCTTTACCATCTTCTGTACTAGGAACAATGCATTGGGGCATAAGGGGTGAACAGAGATTTCAGAGTGTGGGAAGGACCCCACCTGTCTGGTGCTGAATTTCAAAGGTGTGGGGCAGAGGAGGCAGCCTGTTTTGGAAGGACACCAGACGGCTACACCACTGACTGAGATGAGAGCTCCTTCACCAGCCTCTGTCCTTGCCTCTGACACAGACATTCTATATCATGTCATTCTCCAAACAGAGGAATTTCTTATTTTGCCACAGCATAGCTCTCATTTGAGGACGCTCTGTGAGTAGTCACTGGAGCTGCACAGAGTGTGTAGATGCATATGGAGAAGTCAGACCCTATGAATCTCCATCAACAATGATCTCATCCTCTCTCCATTTCAATAACACAGCCTCCAATGTGGGGTAATATTTTACTCATTGTCTGTTTATCAGAATATATCAAATACTTAAAAAACACACTGAATACAGAGAAAACTAAGCTTTAGAGAACCAAGTTCTATTTCTCCCTGAATTCACTGAAGTCAATGGGCAAATTCTGTTAGTGCACCAAATGACTTACAGGTCCTTGGGAGAGGGAAGCACAAGACCCAGCAATTGAAGACTTCATTTTAACACAAGCACAACATGGGCATGAATGAAGATGGATGAGGTGAATTCCCAAATTTCCTAACTCTTAAATGTTTGGCTTACAAAATGAATAATTCATATGATTTTGGACATTTTAGCATGCCTTTTTGGGTGTATTGCATATTCCATTCAGTGATATGACAGTATGACTCATTGATTAACAGCTTTTAATGTACTTGCAATTATTTTTCTTTTAACTGTCCTGAAAGTATAATAAAACATTATAAAAGAAAATCATCTAGGTCATAGTGTTAGCATCAGGATCCACATACAATCAGAATTGATTGTATATGAAGGTGTTTTATTGAAGCACGTGGAAGCCTGGGGGTGAGACTCCAGATCTGGGCTTCTCCGATACACCCGAATTGGTCGCTTATAACCCCTTCTACTCCCCCCCACCCCACATTAATTATTAAACTTATATTGTTCCATGCTAGTTCCCATTCCCACACAGGTGCAGTTTCGCTTGACCTACTGAAGACTATGCTTGATTTGGGGAAGACCATGCTTGATTTGGTTAGGACAATCACTGTTACAGGGCTATCATTCACTCCCAAGGCCTGGCTGTCCTGCAGGTCCAGGCCTGTCCCTTCTACCTGCCTGCTCTGGCCACCACCAACCCCCGATACAGTTTAGAAATCATTCCTATGATTTCAATTCTAAGCTACTAAATTTAACCCTTACTCTATCAATAGGTGATACAACCTAAGAAAGAGAGAAATAAAAATTATTCAGACTTCCTGGCAACTGAATTTATCTTGAAAAAAAATCCATGCAAGTCTGACAGTTGCTAGACACTTTACTAGTTGGATTTCTCATCTAAACACAAATGTAGGACCTACCTGTGTCTGACTTAGTACAACCTGAGCATGAAGTTTTTCCTCTGCCTTCTACATTCAAACAAGACTGTTTATGCTCTGCTTAGCATGCCTCTGAGACACAAAGGTGCTACTGCCTCTAGCATACCCATTGTTTGTCACTGCTGCACTGAGAGAAGTTGACCTTAAGCTTGACTGGCTGATTGGTCTCAAATCTGTTTCTGAGAAATGAACCAGATTTACAAAGAACAAGTGAAAAACACAAGACTGTTTGGAGGCAGAGAAGATGCAACTACACAGCCTGGGGTTAGTCTCAACATGTCTAGATGTCAGCTAGACTTAAGTAGAACAAAAGTCTCATGAAACAGACAGAGCCAGCTGGAAGACAGCAGGTGACAGCACTACCTTCAGCCAGGAGCTTCTAAAATTTGCTCTCACTGCCACTGTAACTCACACATGAACAGAATAACCAACAGACAGGCAGCACCTGGATATTCACAGAGTGCAAGATGATTCCAACAAAATTACCAGGATGATCCTTGCAGAAGGTCTCAGAATCAGTTATTAGCTTCCCAAATCATGCGCTTATTGCTGAAGAAACTCCAACCATGTATTGCCTGAGAAGTAGGATGGGAAGGAAATGGGATTTGACAGAAAGAAACATGAAGCAATTTACAAGGCAGAGATGTCAGTAAAAACTTGGCTGCGGGCAGGGAGACATTTGCCAAGACTGCAGCAGGACAACTGGACCTCCTCTACATTACTGTCATGCAGCCATGTTATGTTGCTGAAGCAGCTCCCCATATGGCAGCAACTATCAGCCAGAGTCGAACTGAATCCATACTGTATTTGTTTTGGTATTCTTAAGGAAACAACCTTTCTGCTGTTATTCAAAAAATGGTCCTATCTGAGAAATCCATTAGTGACTAAATCTGAAGGAAAAGGAGTCTCACACTGCTTGCTAAAATTTCACTTTTTTAAACTTGGATGATGAAATCTCCATGAAATTGGTGGTAATTTTTTGTTCAACAGGATCCATAAGAGATCTTGCTTACCTATTTTCCCTCTTTGAGGTACAATTGATTGTCAGGTGTTATCTGAGTATCTGGGTGGAATTTCATCTGGTCTGAAGTATCCCTGCTCCATTAAGCATCTTATATTCATTATGTGCAGTGTTAGTAAAAATTACTTCAATTCAAGCCACTTTGAAAAGCTTAACTATTGTCTCAGTGACAAGACGACATGCACTGTGGAAAGTATAATGAAGCTCAGGTAAGGAGTAAAGGCTAAGCTTAATACATCCAGTAAGGATGACTAATGGTTTGACCTTAGAACGCAACCTTGTCTCCTGGAAGGAAATATACTTTCACAGAAAAAGCTTGGGGAAAACAAACAAACCAAACCGAAAAACAACAACAACAAAAAAATAACTGTACACAATGACATTCAGAAATTTGTGAAGCCTCTGATCAATTTCTCGTGGACGTCTCAGAGCATTTCTGATTTCACCCTTGTACTACTTCACTATTTAAAAATTAAGTGACAGAGATGGATTTTCAGTCTAATACTATTGAAATTCAGGGTATACCCTTAACCACCTACTTTAAAATTGAGAAACTTCACTTTTTGCAATTTTGTTTCTTTGTTTGGAAGGCGACGTGGGTTTATATCTGGGGTAATAAAAAGAAATTATAGACAAGATGCCATGCATTTGGCTTTGAGGGGTCACAGCAGAATCAAAGTCTGTGTAACCAACTAAAAAGTACACATTTTCTAAGCTTAAACAGTACACAAGTCGACTGGAGTCCTCGTCTGTTTTTCAGAGATAGGCTAAAATCCTAAGCTCCCAGGAAAAAAAAAAAAAAAAAAAAAAAAAAAAAAAAAAAAAAATTAAAAATCAAGGAAAACAATATGTTCAGGACACATTGTCCATCTTCTAAGTAGATGGCCCCCATCTGTTTCGGGCCAGACAGAACCCCAACCTCTAAGTAATGCCAGAGTTCAGCTCCACTCAGTTGTGTCTGATTAACTTAATGCAGGAAGTCATTTCCAGATGGGACTCCAATTTAAATCCAAAAGCTATGCCACTGTCTGGCTCATCAGGGCTTCTGCATCACATACAGCACACCCTAAGGGATGGCAGCTTCTGGCAGGCAATACTTTTTTAATACCCTACCAAGGTAGACTGTGCTGTTATTCAGAATTTACAGGGTAGAAGTTCAAGGTTGTACTTAAAGGTAGGTAGGTAGAGAGATACAGAAATAGATTAAAAAAAAGAAACAAAGAAACAAGCTCTTGAACTTTGTTCATCACCTTTCTAAACCTGATGAAAAGTTCACATTTGAGAAGGTTTTCTTAGGAGGATTTTTGTTCATTTTGCTTCCTCTATCTCTATGTACCAGAGAGATTTTAAACAGTTCATGATCTCCAGAGCTGATGTTTCGGGTTTTTTAAATCACCTAATGCACAAGAAAGCCAGATTCCATGAAGTACACATGTTAGATTGTTTTTTCCTAGTAATTTACCACCCTGTGAGTTTTAGAGAACTTGCAATGAAGCTGTTCTCAGCAGGCGCACGTGCAGACTTCCACTCCACTGGCTGAACTGCAGCACTTTTCCATCATTCCTGAGCTACTTCCCTAAAGCATCTAAATGAGAAATGGGAAGCCTTGCTTCTGCAGCAGAGCAAGTTTCCATTGGGCATTGTTAAAATTCTTTCAAACTATATTAAGATTTCTGTTTCTATAAAAGCACTGAAAATATCTAAATGAATAGACATGAATATTCATGCAGGAAAAACAATAGAGACAGACCAGCTGCTGGAATTATCATTGAGATGGGGAAATGGGAAAACAAGGTCTACATGTGAAATTATGTTGCTCAGAATTAAGGGCTCAGGGAAACATTATCTCACCAAATATAAGCTAGACCTGTGGTCTACATGTTAAAAAGAGAACAGTGATATATGTTGCTGTTTGAGACATCTGGCTTTCAAAAATAAGTTTTATCTCTCTGATCTCGGAATCCTAGTTTGCCAGAAAACTGCATAAGGTGTGTCCCTGTTCATGGTTGGGTCATGGAAGGGCAACCATGCCTGCACACAAACTTTATCTTCCCTAATCCCCACCCACTCTCCTGTCTGCACTCCTTGATCAGCCCCAAACTGGTACTCAACCTCACACCATAGAAAATAGCCATAGAAAATGTAGGGTTCTGAGGTAAAAGACAAAAAAAAAAAAAAAAAAATTCCTCTATCTTAGCTTCTTTTGAAAATATTCACCAAATTTCACTGCATAGCTGCCTGACTGATTAGATATCCCCTGGAGAATTTTTAATTTTATAGTTATTACTATAAATTCACTATAGTTCACTACATTACACTAAATGCAGCTAACACCACTAGAGTTACCAGGTGTTTAATACAAACCTGCTGATTACAGTGCAACTAAAGAATATTCAGTAAGGAACTACTGAAAGTTATGCTGGCAGACACTGTCTAGTGGTTAGTATCACTAACCATGGCCTATCTTAATTATTAGTATTATTATCCCTTCCCTGACATAAGTAATTCCCTTAAGAACATTGTCATATAGAATCAGTAATGGATTGAATAGAATATAGGAAATATTGATTTGCTATTCCTACTGGTTTATGAAATTTATGTGTCAAGAGAACACCAAGGAGTAGTAGATGACATTTTGACAGAGAGTAGGCAGGCTGTACAACAAGAAAGAATAGTTTTAAGCCTTTATATGAGCATTTCAGAGCTGTACTCTTGTGAAAATGCACAGGCCCTCACTGAAGGTCCCAATCTCTTAAACATCAAGATTATCTGAAGGATTCATGAGGATTATGAGCACACAACAGGTATGAATAATGCGATTACAACAGGTAAAGACCAACTGTTAAATATGAAAAGAAGCATTCTTGTGCCTTTTCCTGTGCTGTATGAAACGTTTGTCTTCTGAAAACATCTGAACAGTACCCCATTACAGTCCTTCAAGTCTCTCCTTGAAGTGCATTATGTCACAACAGCTACTAACAAGTTGAAAAGACCACACTTTTAACGTCCTCATCCAAAGATCCTTTCATGTCACCCAATGCCACTCAGTTTTCATATGTCCTTCATCTGCATGCCTGTGTTATACCTGGGCTGGAAGCAGATGTGTCATGCTCCACAAGTGGGAATGGCTAGCTGTTACAATATGAGTAGAAATAGCATTATTACTATTATTAGTATAATAATAATTCTGCCATATTAGATTAGCTTCCCTACTGAGGCAACTTTAGAAAAAGAATTTTCTCTCTACTTCAGCAACTACACAATGATTTTGCAAGCATACCCCCACAAGAGAAGCATGAATCATTCAGAGACACACATGGTGGATATGAATGAAACCTTTTTGCATTTGGATTCCTGATTCATCTGACAGATGTGAGAAAAATTCATGAAGTTAGACAAGTCCCAAGTGATTGCACATGTCTGGACACTGTAAAGCACAGGTTATTCCATCTACTTTGGCCCTAAGAATACTGGGCTTTTTTTTCTTATGGTCAACTGCTTGCTGTGATATAGTTACAGTTGTGTAGTATTGGCAATGCCACCTGTCTTTTCACATCCATTAAGAAGATTTTACAGACTTTATAATAATCAACAAAAATGGCAGCTAATACTCTCATATGTAATCCAACCTCTCACTTTTTTAAACCCTTTAAAAACAAATTAAAACCTCCCAGCAGGCTTCTGAGCTCACGGATCCCATTAAGATGTGGAGAAACCTTTTAAAAACAAAAAACCATACCAGAAATGCTGAAATATGAAACAGATGCCAAAGTCACATGCTAAGTGCACACATACATGTATTTTGCCATCCTTGCATGGTACTACTCATTACGGCTTTGATAACAAGACACACGTACTGATCCTCCCGGTTTTGCTCCCATAGGATCTACTGCTATAAATAGACCAACTGCTCCTGATGTTCCTCTGTGACAGAACTTGAGGCAAACATCACTGAGACTCCCGGAAGTCATCTTGCTGAGCATCCTGAGCTTTAGGCAGGGTGCTTAGGGACTGTGATGAAAACTCAAGATGACTGTGGGCAGGCTACATTTTGCAGACACCCAGTGCATCTCCTCAACTGCTCTTCAGTACTCTTGGAGTCATTCTCTACAGAGTTCACAAACATAGCACTCACGCTGTTCAAACAAGCTATTTGTTTTCAGTTAATGAGCCTCACCATCAAATACACAATGGTGCTCAATTTCCTCATTTATTTCTTTTTCCTTTCCCTCCCACCCTCCTGCCGTTTATTACCAGCAATTGTGATCTCCATCATGTAGACTGCAAAATCTGTGCACTAGCTACAGTGTTTATGCATTTGTATAACACCCAGCACAGCATGATTTTGATCCTAATTTGGGACTTACTCCGAACACTGCTCTCTATAGTGCTGCTTTCTCTGAAATTCACAATCACATGTATAATTCATGGCTTAAAATTAAATAAATGGATTCTATGGTCAAGCATCAGAGTTACAGACAAGTCTCTATGTCTGATTTACAGGTGGTTTCTTCCCTGATAGGGTCTCTGGATCTTCTTCTTGCTATGTTCAGGATGTCTGAGGATACATTACAAATAACTGTATCTTAAGTAAATTTTGCACTTGTTTAACTCTATAGAACCAGTGGCTATCATATGTTTTACAAAATGTGCCCAATATTATGATTCTAGAGACATATTAATTCCTTAATTGAATCAAAGCAGACAATGTTGGAAAAAAATTATGTTATGTTTACCAGAGGTATTTCTTAAATTAGTCACCTTTATTTCCTTAGGATATTGCATGGGCCACTGGCCTTCAGTTACAGAGTATGTATACAGTCCTGTAAAAGACTTTGTTTTGCCTCCTGAATCTGTAATTTTTTTCATGAGTAATGACAGAAAATTACAAGTTTATACGGCCCTCCATTTGCCTCAACTGTAAATTAAGCTAACTGCAGTTTACAAACCCGTATGATGCCACAATTCATTACTGAAGCTGTTTGGGGCAGGGAATGTCATTTCATTTTGTATTTATACCGCAGCTAAGGAAGCCGATCTACCAAGGAGATGCCTAGGGAAGCTGAAAGCCATCTCCTCTTCTCAGCCCATTAGCCAGAAGCACTCATTTCTCTGCCAAATCCCACAGAGCATGGACAGGTCACTGAGGCTGGGCAGCTTACCACGGTACTGCTGAAGAGCAACACAAATAGCACCATCCATATTTCAGAAAATGCTGTGGTCCTCCAAAAATGGAAAGCAATTACAAAAGAATACTTTTCTATTAAAGAAAAAAAAAAAAAGAAAGCAAAATGCAGTCATTTTTCATGCTGTATGAAACTAAGAGATGGGTGGTACAAACATCTACCATCTAAAGCAGGCACTTGCCACTCAGTAAAAGCAACTGCAAAGGAAATGTCTTCTTTCACTGGAGGTCACTACACTCTAAAATGTACAGTGGCTGATTCAACATGATGTACAACCATCTGATACCCACATAGCATCTCACAATATTTTAAGGAATACAATCAGACTTTCTCAGCCAGTTGGATTTGATAGTTCAGCAGTCGAAACAACTAAAAACAGGGATAAAATACTTTTAGTGCCTGCTTTTAAATGATGAAGCTACAAGAAGGCTGAATCTTATGAGATTGGCAGGCAGCTGTACCTTGAATGACTAGTATGGCGCACAATTTCCTATCATCCTGCTCAATGTAAGGTGAATGCAATCAAAAATGGTGTCTTGTATGGAGAGTTTACAGCATAATAATTGTATAAAATTAATATTAAATTAAAGCTTTTAAAAGGCAGATGCAATACAGGTCATTGTAGCCAACATGTTGCTTGAGATTTTCTATGAATAGGAACATCAATGGTAGAACAAAAATGTGGGGTCTAATCCTTCTAGATTTAAGAAGGAGGGGAAAATACAAATCCCAAACAAAAAAACTACCCACAACAACCCCCCCCCCCCACACACACACACACACAGAGTACATCAAAATCTCTACAGAAAATATCTGGATGGTTTTATACTTTGGCCCCAGCTACAATCTCATTACACCTTTTAACCCAGCTAAATTGATTTTATTCTGTTTTTACAACTTTACAGTGGTACTTTTAGAAGAAGAAAGATGTAATTTAAAAGGTGGTGTCCTAGAAATTCTAGAAATGATCACCTTGTATGGCTCATTAAAAACAGGAGTAGCTCATCAGAAGACAGTTTCAAAACCATTTAGGGCTTTTTTGTATTTTGTTGGTTTTGTTGTTTTTTTAAATCTGATTTATATAGATTTGGATTCAAAGACTTCAGCAAAACCACCTTTCATCCTACTATAGCAGGCTTCATTAATCACTACTATAGAATCATAAAGATAAAATTATTATATTATTTAGTGAATGAAAGATAGAAGCAAAAAAAATTATAAATGTCCCTTCCCATCCGGCAAATTCTAAGTCAAATATTTATACTTCCACTTCAAAAAAAAAAAAAAAAAAAGACTGCTTTAGATCTAGAATAAAGCCAAATTACTTCTTATACAGTAAAAATATGTGTTGTATTATGCCAAATTTGGACTACACCTCAAGATTTTCAGGGTTTCTATTTAAGATTTTTACACTACAAATTGAGTTGCACATTCTCTGTGGGTCTATTTTAAGTGACCCGGTAGAAATTAAGTCTCAGCAAAACAAAGTGTGCAATCAGAGAAGCAATAAATGAACACTCCGGGAACACATAAGCAGGTGAGAATCAGTTTGAGAGATTGATATGATGAACAGGTCAGGCAGTGAGAATTTTTAGACAGTTTGACTAAGCAACTAATTTGAGACTTCTGACTAGAAAATCACATGTAGTACCACATTACTGATCCCTCAATGAATTCATTCAGTTGTAAACTGCCTGAACAATTGGATTTTAATCTCATTTGCCTTTTTTTTTTAAACTGGAGTAGGTGAATAAGTAACACCACAGAATAACTCTCAAATTTACAGGTTTTCAGAACAAGTTTCCAGATTGACCACAAGGACCACAGCCCCAAAGGGAAGGCTCTGACCTCACTGCTGAGCCACAACTACCCACCTCAGCCCCTGGAGCAACACAAGTGCTCCTGTGGGACAATCTTTTCAACTGGGTCTGTTCAGATGTCTCAGTGTAACTTGGAGAAAGCTGGAATATGTCATCCCTGAAATCAAATTGTGATAAACTATAGGTTTATTTTGCTTCTGAAATCAGAAAATTACAACAAAAGTACTCAAGATTTTCATTACCTTCATCGTTTATTTTGGTTTGAATTTTGCTTGATGACAGTGGGCGAGGGTCAGGACCAGAATTAAATATATTTCTTACAGGCATTAGAATCCCAGAATCACTGGGTTGGAAGAGACCTTCAAGATCATCGAGTCCAACCAATGCCCTAACACCTCAACTAAACCATGTCATCGAGTGCCATATCTAGTCTTTTTTTAAAGACATCCAGGGATGGGGACTCCACCACCTTTCCCAGGCAGACAATTCCAGTACTTTGTCACTTTTTCCATAAAAAACTTTTTCCTAATATCCAACGTATATTTCCCTTGGTGCAGCTTAAGTCTGTGTCCTCTCATTCTATCAGTTGCTGCCTGGAGAAAGAGACCAACTCCCACCGGACTGCAACCACACTGATACATTAGTTTGAAAGCATGGTTATAACTCCTACTGTAGAACCTACAAAGATGAAACATGGCATGTTATGAAAAGGAATATGTTATGACAAGATTTATTTTTCCAAAGAAAGCCTTCAGCTCATGGCCTAAGGTCCCTCCTTTCCTCACCCCAGACATGGAGATTGTTTTATTGTAAAATTTAACTTGGTCTCCATTTGTTTGGAGCTCCATTAAAACTAGCTCTGGATCCAGTACCTGACGCGTATCAAAGAACCACTGGAAAAGTACTACAGGCTGCCTTTGATGTTTCTGAAATCAAAGCAAGCCCTATAGCCACATGACCTTTTCTCAAGAAAAAAAAATATTCTACAGGGAGAGGACCATCCCCTCTCTGCCTTCTCAAAATTCAAACCCTTCCTTCTCCAGAGGAATAGACCTCTCTGTGCCACAGCTGCCAGGTTTGTAGTGGATGCTCGTCCAACTTTTGAGAAGTTGGCCCTTGATACATAAGCTGCTGCTGCCTCTGGAGTGTGCTGGATGGGAGAACACTGAAAAATTTGGAACTCATAAGAAAGATTTTTTAAGGGAAAGGTTGACAATTTCTCAGCTACTCCCCCAAGAAAATACAATTAACTCATCTGTAATGAGAACACTTATACACACTCAAATTAGTTGTGGCTTGAGTGAAAGCTCCTACTGTCTCTGTGTCCCTGTCCCAGCCTGTTGACTTACATGGAACAAAAGGCTGACCCTGGAAGAGTTTTCCTAATTAGTGTTCCATGACTAAAGCAAAAATTAAGGGAGATAATTGTGTTAGGTATACTTCTGGGGAAAAGCTTTTATGAGATCAGTCTGACAAAGTGAGTGAAAATCCCAAGTGTCCAAATGCTCTAAGAATTTAAGAAAAGGTGGAAAGTTGTTGCAGCTCTGGTTTCAGAGAAGGGAGGTGGAAGGATTTTTGTCCTCATTCTTAGGCCTCACCATTCTCTGCTCTGCATAACTCCATCTGTCTGGTGTAAAAGTGAAGAGCAGAGCTGCTGTGCACTAGTACAGCCTAGAAAATTCACTCCCCATGGTGTGTTATTCTAAAATGATAAGGAAATCCCTTCCCCTTCTTCCCAACAAGCAGCATTTCTCTATTAAAACATGAACCTTGTTGTGTATGTGTTGAATCAAGTTATTGTATCATAAATTGCTTTGTATCAATTGAATCATCACACCTACCTATTCCTACCTTTTCCCCCCAGCTCATGAAAGGTGCTGTGGTTTGGCACAAGCAATACCAAGTTATTTTGTATGTACTAAGACACAAGCACAGCTAGGCCTGTGAACCAGAATTAATACACAGCTCCTCAATTCCTTACAATTATTTTAAACATCTTAACCAAGGATACCTTCTCTTCCCACTGTAAGTCACCATCAGCTCCCATAAAACCAGAGAAGCTACTCATGCAAGGGACAAGAAATGGGTTATATGAACTCAGAGAAGCTCAAAACTTTTCATCTTTTCATCTCACAAATCTCAACAAACTTGAGAATTTGGGGGGAATGGTTTATTTCTCAAATAATTGGCAATTAAAAATGTCATTAGTTGATAGCTTAAACTTGACAGATCATGTTAAAGACTTAATAATTATTTCCCAATGACAGAATTTTTGTTTTCTCAGGTAGCCAAAAAGAACAGATGAGGCAGAATGAGAAGAAACCATTCAATATTTAATCTATATTGGTATACTGTCAGCAAGATAACCAAGAGTCAGATCAACTCAAAGCACCTTTAGCTGAAACGTTTTTCCCTTGGTAGAAATCCAACAGACTACAAATTCTTGTGGATCTGTGATAAGGCGTTGTTGGGTTTTTGCTTGTTTTAAGGTCTATCAGTATTTAATGGACACTGTATTTGCTTCAGAAGACAACTGCTGCTGCTGTAGGTTATTGGGTTTGACTTTGTGTTTTGTTGAGATTTGTATTAAGTGACACAAATGAAAAAGAATAGACTTTCTTCTGGTTTTCAATGATCTAGAATGATGGTAGGTCCAAATATGATTTCTTCTCAGACTGTTACTCAGGAAAGGAGTTCTTGCTATTCCTGTCCCAAGCAAATTTATTTCTCATTGCTGGTACCAAATAATTTGAAGCCTTTTAGAGATCAACAAAAATAGAATATTTATCCTACTTGAGACTGACAATTACAGAGAAGAGGATCACTTTACAAAGAGCAAACTAGCTTACTCTCAATCTGTGGTTCCATTGAAAACTGATTGTAAAGCAAGTCACATTGGTTGAGACCAAAAGAGATGGAAAAGATGTATTTTTGGGTAAAAATTATAGCAATCATAGTTAGGACCTGCAATATACAGTTAATTCAACAGAGTTGAATGAATAGCTTATCCATACTAAAATACTTTATTAAGAGAGGAAAAAATAGCTATATTAGAAAAATTTGGCACTTGTACACAGCATAAATAGGTAGCTGAACCAATAGCACATATCTTCTCTCTAGAAATTATCAATATAGTTTAATGCAGAAGGGAAAAAAAAAGACAAAACTTGTGTAAGAAAACTAAGTGGGCAGGTATTGGAAGTAAGACTTCATTCCCAGCTGTCAGATTTAAGAACAACTACTGAGCTATAACAAACAGAAGAGGGCAAATTTAAGGTCTCCCTATCTGAGAGGCAGTGAAAAGACAAATACGTAAAGATGCTCCCCAAAAGCGTGAGAAAGGACAACTGCCTAGAGCAAAACAGAGCAGAGATGCTGTTTTGTTTCATTCCCTCTCAAGTGTGTAGAGAAGTCTAGTTCTTCCCTAAGTCAAAAAATTAATACTGATAAGGAAACTTTAGGTTAAACTTCACAGCTGAGTGGTTGTGACTTTTACTGTCCTGGTGGCAGGAGGCATGACCAGCTTTCTCTCTGTACAATGGGCTCTACCACTGGGAGAAGCAAATGGATTTCAAACAGTAAAGCCATCTAAATTACACAAGCATATTAAAAATGTTTTATGCTTAAGAAAGAATCAAACCTCTTTAACACTTACCCCAAAGCCAGATTTTTAAAGTCTCTCAAAACCTTTCCTCAGATTCTTCATACATTTAATAAATAAATTCTTCATGTATTTAATAAATAAATAAACATGAGCACATGGATTTGGGATTAACGGGCTGTCACTTAATCACTTTGGCTGTAAATGCAGCAGCCATCAGCCTAAACAAAGCATAAATATGAGAACATTTGTAGCCATAACACCAAGTGTTTGCATTGAAGTATAAATTAATAAAGCCTTTCAAGCAAACCAAGTCCCGGCACCTGGGATTTTGTAAATAAAGGTACCAAGTACCACAGAATTACATCTCCCTTTGCTCCTTGGTCTCACACTAAAAAGCTCTGTATACAGGCCGGACTCAAACTTCATATTCTACGTTTTTTAAAAACTAATGTGATGCCAATGATTAGGAAGAATAAAGACTCTCCTGTTTGTGAGAGGCTTTCCATGCTCGACCAAGCCTTCCAGTGCTCAGGATCACCGTGGGCTCTGCACTGGCAGCAGGTACTGCCTTGCTTGCAGGGCTAGAGGATACAGCTGTGGAAATTCCTAGAATACTCCCTCATGCACTTATTTGCAATAAACAGATGAGTCAGTGGCAAAGATCCCACATTTTTCAGCATACTTTTGAATTGTGTTGTTTCAGTGGTTTGCAAATAGATGTTTTTTCACACACTTTCCACTGTCACCTAACCTTTAATAAAATCTGAAAATATTTCTCAAAGCAAGTTCAGGGCTCTGCATCTTGGGAACTGGGCCTCCAATCCAACATGCTGTTCTCCTAACACCTCAAAATGCAGCTGCTCACAGCTTGCCAAGCACTGTGACACACAAACACACCCATCAGTATTGTACTTTCAGGCAAACCAAAGATAATTCTATGTATAAATTATGCACAACTAAATCACATTTTATTTCCCAAAATATTACCCATCCCAGAAAGCTATGTAGCTTCTTGCAGTTCACCTTGTTCTTTAGCCTCAGAGCTAATCCCCCTATACAGAGCTATAAATCCTGGACTTTCATCGAGACTCATAAAATATTCAGGTATTAAAGCACCCAATTCCATTCTTTCTTTGTTATAAAAGAAAAAAGTCTAATCGAAAATTTTAAGTCCCTTTCTCCTTCCTCCCTGTAAGTTATCTTATTCCTTTTTAGACTATATAATTCACCTTTACATGAGTCTTACATGAAGTACTAGAACAAGCACATTTGAAATCAACTTTACAATGAACTTGAATCAACAGAACACTAATTTTCAACAGTTGACCCTAATTTACATCAGCCAGAAATCCAGTACTTTGAAACCATAATTCCTCACCACCAAAAAACATCAACAGTGTCCCTCTGGAAGCTTCTTGCATATACATATGGGAAGAAATTCCACCAATCTTTTTCCTTCAGGATCAAACAAGTTTGCAGTGCTCCTACACTCTGCTCTGCACTACAAAAAACCTTCTTCAGCAGAGCCAAATCTCTCACCTACAACTGTAAAGTCAGTGCCATACAGTAGTGCTAAAGAAACCATCACTAAAGCAGAAACTTCCAATCTGTACTGTTCTACTTGAGTATGTGGATTTGTTTGCCTGTTTAAAATAAGAAAGTGCTTAAGAAATGTAATGAGAAACATCTTTGTCATCATAATCTACTTCTTGCTCCTCAACTGCCACAAATCAGTACTCTACTAACTTGCACTTGACCTGCTTTGACTTATACCACCTGTAGATCTCATTGATCAGTGCTGAATGTAAAGTAAACTCATGTCTGGAGAACAAAGGCCCCAGCTGGATTATATCAGCACATTCCCTTCTTTGAAGTCCATGTAGCACATGGATTTATAACAGCTGTAGCTCTAGTTTTGAATTGTTTGAGTTTTTAACATTGAGTAATCTACCAGGTACAAAGAGTGATAAAATTGGCAAGAATATAGTGTCTAAAGCTATGTATTCAATTGCATGCCCATCTTTGATTATTATGATTTTGATATACATATATGTATATAAATATATGACCAAATTTCTATTTGATAGTCCATCAAAACATTTTTCAGTAGAATGGTCAATGTGGTAAAATAAACATACAAAATGTCAGGGTTTGCTTATGCCTAGAGTTTAGTTTCAGAATCCAGTCTCCCATTTCTGCTGGGATTTTTTTCATGGCACTTCGAATTTGTGGAACGGTTGCAAAAGATATACATTTTTTTGCTCTGATACAGTCAATTTTTGTCTAGCTAGAACCAAGCTTACTGCCATACTTTCAGCTTGGAAAGTCTGTTTTATTTATCAAAGCCAAAATTATTAAGCTTGGCAACCTAAGGTCAAGCACCAAAATTTATATTTAGGTACTTATATCAATGGCCTACTTTACACAGGCAGTGAAGACCCGTAAAATTAAAAATAAGTCAGCACCCAGCACTTCCAAAAATCAAGTCTCTTAGCTGCACAGATATGCAATTACACACATTTGAAGGAAATGCCTTCATTTGTATGACTTTGGTATAAAAGAGGCATGTTATGCCATATGAAGCATACTTTGAACACACCTTTTGAGAATTGTAATTCCTTCTGCAAGTCCTCTTACAAAAGCAATAACCTTTCTAATTAAATGTACCATTTATTCCTCTCATCTAGATAGAATACAATCCAACTAGTGAATTGACCAATGTGTTCAAAATACTCCAGTGTTTTGACTCGCTTTCTTCTCATTTCAGCATTGTATAAATCTCAGGCATTTTCTCCATGGTGGTTGTTTGTGTGGCTGAACAGATCATCTTCATCTGATTTGTACAATAACAATGTTGATTGAAGTGCTGAGATCCGCATAAGTCATATCAATTACTGAATGACCTGTCATTCTTACTTCCCATACTACCAAAACATCTATTTAAAAATCTTTAAAGGCAAGCAATGGTTGCTGGAAAATTTCATCAGTCTAGGACTGTGATAAGGGATGCTATTGCTGGGATCAGAGTTGCCATATACTTGCTGCTGCTCCACTCATCCCTAAGCCCATGGTCCAGAGAGGCAAGACATGCCTCTCACTCATCCTGACACATTCCTAATCAGTTTATTTGCAATACAGCTGTTTGCAAGAAATAGTAGTGCCTCAGCCAGACTTGCACTGATGGTATTCCAAAAGTGCTCTGTAATTGCTGCAAGGATTTCATAACTTCATTGTAGGGGCTGAACACCTGGGCAGCTGAAGCGGGCAAAGCAGGCAATGGAAAGGACTCCATCTAGAATACCAGCTTTCCTTTCTGCTTTGGATAGAGAGTGGGCTTCGGAGAATAAGCAATGTTTTGGTTTTGCAAAGATATGACACCTAAAAAGTGACCTAACTAACATTTCTTTGCTCTTCTTCCAATACTTTGAGCAAATATGCTAGCATGCAGCATCCACTCTAATGTGTGGAGTGTGAGGAACCACATAACAGAAGGTGTCTATAATCTTCTTAGCCTAAGCCTACAGGAAGAATTACTCAGAAAATATTTTTTTATAGTCTGGAATACAGCTATAGGCTCCTTGGCAATGAAACACTGAGTTATATGTATGTATATATATGATCCTGTGTTATTGTGGTTCCTGAGAAGTCTCATCAGGAGTCAGATTACACAATTTATTATATAAATTTATTATATTATACTGATTATACTACATGCCTGATAGAGACCAAATAGGCTCTGCCTGTGCAAAGACAGAATTTCTTTATAATATCTTAATTATGGCACCCTTTCAAATATGAAATTTATCTGCAATCTGAATCATGTAAACAGCACCAGCTTGAAATGTGAAAGGAACTCAAAATTCATTTTCTCCCCCAAAGCTGGAATGTCCATTGTTTCTTTTTCTTACCATGAACAGACTGCATTTCTATGAGTTTAAGCAAACAGGGAAAGAAATGTTGTTTGGTTGTTGATTCCCTAAAGTATCAAAAATGAATTATGGAATTTTCATCTTACAAAGAAACTCTTTTCAAAGTTGTTCTTGCAGCATCTCATTCTGCCCATTATCTGCATGGTAGTCTGTCATTTAAACATTTTTAAATTATGAAGATGACAAAAAATCATACATGCCAGACTCAAGAAATGGCTAAAATGCAGAGCATGCTTGAACTGTTGCATAACCACAGCAAAGGAGAATTTATGGATGACTTAACAGTGCATGCAGTATATGCCTCCAAAAATTTTGCCTCACAGAAAATAAGATCCCCTCTGTTGTAACTCCATTAAGTTTCACTCAGTTGCACTGAGCTGAGTATCTGTGCACAGATGTAAGCATGGTTTATGCCATCATTATTGCACTGTTATTAAAGCCTTCTATTTTTATTGAAAGTGTGTGTTTCAAATGAGATTAATTTTATTAAGTAATAATTTAATTGGCAGGCTCAGTTTGTAAGTAGACCAAGACATGAAAATCAGTGGCGTTAGAGATCAGGGCTGATACTGACTGGCAGAGAATTTTGGAAGGAGCTTTTTTACGGCCAAAGCCATACAGTCTTATCATTCAGTTTTATGAGTAAATGTTATCAATCCCCACAATTTCTTAGACATCTGTTTCCCAAGAGTCTGGCAAAGATGTGGACACATATGCAAATAGTGATAAAAATAAAAGAGAAATATTGCCTATAGCCCTCTTTTAGCCACCTAATTTTCCTTGAAATATGGAAGTACAAAAAGTCAGACATTCTCTATCCTAAACAAAAAGAGGAAAGGGCAATCTTAGGTCATTTAGACAGGAAAACAAAGGAAACAGTACAGAAAATGCAGAGGATCATTCACTTGTTTATCTTTTGTCAGAAAAAGACTGGCATTTCTAATATCTGCAAGTACTTTGATTAAGAAGCTTCATAACTTATTAATTGTATTTCTAGCATTTCCATTGAAAGACTAATAAAATAGTTAATATAATACTTCTCAAACAGTAAGAGGGGATAGCTTGTAAGTCCAGTCCACCAAGAAGTCAAGAAGTGCCACCTTCCACTCACAGCTAGGAACTATTCATTACAAGGAATGGAAATTTTCTTAATTCAGTGGAATTAATATGGAGTAAAATATTTGAGAGAACCTGATTTAAGCCACTCTGCATTGAGAAAAGTGACATTTTTACTGCACTTGGGTGTCTAAGAAGAGTCCAGTGAAACTTTGCACTGACTTAAATGGCATTATCTTCTTTTATCTGCTGCTAGACTTCAAAACTATACTGACATAACTCAGTTTAAAACTGGGTTCATAATTGCAAACTTTCCTCAATTATATTACTTAACCTCTGCTGTAACCATTGCATACATAAAAAATACATCAAAGATAGATACAGACTTATTTGGAGTGAATTGCATCATGGATGCAATGAAGAAAACATGTAATGCAGAACCATATTACTCTAAAAATTAAGCAATAACACTTTTTTGTTAAACTGTACCACAAGATTCCCACATTTTCAAATGGCTTCACAGTTTCATCCCAACCTCAGCAATTATTCATATAATAGAAAGTTTGAAAATGTAGATGGCTCTATTCAACTAAATGTTTCCATTTTTCAAGTCTCTCACATATTTTCTGGCAAAATCACATTGGAATGGAAGAATAAAAACCCTGTTTTATTGCCCTCATGGCATAAGTGTTCTCAGTCAGAAAGTATAGGTACTTCTTAATGATATTATAACAATAAAATAAGACATATGTCACTTTTCCTGTTGTAATTGCTAATAAGGCATATCTGTGCCTATTGTTTGAGGCAATTTGCCTTTGGTATTGACAGTATTCACCTGGCACTAATGGAAAGATGTTAGCATAAAGGAATCTCCTGGATAGGTTGAAAAGCTGATTGCATGGATAATTCCACTAAAAAATAACTACCTGTCTATTGAAGAGGAATTTTTTTTTTTGCTATTTGCTGAGCTTTTAACAATTTAGCAGTACAATAGAGCTTTTTAGATAACTTGATATATATACACTGCAGGTTACATGAATAGGTGCTAATTTTAAAATTCAGATTCAGACAGTTGAAAAAGAGACATGCATGCATACAGAATGATATCCCAAGAAGTTAAATATATGTATCGTGCATTCACATATATAATTACAATACACACCAACCAAGTTCTGCTGCCCATTTGCCTTTCTGATAGCACTTGATGCCCTACACAAGCTCAAAGGGAAATGCCAACCCTTATTCACCTTATCTTCAATCACTCTTCTCCCTTACTGAAGATGAAAAATCCACTGATGTAGTTTACCACAGTCAGGAGGGAGCTCTTCCCTCAAAAGATGACTATATTACGTAGAAGAAAGCTGAAGACAGTAAAATCCTTCCAAGTTCAAGGAAGGTAATGTCCAGTTGATAATTGCATCCACTGCTAACAGATGTCATGCAACCACTACTGGACAACCCATCAGATTTGAAAGGATGCATCTTAAGGGAGTCTGACCCCACTGGAAACTCTTCTCTGTTACAGCTACAACTGTAAGAACAAGCTTTTGGACAAAGAAACTGCCTCAACTAACTTTTTTAAATGCTGCAAAAGGCAAAATCATAGCGTAGAGAGGTGGATGTTGAAAAATTTGAGAAACATGTTGAATGCAATATTGTTGGTTTGGAAGGAAGAGAGGTTATTTCTAGGGAATGCATTGTCAATTAATGCAAAAAACAGTCTCCTTAAAATTATAAAGGTGGAGGCCATCACTTCATCTCTCTCTTAGTGGAACTGCCTCATCAAAAGACCTTTCCCTCAAACAGTTTACTCAGCAATTGAATAAATAACTCATGTATTTTTTTAATCCAAATGTTTGCCCATAGAATGCTGAGCACATTTTCCAAATTCAATGAATAACAAATTATGATAGCTTCAAGATAAGCAAATGCAATTAGTTTATCAATATAGTATTAGAAAAGGACAATTCACACATAAGTATGCTGTACAGTTCTTTGTAATGACAACCTATTTTTATTTAAAGATAAAACAATAATCCAATAGATTATTAGTTCTGTCACCCTCTCCTTCTCTCTCTCTCTAGTCATATACGCAGTTATCAAAGCATACATCTTAGAACACAGTAGTTGTCCTAGGAAAGTTCTGACTTAGAAATAATTTGTCTTTCAGGTAGCAGGAACTAAAAAAATAATTTTTGTGCCTTTTAAAATCAATTTTTTTTTCTTGAGAATGGTGCTGCAATGTATAAATAAATCATTCAAAACAATATATGAAATACTTATGAACTCCATTTGGTGCTAAAAGACCTAGTAGTTATGTCTTAGAAGAGATGTGCTGAATAGCTGTGAAATATCCCAGACAAATCATGTTCTTATCCAGCTCAGTCTGAAGAAAAGCACATATAGATAACAAAATTCTTTCTTTTAGATCAAAAATTCTAGAAAATATCAGTTGTCAAAGTCAAACAAGTTCTTTCTTCATTTAGTGTCAATATTCAAATCTTTACAAAATGAAGATAAAGGAGGATCCTACATTCCCTATGAAAGCAAAGAGGTATTATTGACCTGATTTACTAGGCATTGATTGTAACTCTGTATTTAACTCAGGATGATTTTATTTTCTAAACATATATTTCTATCCTGATTTCAGTAATTCTCACCTGTATTCTTTGGGACAATTCATTTTATGCTATAGCCCACAGTGGTATCTGGATATCTTGTTAAATTCTAGGTTATGCTTATATATAAAAGAGGAAGCTTTGTATATTAACTACTTACAAAACAGAAAACAATGGACTGTGGTCTTTTAAAGGCTCAGAATCCATGGGAAAACACCTTCTGGTTGTCTCTTAAAATAAGATACTGACATCTTCAAGTATATTAGTAGACATACCATAGATAAAATTAAAAGGCTTTGAAACAATAGAACATGATGAACGTCTGCCTAGTGAAGATAATTTTTTAAACAGCTTTCAGGAATGTATATATTTATGCCAACAATATTGCAATATCACCTCACTTCACACTTTGCCAAACTACTTAGTTTGGTCATAGTATGGAAACAGACACTCTATATTATGGCTTGTGTGAGTGAACATACAACTGAACAGTGATATTACTGTTTAGATGAAACAAAAAAGCAGTAGCAGATCTCAGGGAGATTTCATCAGTGTGCACAGATACCTAAAGGGAGCCAGGCTGCTTTCAGTGGCACCCAGTGACAGGACAAGAGGCAATGGCACGAAGTGAAATGCAGGCAGCTCTATCTAAAATTTCTGGAGTCTCTTCTGAGATTAATATTAGTGACTTTAATCTGTTTACTAGTGTCAGTGTCAGGTTCCGAACCTATGAAGGCAGAGATATCAATCACATATAGGAATGATGACAGTATCTGCAGATCAAGGGAAACTGCATTAATTACCAAGGCCTCCCATACATGGAAAAACATTTAACAAAGGCAGCATATTAACTCATTCTCACACAGCCATTTATACTCCACCACTGACTGCATTTCAGGAATAATTTCCATTACTGTAATAAGCATGCTACAGGACTTGCTAAAAGAAACAGTTCAGAGTCTCCTTGCAACATTATCATATTAAATACAAAAGGCAAGGAAGAGGTGCTGCAGAATATTCTGGGATGCCTTAGAAAATATGCAGCACCTGTCATTACAAAAATTCAGAGGTATCCAAACCATAGGTACATCCTGTCTTAAGGGATCTTATTGTGACCCTTCAAATAGATCATCAGAGTTCATACCTTGTTCCTGAACTACTTCCTTTATCACATTTAGCTTGTGCATAAATATCCTCGTTCACAGTGTGGGATCCCTCCCCTGGCTTCTTTACAGCTTGCTTTTCTATTTTTCCTATGCAGGAACATACACTACGTTGTTTTGACTGAGAAGGTATGAGTCTATATTTTTAGCTTCCTTCTTCCAATGCCTGAATGTCTGCACAGGGATTTCTGAGGGCTTGTTTTATTAGTCGTGCATGTTATTTATATCATTCTATGGTTTTCCCTGTGGTTTTCATACACTACAGTTTAAAATATTCTGACAAAAAATGGATGAACAGTTGGGGAAAAGTTTGCAATTTTCTGTCCAGTCTGTTTGATCATTGCCTGCTTTTCTTTCATGGCAAATGAGCTGGCTAATTCTTTGCAGGCTGTGTTGCAGAATCGGTTCTTGAGAAAGAGCCCCTGTGTCATATCCAGGAAGTCCTAATAAATTAACATCTGAAAACGATAGCATGCAGAATTGTGGTATACATAGGCTTTACAGAACTGCATGAAAAAATAATAATTTACCTGCCAAGTCTCAACAAATTGAAGTATTCCTGAGGGGTATTCTTTTTGACTGTTAAGATCTTCACAAATTTTCCTTCATTTCATTCTTTTAAAATCCCTCAAGGAAACAGAATGAGTACCTTGGATATATCTTGCCATCACCAATACCAAAAAAATCTTCCCTTAAACTTTGTACTGTTGCACACCCCATCAGGAGGTTATTGGCAAGAGTGTGGGTGTTCATAAAAGGCGATGAGAGAACCTAATATATAAATAACTTACAGTATAAACTGTGAATACAGCCATTGACTATAACTGAATACCAAGAAAAGAGTAAAAGGCTATATAGTTCTTTGGAATATATATGTTAAGGTACAGCAAAAGCTAATGAAGATGCAAAAAACCCTGGTAATCAATTCAGAATTCATAGACTTTAGTAGCTACTAAAGAGTTTAGGATCAGATGACATGATCAGCCATTTGCTGAAACCACTTATGTCCCATGATTTTATATTTTGCTTAGAACCCACATTCTAAGAGGAAAACTTTCTTATCTCCTAGAAAAAGATCCAAAGTTGAACTGAAGAGAGTACATGAAGAATTCACTCTTGGATATTCTTTTCCCCTGGTGATTAGTCATGTTCTTTGTAAAAATATTGTGACTTAATTCCACTGGGAACTTGTTTGGCTTTATATAGTAGCGATGCACTTATTTTTAATCCTTTCTCTAGAAGATAAAGAAAGAATTGAGGAGTCAGCACAGCTTTGTCTCATAAATATCTTAATGTTTAAGTGTTGCAATCAAGTTTCTTCAGTCTTGTTCACTGCAGTGAGAGATGAAGCCAGCCTCAAACTGATTGGGATGCCCTTTTGGTTTACAGCACAGCTGAGGCATGGTTGTTAGACACAAGTAGGTGATGATGTTACAGTTTTTTTTCACATGAGTAGTTCATTAATAAGAAAGTTGAACACATTAATGATAAATAGATGACCCATGGGCTGAAGAGAAGAAGGATGAAAATAAAAAGGATAATTAAATTTCAATGGGAGAACAGCAACAGATGAAAAGGAACATGAAAAACATGCTGCATTACTCAAAACTTATATTAAGTTTCTAAGTTCTTTAGCTCACTTCAAGAAGAGAAATTTGACTTAGGGAGAAAAAAAGAAAACTTTCTAAATTTTTACCTGTTTCTTCATTATACCTGAATTCTCTTCAAGGCAGCACATGTTCTGGATTAGAAACTACTCATTGATTCAAGACAGTGTCACGAGGAATGGATTGTAGGCACGTCATTAAAAGCAATTATTAGTTTCTGAAGCTCTATCCAGGCTCCCTATTTATTATGATATTAGTTAATAAGTTGGACTCTTCCAGCCTTCCTCAGCTACTGCTGACAGAAACAAGAGAAACAATCTTCAAATGCAACCATCCTCTGAATGAGACATCCTTTACCTCCCATGGTTATGCAACTGAGCAGCATCAAAAACACCCTTAGCTTTGGCAATAAAAAAGTGCATGGAACTACAAGACTACTCTTTCTTCCTCTCCTTTCTTCTTCTAAACTTTTCCAGTTTTGAAATCCAATCTGATTTGCATGCACATCTAGATTATGAGTAAAATATGTTGTGGGACATAGGTCTAGTCAGAGCTGATTTCTGCATCTTATACAGGAACAAACCTCCATCGTTACCTCAATTCTGACTTCAGAAGATTGCTCAAAAGATTATTTTACAGGAAGATACTAAAAAAGTTCTTTAAAAGCATAGATTCACTCTGTGTTTTCAAAGGGTAGCTGCTTACAGTTACAGACCATTACCCTTATAATTTCCTACTCTGTTCTGCTGGCCAAAACAATTCTAGTGCTGAAGCTATGAAGATTCACAAGTGAGATGCTAAAGGTTTTATGTATGCAACTGTAGGAATATATGTATGTAAATGTGTGCATATGTCTTAATGTAATTCAAGGGAAATAGTCAAAATTGTGCCCGAAATACAGTATTCAAGTAGAACACATACAGAGAGTTATATTTGTTTACACAATTTTTCCACCTATGGTTGAATACCAAATGATACACCTTAACCATGAAGATTCAATGCTAGAATAAAATGTGTCTCAGACTGAATATTTAGTTCATGTAAACACAATAATAAGACAAGGAAAGTAAAGAAGAAATAAGTCAGCATTGCAAGGCAAAGGAATGTGGCTATTTTTACTCCCAATAAGCCAAAGATAAACTTTCCTGAAATGCAAGAGAAGCAAAAACCTGACTGAGGAACTACTGAAATTCAGCAAAATGCATGTATTAAAAATATTCCCTCTTGGTGCAATAATGAGTTTACTAACATATATAAAATCAGGTGGGTCATCTGGAGGCATTTATTTTTCAAACAGTATAAACCAAGTCCACATATTAAAAAAAAACAACTATTCTGAGGATGCTGTCTGCACCATTTGCATTTTTTTAAAAGGCACACAAACCCCTGAAGGTGATTCTTTTATGATATGAGTTTTAAGCTACTTAGAGGAAATTAAGTGCCTGAGTTACACTCAGTAATAAGTGGAAGACTAATTCTTTAGCCCCTCTATAATAATCAGTCTTAAAATCTTAATGTTTGAAGAAAATATTATCCTCTGACAGTTCATATTGCAATCTCTTCAAAGTCATTATCAATTGTATTTATTCCTACCCTGAAAGTAACCTCAACATGCAAGCATGTTGAAACACAAGTTTTGCAGCTACTTTCAGAGGAGTTCACATTTTATAGTTATTTGCACTAAAATGGTGTAAATTCTGCACAAAACTTATGCGCCATCATTTGATATGTAATGTTTTAGGAGTTTGGTTAAATTCTACATAGGAATATCTGCTCAACATTAGCCTAAATTAAGTCATGGTTAAATGGTAAGGAACTTGGCCCTTCCTCCTTACATTCCATAATCTACAGCACTAAGGCTGTCTCAGAGAACACTTCATTAAAATAAATCTCATCTTCTGCCACTATCTTGTCATTTACCTCATGGTGGGAGAAAAGTGCTGCCAAATACCTTACAGAGCTTTGATAGGTTTTCCCACTGGTATAGCTTAATTTAACATATCCCTTGGTTCTTTTTCTTAACACCATCTTGTAGATTATCCTTCCTGAGCAGTTGGGTTTTTTTTGTTTTTTTTTTTCCCTGTACCATTTTGATGCATAGTGTGAAGCCATCCATCACAAGCTGGAAGCAATGTATCCACTAATGTAAAGCCTACTGCTTCCAGCTCAGTGGGCACATCATACATCTTGAGTGTGCCCACAGCACTTCCACCATTGGCTGTTTCCACTGGATCTGGCTCTTCCCTGGCTGGAACAGATCTCTGAGGTACCTCAAGACCAGCTTGGGGAGCAGCCCCACGGCATGGCAGGGCTTCCTGCCCTATTTACCTGCTGCAGGTAAATTATATGTCAATTTCTAGATCACTTCAATTTTTACTCACCTGCTCATATTATTTATCAATTTTATCTTTTATTAGAATTTATTCCTGTCTTTGTACCTATCTCCCTTCTACTCTATTAGCTACCAGAAAATAGCATAAAAACATCTGAATACTTCATAAAGTACCAAAATATTCCCCCACACCACAACAACATAATTTGTAAATACTTTATTTTTACTTTATCAAATAACAATAATGTTCTTGTCTTTTATGCTCCCACACAATCCTCTTCAGCACTGGTCTCAAAAAGTGGCCTTCCATTAATTGCAAACTCATTTAATGGCAGATATAGCTGATAGCATAAAGACATTAATCTATCTGACTACACTCACAGGAGTCATTTAGTCTGAATGCTCCCCACTAATTACAAAATCAATAATTACCTTCTTTTAACAAGTTTGTCTGTATGTGAAAGCTCTTTAATAATTTCCTCTATTTCATGTATCATTTCTCCATGACTACTCAGTTTGTCCTAAGGGAGTCTTTCCTAGATGAGATCAGATTTTAGCTCTTCTAAAATACCTACACTAACATAAGTTTTTTGCATCATTCCAGTGGGCCATAATAGTTTTTCCTTTTTTCTGCCAAGAATATCAGAACCTGTTCAAATGTACTGAAAAGCCCACATCATATGTCAAATGATGACTCAGTGGGGTTATTTGGAAAGACATTTTGGAGAAGAGCAGCTCCTTGGAGCTCCATTTTAATAACGTTAGGAGTGTCCATGTCAGACACGGTGTCCTCACCTCTTACTCTTTGTCACAGGGGATGTTAACTGAAATGTTGATACAGTGATGGCCTGACTGGCCTCAAAAGTAAGCTTATGAATTCACAGTGTTTGAGAGCATCCAAAATTAGGCAAGAGGAGTTCACCCATCCTAACTAAATGGCAGCAGAATCAGCATTACTTTTGAATGAGAAAGACAGCTACCTTTCAACTCAAACTGAATTTGAAAATTACTTTCAAAACCATAATTTTTCATGGCATCTCCTTATTATCCAACGGTCTGGGTGGATTTTTCTCTATTTTTGCAGTTACTGCTCAGTAACTGTAATCTTTGAAATGAGGTAGAGCCTTTCAGTATCGCTGTATTAAGGAAAATTATAATAGCCTATTGACTGCAGCTTAGTCAATGATCCATTTGTTATTCTGTCTTAAAGTCTTCTTGCATTTGTAAAATAATGTATTTAATTATCTTAAAAGTCAATATAAGCACAAATGAGAGACTGCAATGAACCAAACCGGTTAAGATAATTAATGCAGTTGTGAAAACAGGGGATCAAGCTGTTCAATCCACCCTTTCCTAGCCACCTTTCCCAGGCTAATAGTCTGTAAAAAGAATCAGATATAATCCCACAGTAAAGTATTTGCTCCTCCAGAGATCTTTAGCTTTAAATGTGGCATGAGTGCACATTCTACACAGAGATGAAACAGGGTAACAGCTGTCTAAACTGCCAGTGCTCATTTAAAAGGTGAGACATGATACCTCATATACTTGGTAGGTGAAGTAGTTTTGTTGCATAGTTCACTTTAAATGTCAGGCACCCTGATCAGATGATAGAAGAGACAGACTGTGCATGAAAGTTTGTGTTTTAATTAGATCATCCACTCCTATAACATGGTTCGGTTACTTCCCATGCCATATTCCAATTCTGATTTTTTAGTTCAATATAATTCTTTTCCTGAGAGTGCAAGAACAAACTCAAGAGACTTAAAAATCAAAGTAATGAAAAAAGTAATGGATAAAGAGTAAAGACACAAATCTTCATTTTCCCCTCAGAATTTGATTTGAAAGGACTTCCAGCATCAACATCCCACATGAACTACTGAGAGGTCAGTTAGGATAAAACTGTTTGAACTAGTAGGCTTACATGGGAGCTGGATGCCTTGTTGATTTAGTAGTCTCTAGTAGGTGCAGATTGGCAGAAAAAAAACATGTACAACTGACCTTCCACCTCACCTCAGGAAGAACATCACTCACCAGCAGCCATGCATTCCTGTACCTCCTGCAGTCATCTGATTCAGACTGAAACATTCACTTGGCTTTCAGACAAAAATGGGGAAGACCGTGTTCAAACACAGCATGGTCCTAAGCCCCAGTGAGACAGACACTGAAGCTTCCTTTCACATCCCTGCCTTTTTAAAAAGCAACATGCAAACAGCAGTCCTGTCTCATTCCAAAATCTCAGGACTGCATTAGTTCATCCTAAAATAGTTATAACTAATACTTACCTCACTTAAAAGTTGAAATTTCTTTTGTACTTGAAATCATGTCTTTTAGCCATAAAAGCTTTTTAAAAAGTGACTCAATAAAATTCCTGACTCTCTTTTTCACACAGAACCAAGTTTTTTCTTTCTCCCTCATCCATCCTGGCCAAAGTAAAGGCAATGAATCTTTAGTGCATTTTTACACACATAGGTTATTCCAACAACAGTCCAGAATATTTATCTCTGGGTTAACTATATCTTGAGAATAACTTGAATCAATTTTCCAAATTTCATTTTCCCCCAGGGAAAAATGTCTGTGTCTTTCAAGGTAGTTATGTAAATGCAAAGGTATAAAGTTATTGTTTTAAGCATGCTTAGTTGTTGTTTTTAAACTGGCCATGAATAATATTTTGATTTCAGGTATTTATCTTCTATTGCAGCACTATGTTTGGGACAATAGCTATCCATCAAGACAACAAGCCAGCATGTATAAACACTTATTCTGAACACGTATGAAACCTTTTTCATCTACTGGTCACAAACTTGAGGGGTTTTGTTCACCTGCGTGCCTAAGAAATCCATGTCCTATTCAGCCATAAGTATGTATCTGCTAAAGAGCAATAACCCATGGCCCCAAGTTGCAGGACAGTTTATAGCAGCCTTTTTAACATCCTATCATGCATTTTAAGAGAATGTAAGTGCTTTTAAATGATGTTTTGTTCTACCACATCCTTATGCTTCCCATGTTTCTAATGGCAAACTTTGTCAGACCACACACCCTTTGCCAGAAAACACTTCTGTCTACTTTAAAGGCAACAAACTGTCGGCATCAGTGCTTGGAACCAATTAACTGACCATCAGTTTATCATCCTACTGTAAGACTTTCATTCCTTCTCCCCGTGAGTTCTCACAGGCAGCTGCTCACAACACTGACTCATTTTCTTTCTTCCACACAGCCAGCTGACTTCTTTCTGTCCCTAGCAGACTTACTAACCCTTACTGTCCCCTAGAACAATCACCCAACCCTTACTCCTCGCAGCCAACTGACTCCAACTCTCCTCTTGGCCAGCTAATCCACTCTTTTATAACACCCATCCTTATTGGATATAGCTGTGACCTATTAAGGGCAAGGCTGTTCCTACTCTTTGGTAATTAGTACAGCTGCAACTCTTCAGGGGTGAGATTGCTTTCAGCACTCTCTCTATCCCCTCACAATCCATCCTCCCACAACAAACCAGCGCTGATATTTTGGGCCACATATCTCCCATGTACTTTCAGCCTGTTTCCATTCTGCTTAACGAGTTTGTTCTGTTCAATATCACCAAATGAAGGTTAAGTTCCACCAAAGTTTTAAAAAATTTGAGTCAGGTATTCTGGCTAGCATATCTCTATTTTCATTTGGTTTCTAACTTTATTTTTTTTCTCCCATTTGATATAGTAATCATGAATTTAGTTGCATGGCTACTCTGGAAATTTGTACTACTAGAGGATTTCTTCCTACAGCAAAGGAATGGCATCCCCAGGTAAAAGAAAATCTGGCACCTCAGGAATATCAGCAGTGTTTAGCTGTCCCCAGAGACTATGAAGAAAGGTAAGAGTTGTGGGGCAGTCCTCTCTACCATGGAAACATGGCTGGAAAGCATTAACTCATGTGACACAATCTAAGCCATAGACATCAGCTAATACTTATGTTATAAATGGAACCAAGTTTTTGTTCTCTACTACTGAAAAAACATGTCCTACAAGGTCTGAATAGGACTTCTGCCAGTAGGGAATAGCAGCAGTCTGAAAGCATGTGATGAAGTGGACAACAACTGAAAGCACAGCAACTAGAAACATCCTCTCATATTTATATGCATTACTTTCAATACATCTGATTTCCTTTTGATCTTGTATAATGGGATTCCCTTGTATAATGGAATTCCTGTATATAGAACGCATTAATTATCTTCTTATTTTTCCTGTTTCATATAGTTTCCTTTTTGTTCTCTTGCTTCATTACAATCCAAACATTTATAGTCTATTTTTATACAAACTTATTGCCCTATGTCTCAATCACTTTTATCTCCTATATTTAGGTCAATTCTCTTTCCATAACACTTTCTAGGAGAAATAACCAGACTTGAGCACAACGTTCAAAATAAACTTCTTTCTGAAACATGCATAATGACATTAGAGGATCTTTAGAGCTTTTTCCCTACCCTGTTCATGCTACCAATAGTCTGTTGGTTTTCTTATTTTCAGTACTGTACTCCTGAGAGGCTTTTACCAAATCTTTCGGCAAAGGTTAGTAGAACATCAAGGCTTTCTCTTAGATCATAATAGAAAATCTGCAATACTGATTACCTAAAGCTATTTATTCACTTAAAACAAATATTTCCTTTCTTGTTTGGCAGTCCTTTTCTGAAACTGTTCACAGGGCTTAACTCATTAAAATTTAGTCCTTAATTTTCTCAGAGTTAAATGAAGATCTTGAAGTTCTCTCTATCTTCTCTTTGTAACAAAGGTTTCAATTTTTTCATCTACATTTTCCAACAACATAAATTTAACTCTCTTAACTCTGTACTTATTAAATCTTAGAGTCTCCCCAGAACTTTCTCAGAGGTACATTTAAAGAACATGTAAGATCCAACACTTTGATATTCAAAAATATAAAGGATCACTGCATATTGCCTTATTGATACTTTTCCTGATTATTAAAATAGTGAGACTGCCTCTTTACCTATTAGCTCCTCTGCCAGAATAGTTCTGCAGGCACTTGATGAATTGATCATTCCCCTTTGCTTTTTATGAAGAAATCAGTTGAGAGACAATTCCTTGGACACTTCAAAATACAGGTAAACTAAGGCAAACAGAGCTTCGCTGTGTTCAGTGCCTGTAAAGCTAGATCCATCAATAATTTTGTCCCTGCTTCTCCTCATCAGTACAAAATGATTTTGGCTTCTTAAACCTGGATTCAATTTGTCTCATTTTAGCCACTTGAAAAATTTTGGTCTGGAAGCTATCACAGAGGAGAAAATGGGTTAGTACCAGAGGGACAGTCCGGATACTAAGGAGGTTGAATTGCCTTTGGACATGTCTATCAATCTTCTTCAATTACAGAGGTGCTTCAAGTAACTCAGCTCTTAGCTCAGGCATTGCAATTAAATGTCTGAAGTTAATTCTATTTAATGTGTTTCCAAACCTGATTTAAATCCATGAAAAGGCCAAAGGGCCTTTAACTATTGCTTTAACTGACTGTCAGTCATCTCTCCATCAATACTTTTCACTATGCCTGGGGCAGAGGAAGGGACACAGAGCCTTCTCTCTACCCCATTCTTAAATGATTGTGTCAAATTGAAAAATACTTTTGATATTTCTTTTCACTTCTATTGCCAGAACTGTAAGGGTTTGTTAGAATACTTAAATTCTTTTTGATGTTCTAGGCTAAACTGTGTCCAAGTACAGTGTACTGGCAACTGGGCATCACATTTAGCCAGTGTCATCTTTTCAGTGCATGATGCACACTATTCTCATAAAGCACTCTGCCTAGCCTTTTTCCACATTTGTCTTGGAAACTCCTCTACAACACGGAATGCTAGAAATTTCAAAGGTGGAGGGAGGAAGCATCTCCAGGTTACTTTTCTAAAAATATTTTTCCAGAAATAACTAATGCAAAATGTAAAAATGTAATAATTTTATTTTGCAGTAGAGATGTTATTTCTTCTAAGATCCAAAATAAATCACCAAAATCTTTCAAAGGTGACAGTTAATCCATGACTTCAAATAATTTCTAAGATGGATGATCCATTAGAAAGACCCTTTCAATTCCTCATGCCCTTGTAAGATTTTAATGTATAGCTAGCAGAAAATGCATTTGCACAGCATGTTTCTCATAGAAAGGCTATAATTTATTGATAAAGCTTAAAAAAAAATCTATGGCTGTTTATGTCTTTTTTTATTTGTTTATCTATAAATAATAAAGGTAGACCAAGCCAAGCCTTATCACTTACATAAAACTGTTGGATAACATTTTTTCTAAAAAAACAAATAACTGTAACTCTGCAAAATAATGAGGATAGTTCAAATGGTATTAGATATTATCATAGATACAACGTTTAATGTATGTACAACCAAATTAAAGTAAAAAATCAGACTAACCCAGCTCTCCCTCCCATTATCTAGATAGAAGACTTCCTGTGTGCGGTCTTGGTGTTCTCTAGAAGTGTTACCTTGAGTCTATGGCATGGAAAACCAGCCTTTCAAACAGCTTGAGAGGTCAGTCTAGGAATGAAGGGTCAAGAATATCTGATACCTGGGGCATTGTAATAATGATTAAGTCAAAAACTTATTTCCCTACAATTCTTTCCTTAATGCCAGCATCTTGCTAGGTATAACATCAGCTAAATCAGACACAGGAAATATCTGGTTCCTCTTCAGGAGAACTGTTTAAAGTTTTTCTAGGTAGTCATATAATGTATTGTTTTCTCATTATTCCCACTGAGAAGTACAGTCACTTAAGCATTTCTATTCACTAATGTGAAATCTTGTATGCAGGACTATAAATTTAATTAAGGAAATAAGAGTTTGCAACATTAAAAGTGTAATGGATACAAATACAAAATATAGGAGATAAAGGGGTTCTCTTAAATTGGATCATCAAAATCTTACGTTCAGCTACATCCTCTCTTCCCTAATGTCAACTGATCATCAGACAGCAGAAATGTTTTTCTTTTGAAAGACTCCCATAAAGAAGGTGTTCCTTTATAACACATCTAAAGAATAGGTTGTCTCAGATATCTGAGATTTTTGGGTTAAGAGCAGCTAAATTTATATAGACCTTTACTAGGGAAAAGTTAGATAAAGCCATTTTTAGGACTTACAGTAAAGCCCTTCAGCTGCACGATCAGAGCCAGAATCATATTTATTTGAAAAAAAAAAAATCTTCCTTGAAGAATCAGGGAATTACAAACTTTGTACTATGTTATCTTTAGCCAAGGGATGGAATAAAAAGATTAAAAATTTTAATTAATCATTTAAAATTATATTTCTGTCTCAAATCAAAGGATGCAGTCTGGATTCAGATGAATAATCTCTCTTCCCTGATCAGGCTTCGGGATGATATACATTAGACATGCACTTCACCTCATTCTCATGTGTTCTACTGATCCTCTTTAGCAGTCCAGACAAATCAAGATGTTGCTACTGGAATTCAGTTTTAATTCTGAATTTTTTTTCAATTGAGCTATACCTGTCTCTTAAAACAGGTTTGATTAAAAAGAGGAAAATGCTGTTATCAAAACAGAGAAGCCAAAATTTGCATTGCTAGATTATGGATACTAAACTAAAGTACCAAATATTCTATATGGACCTTGAATTAAAGACAGGAAATTCAGAAAGAGCATCAAACTCTGCTACGGCATCATCCACTGTCAACAGAACTCAGGGTGAAATATCACACTTGCAGTCATGAATATTCATATTTTTAGTTATATGCATGAAGTCTCTAGTAGTTTGTTTGCTTTTTAATGGTTCCAAATTTGTGAAGCGTATTATGAAAACTCCTAGCACAGAGATGTGTTACTGGGATAAACAAATGTATTTGCTTGAGACTGTAATAAAAAGTACTATTCAAATATCATAATTGAACATTGTTTATGGTAATTATTTGCTAATACCTCTTCTCAGCTGAATTAGTTTAGAATACCATTTTCATCTTAGCTTAGCTTTTTTGCTATTCAAAGACAGTACTCTAACTTAGAGAATAATTACTCCTCCTGAGATAATAGGAAGTTTTACACAGGCCCTGGAACATTGAGTTTTAGCTTTGGTATTCTGGATTTACTCAAAAAGTAAAAAGTGTTGTCTCCAGAGGAGATTAATTTGGCATGCTGGATGTGTAAATCTTTCAAATTACATAATTGGCTTGGTAATATTTTCTCTGTTTTGCTTTCAATAAGCATAGAAAAATCCTGCCTTAACAAAAAAAATTACAAAAAGCATATGCATTATTTATATATATATATATGTATGTGCATGTATATGTGTGTATAATATGTGTATATATATGTATTTATATGTATGTATATATATATATATATGTATGTATATGAATAATTTGTATGTCAGGCATATGCAGTATTCACATCAGTCTACTGGAAAACTACAAGTCAGGAAGAAGGTCTCTTTTCTTACTCCTTCTCTCTTTTTTCCAGTTAAAAGCTTCCATCTTTCCCTTAGAATGAGTTTGCCTGCTTTTATGTGACATCACAAGCTTTTAAAACAATTTATTCTTTACCAATTCCAGATGTAGGCTCTCACAGGTGCCAAATTGGTTGCTTTTCCTTTTCTTCCCTTCTGCTCTCCCCTCCCAGTTCCTCCTGATAATTTTCTCTCCATTTGCTTTTTCCTTTTTTTTCCTTTTACTTTTTCCCTGAAATAATCAATGATTCTTCTGAGATTAAGGTCTTTGTCATGTATTTGATTAGTGTAAGTAAATTATTTTAAATATGTAGTTAAAAGGGTTTTTTTCAAACACAATCAAATTGAATAGAAATTCAGATTTGGGTTCACTTGGAGAAATACATTTCCAAAAAGGAATAAACCCCAAAATCTTTGCAAAGAAGCATCCTTTAAAAATGTGTATTTATAGGTCAGAGCCTGAGACTGTCATATTATACATTAATCGTCCTTCAAAGGAAAATAAATCCAACCACTTTTGCGTGGACAATACATTGATGTGATGGACCTCAGTCAATGCATGTGAAAACTTTCTTATTAGCCTTTTCTACTGGACAGAATTCATCTGTTCCCATAAAGGTTTTCAAAGCATAAGTGATATTTGACAGAAAATCTTAAATAGAAGGGATGGGGCAGTAGGTGAGTAGAAATTCTGTCTTAGACTTGCCAAATAAATCTACAGTTTGATCCAACTGTGTCTGGAGTTGATATATCAGCCAGGCTGACACATCATGTAACTAGACTGCAAACATTCCAATCTGTGTTGCCAAGCTTCCCACTGACAAGAAAGAAAACTTCCCACGGTAAGATTTAAAAACCAGAAAGTAAGGCCAATAGTTTAAATCAAGAGAAATCAGGTAAGATTTATAATCTGGATTTGCACTACAATATTATTGGAATCAACATTTTTTAATCATATACACATCTGGTCTTCAAAATCATTGTTAGCAGATACTTCTTTTATACTTTTACAAGGCCATGTAAAGTAAGAAGCTGTTCTTTCAATATTTCTCCAACAGAAAAGAACCACATTTGTATGATGTTACCCTTTCCTATGTGTTCTTTTAAAACCTATGGAATAAGTGGGGAGAGACATATAGGCTCTGAGTACAGAAAATACATAATCACTGAAAAACAGAAGAGGTTAAAATGGGCAACTTTAGAATCTTTTTTATGTTCTGTTTCATCTTTTGCTGTTTTACTTTTAAATATTTGAGCTGCCTAATTTTAATTTTTTTTTAATTTAAAACAGGTGTTTATTAAGAGCCCAAGTAACATTTTGGAAAGCACTTTCTTTAATATATTTACTAAATCAGAGTTTCTATACAGCCTTTATCTTATAAGTGATTCTGATATGTGCATATTCACAAAGATACTTGGGCTTGTTGCCAACATGCTTTGAGAGGGGACAGTGACTGTTAGCAGGTGGAACCTGTTTCTGGTCTGAAACCGTGCAATATCTAAGAGACAATTAACAAAATCAGCAAAAGCTTAACTGGTCTTACCAAATCTAGATTTGAATAAAGCCATGCAGACTTTAGAACAAACTTAAAAATATTTTAAAAAATATATATAACCACTATAAAATGCAGTATCATAAAGTGATTAAAAACATTTTTCTTTGCTGTTATAAATCAGGAATAAAGAGATGCTTCAGCCAGAACACAATGAGGAAGAGGGGGAATTCAGGGGTAGGGTGTTATCAGAAATCACTTCCACAGAAATTAATAATTGTGCTTTTGTAGTACAGCAGCCAGTTGCTGGCAAACAGAAATGCAAAGCTACAATTTCTCAAACAATAACACATAGGCTGAATGGCTTGATATGAAAGGTTATGAGCTGGAAATATTACTGATATTGTAAGATTCATCTTCCTGTAGTAACTGATGGATTTTTAGTTGAAGTGGGTCAATACTTCTTTTGGTATGGCTATTGCTAATTCAACCACATCATTCTCCTTTTCACTGCACTGCTTTGGAGCATTGCTGCTGAAAAGCCACTTGCAGTGACTGGTTATTCATTGAATATTTCCATATCTAGTGCAATAAAAAGTCACAAATCTAATATGTGTGTTTAGCTTACAAGAGCATTTCCCAGAAGAAGTAGTCACAGTGGCAACCACTGCTGTTGAAATGTTTGAACTAGGTAGGATTGTACTGAAATTCATAGAAGAGAGGAAGAATTTATTTAAGCACATAAAAAACCTTTCTAACTGCACAATGATAAATGGTAGAAGGAGAAAGACTTGATGTGACTTTTAAACCTTAATTCTGCTTTTGGACCCACCTAATCAAAAAAAAAAAAAACCAAAACATTATATTTTTATGGCTGCAGCAACTATTTAGAAAATTCACACGACTGAAGACATGACTGAAGGGATTAAGGAGAGAAAATATTGCAAAAGCAGGGCCTACACTAAAGTTGAAGTTTTTCCAGACTATTATTGTTATTCCAAAAATATTCTATCGAAGAATATCCATATTCTGGTCACAGGGTCCGAAATCTAGAATGAAACACAATTCTCTTACACAATATTTTAAAGAGACAGGGAAGAGCTAAAACAAATTAAATCTGTATGCACTAAAAAGAGAGTGAGACATATTTCTAACCTCTTCCGGTCCCTCTCAAGTCCCACTCATCATCCTATGTTCAAAAAGTTCAACTGGTACTTTTGGAGACATCAGTTCACACAGAATCTCCAATGACTGGGTGATACTCAAATTGCTCATCTAAGAATACTGTTTTCAGCTCTTTCCCTATCTGTCTTGACTGCAAAGACTGTTAAATTGCCACACAGGGATACATCAGAAGGGAAGTGTCATACTGCCACCATTACAGGCACCACAGAATACACAAATTACAGATGACACTTTCCTGGGTCAAAAAGCATTGCCTCCACATAAAAAAGAAAAAATGTGAAGCTTACATCATCAAGGTAGAAATGGGAATTGGTTTCAGGAGTAAAAAGCAGTTGCCTGAGTACATGACATTATACTCATTGCGAGCAAAAGCAGGGGAGTCCATATCAAGGGTGTGCGTTTGGGGCTTTCAAAGACTTCTTTTAAAAAAGAAATATAACAAACATAAGGTGTATCTTCTGTGAAAAATAATTTAAAATAAATAATACTTATAAAAAATAAGGAAATTTTGATTTGCAACGTCTCCTTAGAGGCCAAAAAATTTCCAAAGCTATGATCAAGACAAGAGGAGAAATTAATTAATAACCCAGATGAAGCAAAGGAAAACAAACAAATCTCTTGGAAAATGTCATTTAGAAAATGGGATGATAATAGCAATGAATATAAATTAGCCACTGGAAAACAAACCACTAATGAGGAAAGTTGAAAATCATAAGAAGAGTCTCTGACCACTACAATTAATACCAAAGGAAGAGACTTTTTATTACACTAATAATGATCAGTATCTTAATTATATTGGGATATTGTTCAATAAGCAAGGGGCAAATGTTAATAATACAGACACAGAGATTTTCCATAAATATTTCTACTATGTACTTTGCTTGTAGAAAGTAAATTATGAGGTTATAATGAACCCATTCTGTTAGTACCGAGACAAAATATTAAATAGAAGCTATTTTAAATTCATTTAATTCAAAAGCAGTTCTAACTCAGCACATCCAGATAAGTCTCAACTAATAGCTAGAGGAGAAATGGTACAGGAGAAGACTGAATTGTTGTGGATTTCCAATGAGACCAAAGACTCATCTCCAATTCTTAATGGTAATTTTCAGAGGAGCAAGCTAAGAAAATAATATCTGCCAAGACACAGAAAGGGTAAATGGGGCAATACCAGAAGTAATTACAGACTTTGTTATCCTGTGTTGATCCCAATGAAAATAATGGAATAGCTGATAGGGGACTCAATTAAAGGACAGCAATACATTGAAGTACTAATCTAAATGCTCTTAGAGATAATAGATCTCAATATAGTTCAATATTTTTATGAGATTACATTTTTGATTGATAAAGGTTAATAGTGTAATGTAATACAATTAGATTCCTGTAAGGCACAGCAAACTACACACTGCACAATATCCTAATTAATAAACAAAGACACAAAATCAGCATTGCATACATAAAAGAATTAAAACTAGTCAAGGATAGGTCTTGTTGATCTCACTGGAAAGCACCAGGTTGTGGCTGTATTTCCAAGGGCATTGCCACAGAGCAGAGTTGTTGGTGCCTAGCTATTTAATATTTTTATAAATCATTGTTTGGAAAGGAATCAAACTGAAACAAAGATAAAGGGGTAAATACTGAGGATAACAAGTCATTGACAGAACAACAAAGATCATGTCATAAATCACAAAAACCATTCAGAATGTTGTGAGCAAATCAAACTTTTTGGACCAACCCAGGTAGGCCATATTAGCTTGAGTAAATTACTGCATTTTAGACCATATTTTGGACCAACCATGAGATAAGTTTTACCTTCGCATACAAGTGAAATTTAAGCTTTCAGAGGAATTTCTAGCAATCTATAATTTCTAAAAGAATGTATCAAAGGCAATGAGGAGAAATAATATCTGAAGTTATCAGACACCTAGAAAGGCACCTAAGTAACAGCTTACTTTACCTGGAAAATCTGCAAACACACATAAAGATCATTGACTTAAGGATTTCCAGAAAATAAAAATGATGCAGAAATTAAAAAGTAAATTTTACTGGCTTAAATGCCCCCAAATCAAAACCACATGGTAAGAAGATGAGAGCTCAAATAGCTCAGAGAAAACTTCCATAACATTGCAGATCTTAGGAATTCATCATCCCTGATGAATGTTAATAGAACTAGAAGAGAGAAGTCAGACACATCTTGCTGTTGAAGGAGAGTAACAGTCAGACTCCAAGTTTGCAGAAATGTCTTTTGTATTCACAATTGATGAAAGCCCTGAGAAGAGTCTGAAAATGCCCACGTTGTTGACAATCAACAGGGCACATCCACCTGAATACTGAAAAGAAAGTATAGCCATGATGCACTTGATTTGTATACTAACTCAGTGTAGTTACAGAAAAAAATTATGTAACCTTATTTACACCTAAATATAGGCCTATTCTTCAGGCCTCAAAACTGGAAGAATTATACCCAGGATTTACAAGTATGCCACGGAAAAACAAAAATCACTTCTCCATCTTACTGCAAGAAGATTCTGATCGTAGGGAAATTTTTTCCTTGTATAATGGCATTACATTTATAAAAGCAACAAATATCAAATGAGAGTGGAATACAATGCCTTTTCATTTTGCCATTAGGACTTGTACTATGAGCAAGCAGCCTAGTGAATAGCATGAAAGTACAATGATTATAAGAATTAAATGCATATGCAGTGCACAGATTGTTCCTGGAGACATTTCTTCATTTATTTATTTATTTTTAACTTGAAGCCTTTGTTTCCATAAGAATCAATATTTCCTTGAAAAGTTAATGATTACTATAACATGTTAATGAGCTATGTTAACAAGCAATAATGATACTATTATTTTTGCCACCCCTATATCTGTGAACTAGATTCAACAGGGAGCAAAAAAATACTATTACACTGATATGTTAATTATTAAATCCAGAGTGATTTCCCTACCTAAATATTCTTAAATCTATTTTCACTGATTTTATCAAATAAAAGAGTAAAACATCAGCATCAGCCATTTTTCTTGTAACTATGAAATATCAAGAATATTGTTACACTCCCTCAAAGTTGTGCAAGTCCACTTATGACTTGATTTAAATATTATCAGTAATATGTTGTTAACAACTCTCCTTTATAGAAAGTTTATGAAAATTTCCAATGGAAGATCAAGTTTTAGTATTGTGTGGCCTTCACTGAACCAAATATCCAAAAGAGGATAGACACCTCAGGCACAGAGGAAATCTAACTTTTCTGTATCAGGGGAAAGAGGTAGGCAGTCTCCAGAGAAGGTGATTCAGAATACTTATGCTGGTTGCCTAAAATAGAGATTATAAAAAGTTTCCTATACAAGTGAACTCATCCAGACTTAATTCTCTGCTGAGACAAATTTTAAACTTCAATAAAGTAAAAGCCAGTTCATCCTTTTTTTTTTTTTTTTTGCATTGGTAGGATTCTCATGATTTCAAGTTAATATAAAACTAAAATGTTCATAGTATAATCTATGGTAAGAAATCTTGCTAAAGATTACTTTGAATTTAACTATTCAAACTGTTAAAAGTGATATTGCACAGAGATTTAAAAATGCATGTGGCTTTTGAATTGATGCTTTGGATTTCACAGTCCTGAAAATTTTGCAACAGTTAGACTGAACAACATGACTTGTGTCGTATGCTGTTAGCAACAGCAAGAAAAAGGTATGGGAAACCTGGTTTACCTTCGAAGAAAGAAGTGAGCTCTGCTTGAGTCAGGAGCAACATTTACAGCTATTTAGACAGCAGCAATCTGTTGGTTAACTTAACTGCACATCAGCCAACCTGTGCCTAACCACATCATTTTTTCTTCCCTGACTCACAATTTATAATAAGCATAGAAGTATCTATCTCTGGCATAAGACAGGCAGCTTAGCAATGACACAGAATATTTGTCTGAGGTGACATCAGATAGCAGCATACCTGCCACTTTAATGGGCAGCAGTGAAAATGTACACGTTCCGAAGGCAGGGGATTTATCTGCATAAGGCTTATCTGCACAAGAAAGTTCTGCATAGTAACTATTGTGCCAGTGGAAATGGGCTGGCTAAGGAATTAAAGAGCTAAAAGTAGGAAGAGAATCTTCACCATTTTCCCTTCTCTATAAAAGTTCTTTTGTGGGAGGTGAACAGAGAGGTTCAATTCTGACCCTAAAAAATGGTTCAAAGCGAATGCCAGTGCGCTGCCAGCCTACAAACATGCCAGTGATTCTGCAGACCGAGAACAGGTTGTATAAAGACAGCAGGCTACCTTCCAATCTGTTCATAACAATGTCATATTTGTCTTCTAAAATGTATTTTCTGCAAGACAGAAAAAGCAGTATTGGCAGAACTTCAATGCATAGGGGAATAATTTGTTCAAAGGTTTGAGGCATTTTGGTTGGTAAGGAACAGAAACGTTGATGTGTTCTTCCAAAATAATTAAGCAGGAATGTCTGAAGCACATCAAGCAGTCTGAAGCTGAGCCTCAGGTTTCAGGTTTTATAGGTTCATAAAATTCCATCCGTGCTCATAGTTTTAGAGACTCCAGCTGACTTTGCATGAGCATGATGTAGCCAAAGAACCACATTCCCTCCAAAGATCTGCACCTTCTTTTCTGACAGGACCCAAAATCCTTATTCTGACTTTTATCACATACAAGAGTTATGGAAAAAAAAAATTGATTTTAAAAGCATTGACATATTGTGTGCTGAACAGTCACAATTCCTTCTTAAAACTTATGACTGGAAATACTTTATGCAGCTTGAAATTAACGATTCTTTAAATTACTGGGATGAAAATTAAAAGAAGATTTCAGGATACTATTTTAACAGCTCACTATCATACCCAGTTTTGGGTGCCTTTTTAATCATTCAACATTTTTTTAATGGAAAATTCCATTGCATTGTCATAACAGAAATCTAGTTTATCATCAGTTACTTTACTTTTTGGATAAATAATTGGATTACTGCACTGTAAATGTTTACAGCAGAGATGAGGATACAACTTTCAATGCAGGTAATCTTGAATTTCTCCATATCTGAATACAAATTAATTAAACAAGTTAAAGCACAAATATGCAGATTAAAAGAGTATATGAAAGGAAACTGCTATCTTTGTTTAGTATCTTTGCATATTTCTCTGTGTCAAAATATAATTAATTTTTTTCAAATTCAGGGTGTTACCTGGATGCAGGAAAGTTGCACAGTGATCATGTACATCGAATGGAACTTGCTGCTTTAGTCTTCACCAGCACTTCCTCCACTATCTTTCACATACAAGATTACAGATAGAAAACACATAAGGACAGAACACAGCAAACTGTAGGCAACAATAAACTGCTGGAGATAACTTCCTGCATCTAGTCCTGAGCTGGGATCCTGTTGCACATAACTTGGAGCAGGGACAGTCTACATTATGCTCTTAGATGGGGGCATAACATGACTACTCTCTTCACCAAGTCCTATTTAGCATCCTTGATTTTAAAAACAGTATTTCTTGTTCCCAAAAACCAGCATGTCAGTGAAGCTCTGCTGGATACGTCCCACTCACCATACCATGCTATGATTTTCTACAGGCTATCTCGTTTCCATAACTCATTTTCTGTATTTTACCTCCAACATGTAAAGAAAAGTGAATAGAATAAAATTGCATTTGCTCAATTTAATGACACTTGAGTGTTAGAGGGAACCAGTTAGAATAATCTTTAAAGTAGCATTCATAGAATCATAGCATAGAAGCTGGAAGAGACTGTAAAGTTCATCCAGTTCCAATCCCCTGCTGTGGGCAGGGACACCTTTCAAAGCCCCATCCAACCTGGCCTTGATCAGTTCTAGGGATGGAGCACCAAAACTTCTCTGGGCAATCTGTTCCTGCATCTCACCATCCTGATCTGCTTGGCAAACTCATAACTAGTTTTGGCTTGGTGAGTCATTCAAGATTTCAGTGCACATGGACATGCCTGGAAGTCAAAATTCAGTGCAGCCTTTTTTTTTTTTGCCCTAATAGAAAATATTAAAAAACCACTACAGTTCCCTTAGGAAAATGTAAATTTGAAGTTCCCTTATCTTTACCTGGAACTAAGAAAAATTTGAAAATATTAGTTCACTTGTTGACACTACATATGCATAGGCACAGAAAATGTTCTCCTCATTATGTTGCAGGAGGTCAGGAAAAAGAACAATTAATACATTACAATCCCAGCACAAAGTGCTAAAAAGAAGAGCTAAAGCACTGTTTAAAAAATGGTGTCTAGTTTTCAGACAGACTACAAAAGTAACCTTTGAATATTTAAAAATATTTATGAAACAAACTATAAAAAACATATCCTTTCATCTAACCTATTCAAATTTCTTGACTAGTCAAGTGTGAGAAAAGCACATGGACCATCAAGAAAGTAGCTTTGTAGAGTATTACAGTGTAGTAAAAATGGAAAACAATGACCTCATCGGGATTATACTGCATACTAGTTTGCCATTATTAATTATTTAACGCCAGAAGCTCTGTGAAATATGTACAAAACTAAAATAAACTTTCACTTAATCTTAATTTGTACTTTTTTGTAGTCCATCCAGAATCTGAGCTTTCTGTTATGAGTTATGAGTTTTATGCTGAAATTATGAAGAAATTAACAGCTTTCAAGCTGAAAGGTTTATTTGACTGTTTGGGCAAGTGGTTGCCCATTTCTTCACTAGCATTTTAAATGCTTATTAGAGAAACAGGTACAAGTAAAGATAAAATAATCTTCATATAATGACTTTTGGAGTGAGGAGCAAAAAGTTATTAAATAAAAGCTTTATGTGGTAAAGTCAGATTAAAGTAAAAAATGCAACATCAAATTATGAAATGTTCTCTAAATGTAACTGGAAAATACAATTCAGATTGCAGAAGATAAATTATTCAGCAAAGGAAAAGCTGCCATCTGGTTCCATAAAACAAGCATTTGGCCCCTATAAAATCAAAAGTGAGAAGCTAAGGCTGCTTTTTTACATCTCACAAATTGGAAAGGAAGTGATTTAACATGCTTCTGCCACTGAAAAATTCTCGTGCTAGAAGCTGCATCACACAATGAAGGTGCGGACTTACCTACAATCAGGAAATTAAAGCACAACTAACAGGTTAAATGACCTCCAGGAGCACTTTTCACATGTGCTTTGAAAAGTTCTCTGATTTCCTGGGTAACTGGCAGTGATCTCATGAACTGACTACAATTGTCACGTGTTGCCTCACACTGGGTAGATGTCAGAATGCAAGAGATTAGAATATGTAGCTGAGAGTCAGCTTTATTCCTTGTTTTCCCAAGGAACCGATGGGCAAGTGACAAAAGACAGCTCATAGAGGGTTATTAATTTTAATAACCTGCTATCAAGTTTAGGCACTACTCCTCACAAGTGTGAATAAGGCAGTATACCACCTCTAACTACAAACCAACATGTTCAGACTTTGCTTCTGGTTTCCTGTCACAACTCTTATTTGGAAGCCATGAGTTATAGTTTCTTTATGACTCTGCTTTCTTGCAATTATACTGATACATCTCTATTAGCATTGTTAAATATATGTTATTGACAAATATAACAATGATTAAATTAACATTGGACTAAAAATGGATGCCCACACAGTAAGCAAAGGACAGAAATTTGCAGCACTGTTACGAGAAGTCCCCAGCACATAGTGGTATTTTTTAATAGCTTATCTCGAGAAAAAAAAAAGGAAAAGAAGGAATTAAAGTCTAATTTTATCTACTTGAATAAATTCCTGACTTATAACCTGTACATCTTTCATGACAGATTAAAGCCCTTTAGCTGTTAAACTTATTTCACTATATATCATTTAAACATATCTATGTATCAGGCCTTACCAATGAGCATGGTTTTGTTGTCTTTTAAATCAATTATATCACAGAAGAAGCTGACAGTTGAGCTCATGTCTCTCATGTGTGACATTGAAAGTGTGTACTGCAAAAGGAAAATCATTCACCTAAAGACAAACACCTTGCATGGCGAGCAGTCCTGCACAGGAAGTAGGAAAGCTTTGATAAGCCAGTGCAAGAAGCAGAGGCCACTGTGAATGTATATGTCCCAAGGTTTTCCTCATTTCTACATGTCAATCAGTGTCAGATCTTTGTGCTAACAAAGCACTACACGTTTAGTCTTGTTTTAGCATGGCTGCCTAAATTACGTTTCTAATAATTGCCAAATTCTCCCAAATAATCCAGCTCACACGGTGTATAGCTTAAGTGACCTTCACACTGGATTTGGACAGGAGCAGATGGTGCCAGTCTGGTCGGAGACAGGAGTGGCACAGGCAAGGCCAATCAGTCATAAAGCCTCCAGGTTCACCTGCCAATGATTTTTAAATGCGCTTGAACCAGAAGAGGGGCTCTGTGCCACAGGACCACAGTATTTGTCATGTGGAGCTGGGATCTGCAAGGGCAGATTTAAGTTTTCATGCAGCTACAACTTTAGCTAAAATCTCTGCTGCCTTCATTTTGAAATGATGCATCGATAAGAAAAATAGCTGTTAGGGAGGAGAAGATTACAGAACAGCCCATCAGGGAGAATTCAGCACATGAAACGACAGAGGCCTGAATTGAAATACATAGTGTCTTATAGCTGGAGCAATAGAGTCTATTTTTCTTGCTTTTTCTTCTTTTCCTCTACTGTACTGAACACCATATTTCTTCTCTGCCTTTGGCACCTTCTATAAATGTAAACCATCCTCTGTTCCTGAAATGGTATTTTACAAGACAGAAAATGGAGAAATATGAAATTAAATTTCCACAGAAAGCTATTAAAATTTCTTTGTACTACTTAGGCATTTCTGCTTTAACATCCTATTTGCGTAATCCATAGACTATGTAAGGTATTTGCAGAACATGAGAAAGGGTGGTGTCATTTTATTCTCAAGGCAGTATTTGTTCTTTCTATTTATGTTCAATTTATTACTATCCTTCTAGCAATCCATGCTTTTAAAGAAGGTACCATGAGTCACTCAGGATGGGTTACCTTGGCTGCAAAACAGATGACAAGTGGTTATTAATTCAAGGGTTAACACACGCCCCTCAATAAAACTCCTGGTGACACTGCTCAGAGCTGAAAAATTTCCATTTCTTCTTGCTGCTAGGACTGGCTTTCTCAATGAGCCAGGCTAGAAAATTGAAGCTTAAGAATGGGATGGGAAAAGGTGGTGGAATGGGATGGCAAAGCCTATAATAATCCTTTAAGCATGGGCCAATGGCCAAAATTCTCAGATATCAAGATCATTGGAGCTCAGCTTCTGTGACTCCTTTGGCCCTCACTGAAAGCTGAAATACACTTAGCATCTGTCAAAACTAAGTCACTGTGGATATTCTCAGTTGAGTCAGAGAGAAAAGGAGAAATTTCTTCCAGGCTGAGCCTGGGAAAGAGTTCGAAAGGAATGTAAATAATTCATTATCTCTCTTCTTGTTCACATTGTTTATAGATATGTTCTGCCACTGTGCACCATTCACAGCACACCAATGGTGTGAGATGTTTTTACTTTAAGACCAATGAAATTGGTCTGCACAATGTGCTCTATAAAAAGAGTGGTGTATTTGAAATAAATCAGCTCTCTTCTCACCTTCTGACTTGGAGTCTTCATTATTCCCATCCTGCGCCAATGGCGACAGGTCCCAAGCTTTTTTCCTCCATCATCTGGGATGTCTCTAAACCAAATAAACACCTTTAATCTTTTACTCAGTTGCTGATTTCTGGGATGTCTGCCACAGATTTATCTCTACCAGCCTTTTTTTATTAATGTTGGAAAGTGCATTTTTAGTTAGTGGCAGGGGAAAACACAAGATTAAAAAAAAATCAAAATGTTTTCTAAAGTTTCAATGTCATTCCCAGGTACTAGTTAATGGATAAATTATTATCTTCCCTCCAAACAGCAAGAGCAGCAGAATTGCTATAGTCAATTGTCTGCAGATCTGGAGATCTGATATTGGTTAATTAGCACAGACTATGTGTAACCTTGAAGTAGATAAATATACCTCACGAAAATGTTAAAAATCAGCTGTGTCTCCAGTAATAAGACTATGCAATTCCCAAGCCCTTCAGAAATGTTCACTAGTACCCATTCATCCAACCATATATCTTTTTGTCAGGTCATCTGGACTGCAGCAAAACTCCAGCTGGAGCTGCTCAGTCTTAGCTTCCTCCCAAGTACTTTTAAAAACTATTTCAGGATTTCAAGACAGACATTTGATTTCTCCTTTCATGTTTTTGCAGAGCAATGCTCTGGAAAGGGTGGTGCTGTTTGCATTGTACTGACAGCAAGAAAAAAGCCTCATTTCTGTGGCTTTTATTTCATCAGAGGGAGTCGCTTGTCCTGATCATGGTACTACTAAGTTATCCCTGTCAGCAGGCATTTGTCTTTGAGGTTACAGTTTCTTGCAGTTACAGCTTTTTCTGACAGCAATTCTTTGCCTTTAAACATGACAAGATAATATCACGTGATGGTTAGGAGAGAGAATTAGAATAGTCATGTGAGTCAGCAAATGCCTTTCGATCTAGTGACCAGAAAAGAACCCTTTGAAAAGATAATCCAGAGGAGAATTAACTTCAGAAACTAAAATAGCCAACATAAAGAATTTTTTTTTTTTCAAAATGTTAGAAGCCACCCGCTGGCTTCTAACCACTCGGCATTCAGCAGCAGCTACTGGATGACAGCAGACCTGGATCCCAACAGTGCTGGGCAGAAGGAAACCCTGCAGCCTTTCTGCCTGGAGGTGAGATGCCTGTACCCTGTCTGAGCCTGCTGATTTTCTGCACGAGACCTTTCTATCTGAAGCCTGGATGCCCTTTCACAAGCAGTTGGCATCAAGAGCAATTACACCACTTCTTTTTTTTTTATGCACAGGGCTGCACAGAGATAACATTAAGGGAGATGAATGAGGCCTGAAACCAAGAGATATTTCAGTGTTTGTGTGACATAAGAATAGCATTTGCTTACAACCCCAAAGGAAGGATTCAGTCTTTGAAAGCACAACATGATGTATTGTCTTTGAAATTCACTAGCTAGACACAAGCACTGGTGAATTATGAAGTATTCAACAAGACAAAAACTTATATCATGGCGTTGTGTATTAGTGGTCTTGAGGCTGCGATATATTAATGTAGGCAAACTGACAATAGCTCAGGAAAAGCTTGAGCACATGCAACCTGAGATAAAGAAACAAATGATACAGCTCAGCTTAATAACCACAGTGGGTGGCAGCCAGCCAGTACAGTCCATATGAAATCTTCAGAATAACTTCTGTCAGGCTGGAATTAGTCTTAAATACAGCCCAGGTGCAGAGTAATGCAAAAGATCTCTTCACACAGGAGTTTTACTCTATCAGCATTTCTATCAAGGTTACCAATACTACAGGCAGACCAGGAGAGTTAACCTTTTATACTGAGGCTGACCCCAAGAGAACAAGCTACCTTTTTCAACTTACCTCTCCTGTTTTCTTAATCCTTTATCTTGGGCTGTGATCTTGCAAGATTTCACAAGCTAAGTGAGGTTAGCTTGGGTCATTGGTTAGATGCAAAATCTGGGCCACTACAGTCAGGATCCTTCCCCTGAGCTGCTACGTAAGGTGAGTCTGCAACAAAGTCCTTCAGAACTTCCAAGAGTTTGGCATGCTGGGATAAAGGGCTTTGGTGTGGATTCATTACCAGGTCAGAGCTGAACTGCTATTAGGGCATGAGGCTAAGGACATTGTGGTACTGAAAAAAATTCTTGTCTACTTGAATTCATTAAAATTCTCACAACTCTATGGAATGGCATTTTTTTAATTATTACACAAAATCTGATCATATGCAGTATTATGGAAATCCCTGAAGTTTCCCAATTACTTCCCAAAGTGAATGATGAATGTTATAATCCTATTCCCTGACTTATGTATGGAATTATACATAAGGCAACAATTTACCTTAAAAGATCCTTCAAGATAATTCTGGATTTATATTTCTAGATAAGCATAAAATATTTTCAAAAAGTCAAGGTTCTGGTCCTCACCAAAAAGAAAAAAGTAAGTTTTTATTCAGAAATACTGTTGGAATTATATTTAAATTTTATAATTTTAAAGTGACATTGATGGTTCTAATTCTACCAAGACAGTAATGCAATGAAGTATAGAAGTAATATCTGGGTTGTTCAAGGGCTTGAATGAAACTATTAATGAGATTGATTGTGACTTATTTTAGAGCATCAGAAGAAGTTTAGCTATTTTCCTTTTCAGGTGAAGTAGAAATATACATAATCTGTAATAAAAATAAAGTAAGGTTGCAAGTACAGAAAGAAGCCCAGGGGGAAATTATTCAGAAGCACACCTTGAGAGTTTACCCAATATATTTAGTGCTTTATTTAAAAGTCTGTACTTGAAACTCATTTACTTTTTAGAGATTATTTGCCTAAAAATTAGAATCAGTGTTAAAAAGCAGACATCAAGAATTTGAATCTGCATAAGGAAATAGAAATTACCTATTTGAAATACATTTTTGCCATTCTTATGGCCTTATTAACCACACAAGTTAAGTCTGCTAGTATAAGAGAGAAAACCAGAGGCTGAAACATTGTGAGACATTCTTTGTGAAAAAGATAAGCTGAAATTCTGCTGGTCAAGATTTGTCTGCCTTTTGGAGGTCAGAAAGTTTAAAGGATAAGAAGTTTCTTTTAAACAATAGACGATGCCACTGTTTTGGAAATTTGGATGTAGTAAACCAGTTCAAATAAATAGGAAAGATATTTTAGATTCTCCCAGGCTTTGAAAGAGCTGCTTCCCCCAGAGGTTTTTTTGTCTTCTCTGTGTTATCTCATTGAAGAAAAAATAAAATAGCCATAAATAACTGTACGTTATGAACTGGTCTGTCCTTTAAATGAGTATCCTACACATACCAAAAAATTGATTCTTGACACAAGATACATTCAAACAAGCACTGAAAGGGTCTTCCTTAGAAACACAATTTTAAATAAATGGGAGACCCATCAGAGGAAATAGATTTATTTTTCCTTTCTGACAATGTATTGCATTTTGGGAGTTAAGGCCAAAAAGCAGAAGACACCAAAACAAAGAAAGGAACACCATGGTTTTCCAGTCCTCTTCCTGTTTGTCTGCCCTCCATGCCAGGTACAACAGGACAGCATATGAAGCATGTAAAACCTCCAGGCTTTGGAATCACAGTTGAAGACAACTCTGCGCTTGAAGCAGAACAGACAGTCTAGCATGCCCTCAGGTTTGACAGCTTTGTTGCAACTCAATCCAAGTGATGTATCTTACAGCTGACACCATGATAAAGCTGAGGAGAGGCCCTTGCATAGCTAGTGAAAGTGGCTAACAAAGACAAATGGGCCTGATGGCAGAATTCACCAAGCCTTGAGTTTCCTTAACACCTGCAATAATCCTCTACAAAGTGGAAGGGATTTTTATTATTGACTCAACAATAATGCATATTCTAATCCATGTCTCTGTGCTGTCACTGGCCTAAAACTGACATTTTATTTGAATGCACTGAAGCTCCAGAGTTTTATATCTACCAAATCTTGTAGCACAAACAGAACACTGGAGTTATAATAGATAAGTACTGCATTTTCAGAAACAGTTATTTCTGCCCACCACCTTATAAATACATTGCCAGTTCCCAGAATAGGAATTCCTTATCTCATTACCATGGTATTGCTCTTTTAACTCTACTTAATATGCAGAGAGAAGAAGCAGTTGGTTAATATTGCTTTTTTGACACAATACTGCATCAGCGCAGGTGCAATTGCAGAAGACTTATGAATACAAAGTAGAACAGCAGTAAGTTAGTAATGATATGTCAGTTACGACTGTCTTTTTTAATTCAACTGCATTACTGAGAATGGGAGTGGAAAATACATTTTACTAGTCTGGTTAATATATATATCCTACTGTACAGTCCATTGGCATGAAGGGATCTGTGTATTAAATGTACCAGATGTTATGGGAGCAGCACTGGAAGGTAAACAAATTGAGCCACAGATCATATCATACACATACTCAGACACACAAAGCTTGGAAAGGTAGAAAATCCAATATGTTTCTATCCTAGATGAAACACTGATTATCATCTTTCTGTCATACATCTCTGAGCCTGCTTGGAGATGGGGTTCAATTACCCTGTGACAGGAAGTAAGGCTGATGTCCTATTTTCTGCTATGTTGTAGCCAGGAGAGCTGATTTAGTGAATTCAGTGCCATGTTCACATGTAGATAAGGTCTTCTCTTTCCTATAAAAAGTCTTTTTATTTCACAAGCTGCCATTGAAATCTTCAAAATCAGTTGTGACTAACATATTGCTTGAGCAGAAAACCTAAAACAGCAACTCTGACTCCTTCTCTGGAGCATTAACTTGCATAACCCAGTTGGTGGAATAAATATTAGCATTAGTAACTGCTTTGCTGACAAAAAAAAAAGGTGGTAACTAATTTTCTTAATGACAGTGCTCTATTTTCTTCCCATCTTCAGGATGGAGCTCTGAATGACAAGGCTTCACCACCTTGACCTCTCTTTGTGTCAAGAGTAGTGCAGGAGCTGTTGATTTTTCCTGTTCATTTTTATGGGTAGTTTAGAAAGTTGTATTTTTGCTTGTTCTGTACCTGAGGATAGTTCAACCCCTGTGAATGTTACAGATTTTACATCAGGAATGATGCCAGAGATAAGTAGGGGACAAAAAAAAATTCTATAGCATCCTACTAGTGCCTTCAGGAAAAGAAAGGTAATACAGAAGACTCTGTTTGACCATCTACCCATTCTAGAAAGCAGGGACTACTTTGTGTGGATCTTTTACACTTGAAAATTTTCCATGAGTAGTGTTGTTCTTTAGAGAAAACTTGATCAAAATCTGATAACATAAATACTGTGAATTACTTTGCCCAAAAAGAAGCTTCAGCCATAAAGAGACCAAGTTTAAGTGTGCTTCATTATTCTTCAGTCCCAACCATTTATATAGACTTTACTCTTTAAAATTTCCTGTACTTTCCTCCACTTATTCCCAAAGCAAAAAAAGAAAGGGAAAAAAAAAGAAAGAAAAATAAAAAAAATCAATCCATACATTCCAGCTGCAAAGACTCAGACCTTTGTCCCTATACTCTGGCACATTCTTTCAGAGGCTTAATGAATCTGGGCTGCAAGTTCATACTGTAGTCATGTTACAGGGTAACACTTTCTTTAGAGAATGTTTGAAAGCAGAAAAGGAAGGGAGGGAGGGAGGGAGGGAGGGAGGGAGTGGTAACTCTTGAATTAGCTTTAAAAAGTGTGACAAAAGCCAAAAGAGTAAAAAGCTCCACTCTGAACCAAAAGTCATGTATAAAATAGAGCCACTAACAACAACAACAACAAAAGATACCAATACAACAATTTCTGATTAAATGCTTATTGAAGCTAAAGACACAATTTTGTGATTTCTAAAGGCTTTGTTTTTAATCTCTACCTTAAAAACAAGTTTAAGGAGAATGAATGTTCCTGGTTTTTATATGAACACGTCCTCTCTAAATTGCTACATTATTGGTTTTAATTCAGCTCAGTTTGGTGAAGACCTGCCAGTGGAGTACCTGGACAGGCATCACTGCACCTTATTTAATGAACCTGAAATTCAGTCAACTTGCTTAAGTAGTAGTGATGGATATATTGTTTTCATTCAATCCCATGCAAAATTTGACAACTTTGTCTTGATTTGGAGGTCCTGCAGAGGTAAAACAGAACAACAGAGATAGAGAGAAAAATAAATCTTCCTATATATGATGTTGGCGTCATTCACAGGTGTTCAACAAAAATAAAAAGAAGACCATAGTTTTGTAACTTCAAGAGACCAGACAATTTGAATTGGCAGACAACTTGCCGTTGTCAACAGGTGACAAGACCACAACATATGTACTCAGAACTAGCACAGACTAACAATCTGAATAAAAAAGAAAAAGTCAAGGTCACACGTGAGCAGGGTGGCACAGAAATCTAATCAGGCCCTTAAAAAGGGGACATCCATCCTTTTTCTGCCAATTTCCAGTCTAATCTACATCTTTTATTCACATTTAAAAGCTTTAGATGGGAGGCTAACAACTAAAGCAGTGACAAGCTCATAACTGCAATGATATTACTGGCTATAGGACAACAACTATGTTGACTAACCCATCCAAATACCATTAGGTAAGTCAACTGCTTTGCTAAGTACACACAAATATCCTGAGTTGAAGGTAGCAATTAAGAGTAGAACTTTTTTTATTCTACTTTCATCACCTTTGGCTACCCGAAATACATGCAGGGCAAACCCCAGCAATTCATGTCATCCAATTTACCAGTTTCATGTAAAATTTCAAAAATCTTACTGCTGTTACAAGGCTGAAGGCTGATCTGTGATCCTTAGAAAAGGATGATAAAAGAATTTCTTGGGACACGCTACACAAATCTGATTCATTTTATGTTAGATCAGTCATTCTTAGTGTATGAACCACAAAATCTGAGGACCTCTGTCCACTCTTACAGTGAAAGACAACCAAGAAAAGGAAAATCACTGTCACCAGGACTCTCTTTGTAAGGGCTGACACAAAAACTGTTTCAAAAAAATGCTTAAAGGTCTGCAGGTGAAAACAGACTGACAAGAAATGTGTTAGAATTATATTAATATAGGTTTATATAGATATATAATCTTGACTGGTGTCTCATCTCCACTGCTGCTGAAATGCTACACAGCTGGTGACTCTTTTCAAAACTGACATCCAATTGAAATCAACTTGTTTTCAACAATAAACTTGCAGAGATGGAGAAGAAAAATTAAAGCATTTTTTAAATTTCCAGTTTTTCCAGACTAATAGATCTCTTTTCACTGAGAATTTCATTAAGTTTCCAAACCTGTTTGGAAATTATTATTATTACCTAAATAATTTAGTTATTAGTTAATAATTTTAAAAAATCCATCCAAAACATCTTGGTTTTAGCAAAGTGCTGATGAATCCAAATATTTCTGAAGGAACCATACTTGGTGAACTCTTGCATGGAACAATGGCTTCTGCCATCCTGGTACAAGCAACTGTATTTCCATCAGGTTTGTTCAGAATTAGAGACCTGGATGGCTTTAGCATCTCCTCATTGCCTTTGGCATTATGTGCAATTTCACTACCACTCTTCACTTTGAAAGTGATCAGGATATAATTTTTTCTCAGCAAATCCAGATATCTTCTAGTCTGTGAGAAAATTTAGGTTTGTGTGTGTATAATACATGCTATATTATACAGATCTTTTAATACAATAAATTGTATTATAAGTTGTAAATGATGTGTGTGTGTGCATCTTTTTCAATTTAAATATAAAAACCCCGAACAAACAAAATCTGCAACAAGTAAAAGGAAAAGCCATAACAGGGAAAGAGGAGGTAAAGTGTTTCTTTTCTTGATGTCAACTGTGAATATTACTGTTTCAACTGCTAAACATTTTTATCTTTTCCCAAGGGCATAGCACCTTCTACTACTTCAAGAAGCTTTTTTGTCTCACTTTCTAAGCCAAAAGTTTACTGTAGGTCATTCTTGTTATCATCCTTTTATGACTTCCATCACTTTCTGCATCAGGCTCACAAACCTCACCCCCAGGGCACAAGCTCCAGTCTGCTAACACCCAGTCTCATTCCCACTTTCTGTATAACTTACTTTCCTTCCACAAAATAAACAGTTCTTCTGTACAATTTTGCCTGGTTATCTTCATAAATTTTTTATGCCAATTAATTCCTTCTTCTTTCTGTACCATCCTTAATGTATTTTTCATTAAAGTTTCCAGCAATGTATCTGTAGTAACATTTTACCTGGAGCTGTTGCAGGAACTACCACAGGCTCTGGACACACTTTGCCATGGCTGACTAGAAGTAGTATTCTGTGGAAACACACTCTATGGCACATGACAGGGTCTTAAACAAACGTGCTTCTAGATTTATTATCACAGGATTCCAGTTTTGTGACAGAAATAGGAGGTGCAGCAACTTTTAACACTGGTTCTCAGGATTTATAGCAAAGACACTGCACCCTGTGATCTCAGCTCGTTCCCTCTCTTTGCAGCATCCTGAAAATAATGGAGCCCTCTCTGGCAGAGCAATGAAGTGTTGTGACCGTGTGCCCTCTCAAGCAGCTCAAGCAAAGGAAAATATGAACAGCACACATAGCAGGTTACTTAAAAAAATCCCACAATGCTTTAAGTGTGTCATGGTTATCAGGGATAGATGGTGCAACAACAGCTGTGATGCACCATCCCTCCAGTTCAGGTTGTAAATAACTGGGGACATTCATCCAAGTAGGACCTCTGTGTGATTCTGCATATATTTATGGTGTGGTCATGGACAAGCCCATAAAAAAACCTCCAGGTTTCAAGTAGCACCCTCAGTTCTGTAGGAAAACCACTGCCAAATGGGATGTGTACTTCTCTATGACTTGCAGGGTTGATTATTTGCTGCAAGGAAATGTGCCTCAATGACTGCCCTTTTCATTGTAAACAAATATTCCCATCCAGGCCCCAAGTAACGCTCCATCTAATCCTATATCCATTCTCCTGCAAAAGTCATTCCCTCATTGTCTTGCTCACGCAGGTGTTTGACATGTTAAGTGATTATGACGGACTCTTCATTACTGACAATTTCTGGGGGTTAGCTGTTCATGGTTGAAGTCTGGTTCTCAGGTATTAGACTCAGCAGATGGACTGCAGATGGCAGATCTGTTGCCCAGAATTTAAAAGTGGCTGCAGAAGAAATTGTAATGCTTGCTTGCAGCATGGTGGGAGAGACTGTGAAACTGGAAGCATTAGGAAGCAACCTAACAAAAGCTGCAGTGATGAAAAAAGTTAAAGAAACTGTATTTCAGTAGAAATGCAGACTGTTTTACACTGGGAGACTCACTCAGAATACCTTGTCACTGTCATTTAAATAAGACAATATTATATATCATTTATATTACAAAGGCAGTGTGGAGATGTGCTTGTATAATGACTACATCTCATACTTCAGGTATGGATGCTTGCTCTTCCCATAATCAAACAAACAATGTAATAAGACAGCCAGCTGTCTTATTACCGCTGGAGAACTGTCTCTTCCCAAGGACCCCTTATTGGTACACACATCTGCCCATAGAAAATGAAATGCCTCCAAGGCAGCATGTCTGAACAAGTACACAAATTAGGCTGGCATTTCTCTATTTTGTCTGCCTATTAGAAAAAAAAATCAACTTACAAGGCATAATAGATCCCTGTTAGCATTTGCACCATGAATTCAGATGAAACTGGAATCCTACTGTTGACTCCCTTGTACTTTCTCACTTGTTGGCGAGGATATCCACAGACACAAATTCTAAAGAAATCATACATTTGTCATTAGTAAATAATGTGGAACCACCTTTGTAGTTTATAGACTTTCAATACTTCACCAGTAGTGACCAGTTTCTAGAAGCCCTGAGTTACTTCTTCTAAAAATGCAAGAATGACATCCAAGTAAGTTAACATTCTGATGAAGAGAGACTTAGTAGCTGCTCAAATGCAAAAAAACTGGATTTACAACTTGAGACCAGCACAACTTATTTTGTGCCGTAATTTTCACATTTACAATCTATATTTGTAATTTAAGAAAGTGATAAAAATTGAATTAGATTTACTGGAAGAAAACACATTCATTGTAGATTTAAAGAAAACCCCCTAAATTTCCCATTGCTCAAACCAATTAAAGGAGTTATTCTAAATATCCAAATAGCAGAATAGAGATTTCACCACATCCAAACAGGACACTGAAAGATATTCAGGGCTTCTGACACATAGTCCCTGTATTCTAGCACGCTGTCTATTCTAAATTACTGTCAGGGTAAGATTTTCAGTAAGCAGAGAAACATGAATGACAAAACCAGTCAGGAATAAAGAACAATGAAAGAATTTAAATTGTATAGCATTAAATAATTCAGTAATCATTCAACATTTTGAAGTAGAAAGACTTGCTTGCATCTACTGGTAACTTGCTTGGGGTTCTTTTGGACATTTTAAAAATTATTTATTCCAAATACAATAAAAACCTAATCAAGCAGAATAACCAACATCAGTCTCCTTTCCACAATCCTTAGCTTCTAAGTATTTTTACCTCATATATTGAAGCAGTTTATCTAACAAAGATCTTGTAATTACTCTTGTAAATATTGCCAAGTGCTTCAAACTCCAAAGTCTCTTGCCTCCTTTGAAGAGAAGGCAATCTTACAGGCATCCATTATCATGCTTTAGTTGTGAGAGAAGCCTAGGAACTATCCTGGAGAAAAGTTGCTGCAGGTGACTTCTTGGTCTCTTGGGTTTCCTGGGTTAAGGAGAGCATTCTAATTTTTCCCTTAACATACAGTCCATTTTTGAAAATCCAGAGACAAACATGCTTACTACCCATTTCTCTTCTTTGAAAAAAGATATTAATCAAAAAATAGACATTGTAATTAAAGCTGAGGTAGGCTTTGTTTTGAGGTCAGGAGGGGCATGTTGCCATTGTTATTTTGGTTTTTTGAAGCAACAGCTGATTTTGGAAATGCTCAATGTATCCATAAAAATGGATGTATGTCTAGTTTCAACACCTACTATAATTACAAGAAAGTTTAAACATGCACAGCATCCGAATTTATTTATTTCTGCAATGCAAAATATACCACACTTCTAAAAGACACTTCGCTTTTCTTTAGTTAACACAACTACAACTACTGCTATTAAAAACAAACAGTTCTCTTTGACTTCTCCTCTTAAAGGAGAAGCTTAACCTGCATATAAGCCAGGCTATTGTTCCCCATTTTGAGATCTCAACCCAAAGTTATATAAGAGACACTTTAAAAGCAAATAATGCAGCTGCAGCTGTAAACACCTATGAGGAGAAGTCAAGTTTAAAAGTGGCCTTTGGGAACTCAAAGCTTGTTTTTATAAAAAAATTCCAAACTGACTGCACTTCTATTAGGTAATGCCATTTCAAGAGTAAACAACCTACAGAAATTACCTTGAAGAAATTTGACACAATGACTGAAGAGACATTGCAGGCATGTAGCTTAAGGCAGCATTGTAACAGAGCAGAAGGAAAGTCAGCACTTCAAACCTGGGATTTGAAAGAAACATTGGAATTCCATTACCAACTTTATTTTTTAAAAGGAAACAAATTTACAGGGAAGTTTTAAAGAATTATTTGAACAGATCTGGCATTGTATTTCAATTTCATCAACAACTGAGTAAGCTTTTCCCCTACATGTAGTAATATGGCCTGCTGATCTTTCTGCATCTATGTTTACACATGTTTAGGAAAATAATAATTAAAAAAAAAAAAAAAAAAACCAACCAAAAAAAAACCACATGACAAAACACAACATACACCTATCCTCCTTCAGTCTGCAACTATACCAAAAATTAGAAGCTCAGATCCATTAGAGACTCTCAAGCAAAACCCCATGATACAATTTCACCTGTTCTGGGCTGTCAGCATCTCCCTCTGAGGATGAGGTCCACTGTACACAACCCTGGACAAACCGTGCTGCGACAAAGCTCCTTCAGTGAGAGCCATGGAGCCAATACTGGAAGGCTGAAGAAAAAAAGGGTCATTCAGAGCCTGTCCACCTCAAATCTTGCTATAATGCAAGTGAAAATAGCCAACAATAAGCATCACCACATTTATATATGAATTTTCAACAGGCTTAATGTTATCTGACCGTTCAGATGTTATCTGTTAATTTTACACCAAATAAGGCATATGGCTTCAGAAAAGAAAAAAAATACATAGTTGCTGCATGGGTATTATGCAATTATGACTATTCCACCTTGAAAAGGCCTCAGAGACCAGTTACCAGTATTCAGAAATCTCAGATGTTCCTATGTCATCATACAACGTGTTAAAACTACTTTTCACTTTTGCTCTTAACAAACACATCCCCACAGCATATAGGGCATTTCAAAGACCCTGTCTGATGCTCTCATTGGTTTGAACTCCACGGCCCTTCAGGTTCTGGCCAGTGAGATGCCTGCAGCCTGGGGAGATACTTGATTGGCAAAGACCCCTGACAATCATGGTAACACTGCCCTTCTCAATCAGGAATTTCACTTCGTAGGTGTCACTTACTTCATGATAGACCGAAGGCTTGGACAAAGATGGAATTGTGAAACTCAGCACTTTGTTATGTCCCTCTTTGTCAACTATCTCCTGAAAAAGACAGAAGATATAAATGGTTACACTGTACTACAGAAAACAGACATCCTAAGGTGTTAAATACTACTTATTATAGGGACTGATAGGGATACTATAACAATCCAAGCTGCAAGCTAGAAATTATCTCTCTTGCTTTTTATCGCCACACATTTTGTTTATGAAAACTCTTCAAATAACTTGGCCATGGTCACATTCATTTGCATATATAACCCACATTAAAAACACTAAGAGGAAACATCATGTTTAAAACAGCATCATCTTTTTTTAATTATACACAATTTGCTAATTGTGAACAATCAATAATGCTGTTCTGAAAACTATTAACCATCAAGTAAGCACTCAACAAGTAATTTGTTTTGGAAATATTACAGTTCTGGAATGACTGCAGTCTCACATGATTTGACAGCAGCAGATCACAACATTATCAAAAGCCCAAGTCTGATAACTCACTCCATGGAATTAAAAGAAGCATGGATGCAAAGCTTTAGAGAAGCTGCTTTCCTGAAAGATACCACCACAGCAGTAGCTGGCAGACTTCTTGCTCCTCTAAGTTAACAGAAGACTAATGGATAAGGCAAAACAAGATGTGGTTTTGTACCACAGAAGAGCACTGAAGTATTTCAAATAAAAAATTTTTAAAGAACCAAAGCAGACTTGATCAAAACAAACACCACACACTAGATTTTACTTTTCTCTTTTCTAAATTTCAGCAGCTGATTTCACATATCCAGAAGTAATAATCATGAGAGAAATTTCAGTGTCTCTTAACACCCATGTGTTAGAAGGCTGAAGGTCTAACTTCACACAGTAATTATTACAACTCCTGTCTTAAAATAAAATACGAAGCAGTAAAGGAAGACTGAAAAAATTAAAAGGGCACACAAAGCTGCTCCTTCTGAAAAGCTGCACAGCTCCTCCACTCTCCACATAAAACACTGACACTTTAATTTTTAATATTGCTTCTGGATTAATGTGGAAAACATGTTCCTCAATATATAGGAGAAAGGGAAAGAAAATGGCTACACCCAAACTTCTAAATTCTAAAAATATTATTATTTGTATTCTTCATTATAATCAGATTTGTAATTAAGTTTCAGGAGTACATTTGAGGATGTATTTGTAGTGTATGATGTGTATTAAAGTGTATTTAAAAAAACCCTGATAACTACAGCTAGGAAAGCAAAAAATTTCAACTGCATGCACTACCACTGTACATCCCTAAACTGAAGGTAGAACAATCCAGTTCATGATCTCAAGGTTCAGCCACAATAATTCCACGTCTCACAATGTAGCCAATTTAGAATTATTCTGAGCAATATTTTTCATTTTTCATTTTCCTTCAGTAAGAAACTGCAGGACTCCTACTGAACATATTAAGTTTGCAAGAGTCCATTGTACATATTTACATAGGAATTACTTTTATATTAGGCTTTGTATTTCCTCTTGGTTTTGAAAACAAAGTAGTTAGTTAAAGAGAAAATAAGTATCTAAGCAGGTCACCTATTACCTTTTCAAAATATATACTACAGAACAATACCATCTTGATTAATGCAACACCAACAGCAGGGAAGAAGCCAGTGAGTACCGTGGCACTGTTTTAACATAAGCATTCCTTATGTCTTAAAGCAAAACAGGGAAAAAGTTCCCAAAAGTCATGCTGACCTACAGCTTCCTAGAGAAGCTTGCTGTGAAATTCTTATGACCCCAGGCAGCTGGAGATGGAAAGCCAAGTTACTAATTGAGAAAGAAACAGTTCTCAGCTAAGACAGGATGCTACCAGACTGGTTTCAAACTTAACTGTAAATGTAATCTCTTCTGGGAGAAAAACAAGTGATTACAGCCACATCCATGAACCACCTTAAATTACTTCACCATGGATATAAAGGTGTGAATTGCCTTAAGGTGTAAGATAAGACCAAATGCTTTTCAGGAATGCTCTTCTTGTCAGATACAACTAAGCATACAGAAAAGGAAGAAAGCTTGTACTCTGCCTCAAGAGGAGTGGAATGTAAGGGCTCAGGTCTTTTAAATTAGACTCCTGGGTGAAAAAGACATTTCCACCTGCTTGCTGAAGACACTTATGATTATTTCTAGGAGATGGATAGCAGCCGTCTTCTCCAGATTTTCAGATGAAGAGAGTTGAAGTTCATCAATATTTTGCTTCACAAAAAGCCTTCCTAAAACAACCAGAACAAACTACACAGACAAGACTCCCAAGAGACATAATAAAACACTAAGTATTTAAAAATAGCCATAAAAAGACTAAAATATGGTGCTTTTAAGGGTTCCTTATTAATTCTGTAATTCAAAGCAGAGATACAGCAACCAACATGATATTTTCATATAAAGTATTTTTAAAATGTCACGGTTATTTCAAAATGGACACCTTTAATTTGTCAAAGCTAAGCAAGCGATTCAGCAGTCAAGTACTAGTCGAAAGTAAATTTTTTGTGGTTTTAGTCCAGATAGACAAAATACAGGCAACAATTTCTAATGCAGTGCCTCGAAAACTTCTCAAGCAGAATATGAGTTTAATCACCAAGAAATTGTGATAAATCACCAAGATTTAATGTGATTGAATGTGATTTAATCACCAAGAAATGGTGATCACCTAGAAATGTGAGTTTAATACCAAGAAATAAGTAACAAAATATTCAAGAACCATACAAAGAGCAGAGAAAATATTGACCAAAGAATGAAAGTTCATGTTGTAGATTTCTGACAGACACGGATTTGAAGAGTTGCAAGTGAAATAATCACTTCATTTTAATTCCAAAATAAAACGTTGAAATACAAACCAAGTTATAAACTCCTAGGAGAAGAGCTTCTATGCATCCACTGCTCTGCAAATCTCTGCTGGCTGAGACAGCAAGATAGCACCACATCAATTCTGGCAGAAACTGCAGCGTAAACCGTAGTAATTGTTCCTCACCACTGCGGTAGAACTCAAAGAGCTGGTGGCAAACTGGCTCCAGAAGCTGAAATACAAGTTACAATCATGAATGAATAAAACATTACAAAAATCTGCAACTTTGTCTGGATCAACCCTGTAGCCGAAACTGTAAACTGATAAAAATGACATTTTAGTTATCAGGGATGACTGACACAGTAACTGCTCAAGTCACCTTACACACTTCCATGCCTGTAACATACTTCTGGATGATAAAAGTAGAACCATTCATCCTAAGTGAATAAAAAAAAAAATCCAACAGCTGCTTTGCCTTGTTTTTGGCTCACTTCCTCCAGCCTCAAAGGCAAAATATAGAGGATAGTTATCACATACCTCATACCTCTCAATATCTCTAATATACTGAACAATAATATCTGAACAAAAGGTCTTGTTATTCTACAACTCCAACAGCATACACAAAATGAAGCTAGAAGCTTTACCCACCTAGTGAGAAGAGCTGTATAACACTTAAAGTTTTACAAAAACTTAATACACAATAGAATTAGTTTGTTTTCCCACTCTCATTACAATCTTCTAGAAGCTTCAATGTATTTGCATACTTGAGACAGAAATGGGAAGCCTCAAGAGTAATTTTAGAATCAAATTTGTTAAGCTGATACAAATGGATGTAAATCATTGAACTGGAAGTAATACATTAAGCTAGATCAAGTTAAAAAAGATTTTAAAACAATGAAGCTATCAGCCTGCCTGTGTTCCTGGATTTAATGTGCCTTCTTGTGCTACCACCTACCTCTGATATAAGGATGAAATACTGTGTTAACCACCAGCTGTCAATGTATGGAAATTAGGAGATTTCCTAATTTTCTTCAATTAGAAAATATTGTCAAAAAGAGCAGGCACTTTCAAAGCCAGCTGAACTATTAAATTCAGCTCTGCTATTTGTCTAGATCACAACTTTAGTTTTAGTAGACTAAGTTTTCAGAAAAATAAGAATACCAATTCTATATTCATCCCTTTATTGAAGCATGGAGGCAAAATCACCAGGGAGACCACGCTAGAAATATACCTGCTTGCTTTCCTAACCTTTTCCTCCTGAACATGAAAAAAAAGTCAACATTTCTTACCTCCCAAAGTTACTTCTGAAACGGAAAGATCTTAGCAGATTTGAGTTCTTTTTTAAGAAGTAATCTGGCACAATCTGATTCATTCTAAAAAAGAGGAACTTTCAGCTTCTGAGAGATATTAGCTTCACTTTGGAAAAATCATCCCTGAAAAATCTACAGTAAAGGCAAAAAAGCCACACCAAGCTAAACTAGTAATCAGTTTTAAGAGCAGTACAGCAAAGATCCTTCTAGAAAACCTTACCAGCAGAACTGTGTTCCGTATTCAGCTTATATTTTCACACAATTCGCATCCTTCCAGTAAGAAGTATCAGTTCTGAATGATGCGCTTGAACTTTAAAAGGCCCATAAATAGCTGTGACAGGTATCCATGTTTACACTGTTATCTCACTTGAGACAGCTTTGTATCAGCACATTGAAATGCATCATCAGTACAAATCCAGATTTTCTTCCTCAAAATGCCACCACATGCTACAACCTAATACCAAAAAGCACTAATGACTGTGGCTGTTTCAAGATATCATTTGAACTAAATCAAGGTATGTTTTGAACTAAACAAAGAACTAGACTAAGACATTTTTTCATGCTGGAACAGAAGAATGTCCAAGCAATTTCATCCCTCTTCCTTTTAAGCTGCACCCAAAGTGTGTCAGACACTCCAAACACTTGCTATTTCCTAATGCATGTGCCTGTTTGGCTCCTATCTAGAAAGACAGCAAGAGTGTTTTAAGTAAAAAGCAAAATAACTTCAACCTTTAAAAAAAATGCATCACATATTTATTCAATTATTTTTGACTGCTGGAAGTCTTTAGTGAATTTTAAGTCCTTTAAATCTACACATCTTCTGGACTCTCCTTTCAATGAACTACATTTTTGACCTAGCAAGTGGCCCAGGAACCTCAAACATAACTAACAAAGTCTTTACTTATACAGCTACTATGAAGTGGATGTTAAACAAGTAGTCCATTTATCTTACAAATGGCTAATTAATTTTTTGAAAAGTAAACAAAAACAACCCATATAAAAAGCAAACATGAATCAGCAGAAAAATGCAGTTACAGATGGCAATACCCATGATTACTTTTCAAATCCTTAAAAAAACCCCACATTCATCCTGCAAAACAAGATTTATCACAATTTTACATTACTGATTATTATTATAAGCACATATATTCAAAGGTGTACAGATGGGGTTGTTTGTCCATTTTTAAACTCTGCAGTATTTGTAGCAGAGTGCAAATCATGCAAATGCTTCCCCTCTGCATTACACCCGTGAGATAAGAGCAGACAGCACATACCCTCCACAGTACAGCAAGCTGACATTGCACAATGCAGCTAACAGATCTCAAACAGCAGCTAAAAGATATTATTTTTCTATTTAACTGCTGGTTTGTAATTATTTTTACAATGTGGAAAGCTCCAAGTAGCCTCTCCCACAAAGCAACAGCTACTTGGAGAACAGTCCAAAAAAGATTTTAGGACTTTTTCATCAAACAACACTCAGTGTCAACACTAGCTCTTCATTTCAATTCTAAGTCCCACTAACAGAGAAATCTTCAATACCTTGCCCCTGGAATTATCCCAACAACCTTTTCAACCAGAAGTTGCAGCAGCACCCTGCTACTAAGGCCCCTGAGAAACCTAGTGATAGTCAGAGGTAGTAAGAAATCAAAGAACTTATGAAAGTATTAATTAGGCAATCAACAGGGAGACTCATCAGATTAATTTACATTTTGATACGAATTCTGAAGACCAGACAGGCTTGACTCAGTAGCTGCAATGACTCAGAATGCCTTTCTGAGCAGCAAATTAAAATTACATTTGTTCTTTGCTGGACAACCTGGGAGTTTCACTATCAGCATTCTCTCCAAAAGCATATACACTGCAAGCATTTTATCTTCTGACCTTTAGTACTGGCATAATCTCAAACTTTGGGAAGATGCCTTATTTCTGGGTCTTTTCAGAAGAATTAAGGATTTGGTGCAATATTAAAATAATGCACAAAAGGATTTCTGGATGGTACAAGGCAGTTAACAACACACAATTAAACCCAGATCAGGATGTTCTGAACATACCTGGACATTTTAAAACAAGGGCAGTCACGGGATACAGAACCTTCTTAGTACAAGTACTGAGGAAACCTGCTCCTCTTCCCCACAATTTTTTTCATATTTTGCCCTCATTTCAGTAGGGGTACATCCACTGTATAAATACATATCTTTTTATCATATGTATTTCAAACAACAAAAGACCTAAAACCTAAGCAACAATTTAAAAAGGATGGCTAACCTAACTTTGTTCTCTTGCATTGTAATAGACAAGCTTCTGACACCAAGAGATTCACATTCAAGTGATAATTACAGAAAGAATTCTGTCAAACACAAACATCTTTTCAATTCCTTAATGCATTTCACAATTCTATATCCAAGCCCTGAAGCCTATGAATGTGACCTACAAGCTTAACTACGATCAGTAGGTTACAAAACCTGCAATACTTTTTCCATGATAGTATGTCATTGCTAAGAACAAACTTTCTGAAGGAGACTTTTCATCAATTACCTAGCATGCAAGGTCTTCATTCTGCCAGTGTTACATCAGACATTTTGGGTGAGGGATCCAAAATACTCACTTCACTCTGTGGCTCCTGAATTACTTTGTAAAGAGATGAAATCAAAGCTGTCTTGTCTTTCAAGTTGGTAGCATATTTGGATATGGATGCTTCTGGCAGTGTCTGAAATAAAAAATATTATAAGCAATTTCTATCATTAAACTGTAACAGCTATTTCAACAAACAATTTTCCATTACAAGTCACTATTTATCAGAGTGTACTATATAAACTAAACCTTGTTTCACAAAGAAATCCTCACATTTTCAGACCGTTGCCAGAAGACACACTGCACTCTATCACTCTGCAATTTCATATGGAATGTAACAACAGCGGATAGGAAATTGATTTTGAAGAAGTTACAAAAATGCAACCGCCACTGAAATTTCACTGTGAGATGTCAGTCCCGTGAAACTTTTACAGTTTGGTTCAGATCCAAACTTCAAGGAGTTCTCAAGACCAACTGTACACAGGTAGTGAACATTATTACCAGATACAGTATTACTATGGAAAAACACAAATTCCAGTTAATGCAAATTCCAGCTCTTCTCTAACACTAAACATATTTTCTGCCACTACTTAAGAAGGTAAAAATCTAATGTTTTTAACAATTCTTTTAGAAAATGTACATTTGAATGTTCCTAAGTCTTACAGTAATTCTTATCTCCAATCCTTCAAAGGACTCCACTCTACAGACAGGAAAACATATTTCCAGTGTATCTAAGCAGACCAGGAGCAAAACCTACAGTTATGTCTGGTACTCCAACCAATAAAATAATTCATCTATGATATACATTTTCATTGCTCTCTGTCAGGAAGTACGTAGCCCCAAAGAGGCAAGGAAAAAATTCCTTTCAAGTAGACATTTGTATTTATCACATGATCTCAGCAAAACCCAAGGTTACTATCTTTCATTTTCTACAGGATGCAAGCACTCCTGCATACTTCACCAGCAGCGATTCAAACACTTCTGGCTAAATATCAGAGAGTGTATTACCTTGAACTCTGATAACCACTCCTCCACAACCCCAGTATCCACAGCTAACATCTTCTAACATCTGCTTCAAAACCTTCAGCCTGAAAGAATAAGCAAACAGAGTTTGTGAATACTCCAGTCACTGCATTAAGTCAATGATGAAAATTAAGCCTCTGTGAATATTTAAAGAATCTTATCAAGCTTTTACTTGTTAACATTTTACATGCTGACACTACTTTGAACTTTTATTGTACCTCACTTATGCATGCTGCTGGAAGCATTAAGCACAGGAGTCTTCACATACAGCAGTTTAATAAATTCCAACTATGTATTGCGTGGGAAGTAAATCAAAGATTTTCAGAAATGGCATTCTGAAAACAGAAAATATTACCTCCTCAATTTCAATTTATTTTTCAGCTTACAAGACTCGAGAGGAAACTGTATGGACTCACTGAAGAGAAACGACTGTATAGGTTTTTCCAAGTCAACTGCTATTCCCAGCTTGGAAAAGGTCACTGAAATAAAGGCGGATGGAAAACCTTTCAGTCCTCCCCCACCATGGCAACTGCAAGACAATGAGCCTGCTGCCATGGAGCCTAAGAGACTCCCCAGCCCAACATTCTGCCCAGTCTCAGACAGAGAGGTCATCAGCAATAGGACTTTAACACAGGAGATGCAGAATGGCTACTGAAATTAATTTCTGATTTCTCTTCAATTTTGAGAAACCACTTAATAAAAACTGTCGCTTGAAGCAGCTTATTCTGACAAAAAAGACCAATATATCATTAAGATATAAAACTACTAGAAGTTAAAAGAGCATGATGTTAGCTTACCAAATTGTGCCCATGGATTTCAACCAGTGACAAAATTAAATACTCATCTGAAGGAAAAATTAACACCGTCTTGGTGAAATGTTCAGTCATGGGAGATATCCCATCAAGTTTTACTTTGCCAGTTTAAAATAGTTTTGAAGTACTGATATCCAAGTATGGGTTTGTTCAGGAAAAGACAAGGAAAAAGATGGGAGGTAAGAATTCCCTTTTATAACACAAATACAAGTATTTTATTCCAAAATTCAGACTGTAGTAGAGCATATACAGACTATATACAGTATATTTTAAGAAGCCTGAAGGGAGAAGAACCAAGTATGATATCACTATAGCCCTCCAAAGCAAGGGGAGTGGGGAAAGCCCAAACTTAAATAAGGCTTTAAGTAGTGACCAGGATATATCAATGCACAGACAGGGTTGCAAGGAAATTACTATTCAGACATGAATGGCAGAAGGAATAAAATTGAACAGGCTGTCCAGCAATCTCATTTTCAGAATCATTTTAAATACACAATAATAACATAAGGCAACCAGAGACTTCTGTGCCCCCTCTCCTCACTTGCATGGTTATTAAATAATGGACTGGGACAGGTGAAATCCCAGGGAACCAGCTGTGGCAATGTCCTCACAACCCTAGAAAGACACGCAGGTCTGCACAAAGCTTGGAAAACACTGCCTTTGGAGGATGAAAGTACAACAGGGACGGGCCAAGGAAGCATAAGCATTTAATTTTTGGAGACCAGACCACTGCCATGGCTGGATATGGGCTCTTCAAGGATTGTAGGGGAGGAAAGCTGCCCTTAATTTGGGAGAGCAGCAGGGAAACATGGAGCTCAGCCCTGCTGTGGACAATGAGACAGCTGGGAGTTTATGGGTCACAGATGAGAGGGCAGAACAACATGGGTGACATTATTGCAGGTGTTTGCTACTCATCACCTGAGCAAGACAAAACACAGGAATCCCTCCTCTTATACAGCAGAAGAAACCTCACATTACAGGCACCTGGTCCTCACATGAAACATGAACTACCCTCTTATCTCTTGGAGGGGAAGCAGAAGAGGGAACCAGTGCACTGATTACTGCCAAAGGCAGGCCCTCTGCTAAACATGGTAAACTACAAACATGGAAAAACTGGCTAGGGATGTCAAGGTCAGGGCATACACAGATGCAATGTCCAAGACAAAGTAGATCACAGGATCCCAGTAAGAAGGATCAATGCAAGAAGGAAGATCAAGAATGTTCTAGAATGGTTCATGGGCTTTTGCAAAAATAGCAGCAGTAGCAACAGGAAAACTAAGGCTCCATGACCATATCAGCAGGGGATCTGCTGAGAGAAGATACAGTAAAGGCCAAGGTATTCACTGTCACCTTTACTTCTGTTGTTACCAGCAAGATCAGCGCCCAGGAACCCTGGATGTCAGAGCACAGAAAGTTGCCTCAAGTGTCAGAGTGGCTGAGGAGTCGCCAGTCGGAGACGCTGAAAACCCAGTTTGGTAAGATCTTGAGCAGCCAAATACCTGCTCCAATTTTCACTTCTTTGAGCAAAGGAGGCTGGACTTCATGATCACCAAAGATCCATTTAAATCTCATCCATTCTGTCACCCTGTATCACCAAAGAAACGGGAAGGACTGCCATGTATACTAATTTAGCTAAATACCAAGTCTTTCTGATCAGCACTGTCAGTCCCTGAAGGTGTCACAATCAAAATACAGAGGAGCAGCCTCTGAAGGCTCAGCAAAGGTTGTGTGTGTGACCCTTCTGTGAAGTGAGGATTATTTATTGTTTATCGATTATTTTAAGGATAATACCATGTGCTCACAAAGACTAGTCCTACTACTACAATTATTGAAGCAACCACCTTGCCAGTTCCTACAGAATCCCACAACCTACTAGCCCTACTTTCATTCCTACGAAGGTGGACAAAGGCTTTTGCAGCATCCCATGCTTCAGCACAGCTGACAATAGTAACTATTCCCTACTGAGCCCCATTAATAGCACAAATGCCTGCCCTAATATTGATTGCTCAAAGTAAAAATCCCATTATTTAAAAGAGCTAAGAGGAGTCCTGGATACACCAAGTCCATAGCTGACACCACATATCCAAGAGATTTTTTTTTTCTCATCCTTCTCTGGTGATCCATCAAGCATTATTTTCAGATTAAAGGTTTCCAGAGAACAGAGGTTTCATTTGACCAGTAAAAACAGTAAGAGCATCCTTGGCTGGCATTATCCAATGGAACAATACTTTGAGTTTTTATGACTAATTTTATGACTAAGTATTTAAACATGATTTTTTTTCTATAACAGCTTGAACTTTTGAAACGACATTTGTAGAAAAGAAATAGGACAAAGTTTTTGCTGATCAAATTTTTTATATTTATTTTTAAAGTAGCAGAGGCATTCAACTGAGAGTTAAGGCAGTAGAAACGTACAGGGGATAGACTGTCCTTATCTCACATTCATACTTTAAAAAATCCATATATATCTGCTTAAACCACAGCAATACACATTTGAGTATTGCAAATAAGAACTCTTAACTTTACAATTATTTTCCATGAAGACATGGATTATGTGTTCAATTGATGTCCCCCAGAAGGTAAAAAAAAAGCTTTTAACTCCACATAGCAGCTGTGTGGGATCTATTTAAACAAGCAGACAACCTACTGCTTTACTGAGGATTGCCTCATTTTGTTCTAGTTACATAACAGATCAAGTTGGACTGGCACAATATTTGGACAGAGTTGGAAAACCCAAGACTGTTCCAAAAGAAGGATTAACAAGTTTCAGTTAACAACACAATTTTTTGCTGAAGCCCACAAGAAATTTTTAAAAAGTAACTCTAGAATGGGATTTTTAACACTAAGTGCACCAAAATAAGGCTTAATTTATAGCATCTGTTACCCTTTTATGAAAAAAAAAAATACCCAGAGGATTAAAAAAGCATGCCTTAATTACAGCTTTGTTTCAGCGGATATTACTGCAAGATATAGGCCACTGTAAACATGAGACATCCCAGCCACTACAGAATTAAAGCAACATAAAGTGGATAAAGTAAATACCTGCTACTTGGGTTAAAAAAAAAAAAAAAAAGAGAGAGAAAAAAAAAGCTGTAAAATTGCATTAAGAATGTACTTTATAAATACCAAAACTATACTGGAAATTCAAATAACACAGCAAACACTACATAGCATTTTCCCAAAAAAGTCTTGTTTTAAGGTACATCAGCACGTAATTATCTTTAAATGACTATTTTTTATGGATCTCTTCCTACTAAGTCCCTCTAAAGATTTCATATGAGTGGACTCTGAGATTTTCTTTAAAAACAACTTTTGTCACAAATCAAACAATACTTTGATTAAATCTGAAGAGCAGTTCAAATGTCCCCATGCTCCTTGTTCATTTGGATGTCCTGATGAAGATTGTTACAGGAAAGAGAAGTCTCAATTATTTAAATAACACGATACTACTTGTGATGAAGCTCAGTAACAGGTGGTTCAGGACTTCTGAATTTTTATTAGACAATATATATTCTTAGTTTATCTCACACATGAAGTAACACTACTTTAGGGAATACTCTTGCATTGCAGGTCTTCATATTTGCCACAAAAGCAGGCACAGTTTATGCAGTCTAGCTAACACATGGCTAATTGTCTATATTTATATGGCTAATATAACCTGTATTCTCGTGCCTTGGGAGTTAAAAGCACTTTGGAGTGTTTTCCACAAGAATCTCAACTTGGATTAGCAGCCAAAGACAGGATTTATAATAAATAATAATTAACAAGTTCCCAAGTCCGAAGTATCCCCAGACAGCTGATAATTGGTCTTGCTCTGTTCTAATACAATAATGTAAGTCTCCTTCCTTTGGAGATACCAATTTTTCTTTTGTTTCAAGGTAAGTAGTGAAACTTGGATAAGATACCAAAGAAATTAATTGGACAAACGCAAGTCTGATTTAGAAGAGACTTCTACAAAGTCCTAAATAGGTAATTTTCCCTTCCTCACCCTTTACAGCACAAATACATCAGGAACTTACTGAATTTCCTGTTTTTAATAGAGGAGGGAGAAAAAGTTACAGGCACTGAGTTGGTGGAGGGCCAGCCAAGACAAATTAAGACATTCTCTGGCAAACTTACTAGTGCATCCATCTACTTAAATGGCTTTGCATTTTCATACCTGTCTCAGAAGACTTTAATATAACAATATCAAATTATGTCTTTAAATGAAATCATAGACAATACAGGCACATGTTTTTCTTTAAAAATAAATTCTCACAATAGATGGCTTCCTTGCTCTTTACAGCTACCCAGCATTTGTGGAATTCATCCACAGAATGCACGTGTGTAAATGCAATCTGGATTAAGCACAAGGAGGCTGGATTTGGATAAAGAACGAATGCTTGAGTTCTGCAGAACTGACCTTCTGAAACCACAGTATTAGACATTTGCTAGGGAAAGTCACAGAGATGGAAAAAACAAAAACAGGAGCCAAAAACTGCTCAAGTCTCATCCTCTGGGAATTGCTGGAAGAGAAGAGTAAGCATATACTTCATCTTTACCTCATCTGTAACGTATCTGCCTGGAAGCCTGTATTATTTGCTAAGAAAAAAAAAACAGCTTAAAGGGAAATATGGAGCAGAAAGTTAAGATATTTGTGAACCATCAGCCAAATCTGTCAACTCATCCCAGAACAGGAACAAAGTAAACTTGTGAGCATTTCATTACTATGCATCAGATCCCTAAGAGATCAAGCCCCTAGTAAATTCCGTGCTATAGTACTTTACACACAGAAGTAGGGATGGGCCAATTAGGACTCAACTTTTCTTCCCTTTTGAAGTGGTACAAGAAATATTAAAAACCTTTTAGTCAGCTCTTACTTGATTCATCAAGCTCATTTAAAGGACTACAGTCTAGACATAAAATTCACATTGCTGAACCCTTTCTTCTCCCTCACTTCAGAGACAAAGACACAATCCTTGGTAAGCCACAGAACAGGAAAGAACACTCAGGCAAGTGTATTCTTGATTCAATTGCCAAAGAAGAGAATATATTTTCCTGATGTTAATGCACAACTCATTTCAGTGATACAGTGATCTGTTCATCTTCTATACAATTTTGAATATAGTCAAGCTATTCTGTTCAGATACTTTGTAGGTGCAATAATGGGCAGCAAAACACTTGAAGTCTCTTGAGACAAGAAACAGATGCTACTGTGGACTCCAAAAGCCACTCTGACAGGTTTCAGAAACCACAAAGGTCAGGTCTGACTTCTTGATTTTTTTCAAACTTTCACAAAGAAACAAACACCCCATTGTGCTAAGCCTGAAACAGTCACATGTTCTATTCAAATATACAACTGCAAACGGTGCTCAAACACTTGATATCAAACATTCTCTGATAATTGCCATCTTCAGCTTAAAACAGGACAGCTATGGTGCACCAAGCATCACTGACTGAGGCTCAGGCAAATTCCTAAAATGAGAGACAGTTATTCAGCATCTTCTAACATGGGAAATAACAAGTTTTAGGTGACACTAGAGGTGACAGGCTCAAATAGGAATTACCAAAAACAATGTAGGAAGGAAGTATGCATTGAGGTCCAGGTACATGAACTTTACATAAATGCACAGAAAATAGCCCCACTGGGACATATGCATGGAAAAATCTACCCAGAGCCACTAAATATATAAACACTTCTAGTTCAGAAAGCTGGAGTCAAAGGTTGCTCCCCCAGCACACTCTTCCAGTTTTCTCTGTTCCTTTCTTGGCCTTTATTAACAGCCACTGCTAGACAATACCGTTTCAGAAATTCTCATCTGGTTCACTATGGTCATTCTGCAGTCTCCTGCACAACAAAGTCGTGAACACACAAAAATAACTGTTATGAGTATTTGTTTCCAGTAAAGATTACTGAACCTTAGGAAGTGGAACTGCAGTCAATTTTAATTTCATCTTGCCAAAGGCATTATTCAGTTTTGCTTCCCATTTTCTCCTCCCCTCTGTCAGTGACAGAAGCAACCGTAAATAGAAGCTCTTATCTAGAGCTTACACTTTATATCACAATGTGGAACATCAGCCTTAAAGAGTCAGGAGTCAGTGGACTCTTCCATGATACAGGTTTAAAGAAGACTTCCCAATCCTGCGCACATATGCTTCTCAAACAATTTCATACTTGGAATATGACAAAGTGATAGATATTTGCCCACCAAATGGAAAAGTCCTCCTGAATGATATCCATTACAATTTTTTAAAAAACAATAGATGTATTAGTATTCAGCCACAGATGACAGACCTCAATTCAGTTTTGGTGCCAGCAATTAAGGAAAAAATAGTCTACAGAAAGCAACCATGCATCAGCTAGACCATACAGAAACTATAAATAACTGTCTTAAATGCAGTTGTTTCTTGTGCAAAGTATCCAGTACCACAGTACTGTTTGGAGGTTTCCGGGCTGTAAAGCATCAAATACTTGATGTGTCAAACTGTAACTCAGTCTTCAACAACCTTTCAATTCTGTCAAGAGGAAAAAAAAAAAAAAAAAAAAAAAAAGAAAAAAAAAACCAACAAACAAAACAAACCAACAAACCTGTGGTTGAGGTCATGAAACCACAAGGCCATTTACATTGCTGGTAAACAGTCACATAGGCACACATGACCCAAAACATTAATGATTAAAGCTTTCTACAAAGTCTCAAGCAGAAGGTAAGTCTCCTAATAGCACAGGCTTTTGAAGATTGTAATCCTGATCTTTGACGCCTGGCGAATTTATTTGCACAATTTCAGATTAGCAATCAATTACAAACCATGTTTGTACTCAACTAACCTTGCATTCACCCTTTACCACCAAGGGGAATTGTCTCCCAAGACAGCCAAATTACACATGCCAGTCAAACAAGTCACCAGGCTAGAGACAGGACACTACAACCAGTGATATATTCACCTGAATTTATACAAGCCATAGTAAATCAGATCTATATTGTTTAAGCAGGACAAAAGCAGCCCTAACAGTACAGTGCCAAAATGAAGCAAGACAAAATAACTTCCACAGCTTGAATTTTATTTTTTCATTGTCCTCTACTACCTTCTCCCTTGTTACCTTTTTTAATCCTCCTTTACTATTTCTTCCCTGTTGCCTGCAGCCCAAATGCACACTCTAAGTACATCTGCCATGTTGAAAACCATAGTTAGCCAAAACTGACCACCTGTAAGTCAACTTAGTCCAGTTACACTCTTTCAACCTACTTCATCTGCAGTATATCCTCAAATGTTAGCTTTTCTATCATCTGGAATATATCCTCAAATGTTAGCTTTTTTATCATCTGTAATTCATCAATAGTTTCATTATAGGCAAATAAAGTAAGATTTATTACTTTCAAAGCAGTTTTTTAGCAGCTAAAATATATTTCCTTTCACTTTTATTTCATGCAAACATTACTGTTTACATCTTATTGACTCTTTAAGAAAGAACATATATATAAACAGCATAATCTTAGAATAATTGAACATATTTTATATGTTCATACATATATATATATATATATATAAATAAACACATAATTGAAAAATCTTGTTTTAATTTTCCTTATGTTTTCTGGATTAATATAGTTAACTGTTCCAACACATACAAAGAAAAATCAAGATAATAACTATATGCATCATACAGAAATAGAATTTAAATTAAATCACATTAAAATGAGTACAACCACAAGTTTAACCAAATAAATGAACTAGAAAGCTTTAGAAATCTTGTCTGTTTTCTATGTATCAAGACTTCCATAACTTGTGTCAAGAACACCAGTGAACTGGCAATTCATTTCACAGTACAAGACACAGTGCTTTTATCACTTCTGTAAGCGAAAGCGGTGCTGCACAAGTTCAGCACTTACAAGAAACATTCTCTACAGAACCCCACACAAACTTACTGTTCTTTTACACTTTAGTTCCCTAAGCCCAAAGTACACTACCAAGTTCCCTACCAAGTCAGGAAGCTTTCTCAAAACCCAAAAGCATAATTGTGCTGCAGCTTTAATTTTAGTATTGCATGTAAGTCTCGAACTAACTAGTGGTCTTCTCATTGGAGCGTTATTTTGGTAGCAATGCTGTGGCATGTAGTTCCTTCAATGCTACAACCTTTATTACCTTCACAGGCAGTTATTCACTTAACCTATTTGTGAAGTCAATTTGCTGCAAGCTAATTTTAAAAACCAAGTTTTGTTTTCTAAATTAAAACTGCAAGTCATTTCACGTTAGAGTTTGTTAAAAACGTTCAGTCATATGAAAAGAAAGGTGTTGGGTAATTCAGCTGCTGAAAGGTTCTCAGTGTAGAGCATGCACAGGCAGGTGCTGCACAATAGCTTGAGAATGACTAAAAAGCATGTGGAGAACTGAGCAGGGGCTGAACTTCATCTCTGAGCACTGACAGTAAAAGACACAATTTTAACACCTTCTACCATTACAACACATAGTTTCAGGTAGTACAAATCCAGAAACATTCATCTGGCAAGAGTTTAGCAGTGACCTACCAGAAGGAAAAAGACACAGTTCACAAAGCAGGGCAGGAGTTTGAGAGACTCTTCATCTACTTTTTAGCAGCAACACAAAGAATGCAAGACTTTTGACCAAAACTTCCCAATTCTACTGGCTAAGAATGAGCTTTTAGGAGACTGTCTATTTCCAACCCTTCTCTAAGTACCCACACCTCATTCAATTTGGAAAGCAGAGATGTCTACCTGCAAGCCAGACACTAACTTTAGAAGATACTACACAAGCTACATAAGGAAGAAATTTTGTAGAAGCTCTTGGGACTTCATTTCAACTCAATAGTCCTTCTGCCTCCATAAAATGTGAGGGGCTCCACAAACTGAGAACTGGGCCGCAAAAGTCACAGGTGCTTCAGAAGTGATTTATGTCAGGTTCAGGGCAGAACAGGGTTAATTTTTGCAGTAGCTAGGAAAGGCATAGCCAGGATCCAGATGTTATTCTATACCACCTCATCATTACCAGGAGAAGCACTCAGGGTAGCCAGTTCTGCATGGTGAGCAATAATGTTTGAATCGTTTGCCTATTTTGTACACTTTGTTATTGATAGTGTAGCTGTTACTGTTTGCTTTCTTATTCCATTTCTGTTTCCAGTAAATTGTTCTTATCTCAACCTGTAATCTTTACTTTTTGTGCCCCTAACTCTTCTCTCCATCCCTACTCATGGGAGGCAGAGAGGGAAAGGGAGACTGAGCAAGTAGTTGTGGTTTGGAACATTTCCATGGAAACATTAAATTGGGGAATATTATTCCTATGCCAGGACAGCCTTATCTGGTAAAGCACAGGCCCCTCCTTCAGACCAAACCCATTCCAGGGCATCCAGCCCTTCACAAAAAAAAGAGAACTCTGCCCAGGGCTCCCATTGACTTCTCCGGTTGTGTCACCACACTGGGCTACCAGGGAAGATCTACAATATAGCATAATATCAGACATGATCAAATGCAACTGCAATGGAAAGGTTTCATTTTGACTCCAGAACCTTTATTTTAAATAAGTGCTGTGGCATAGCCCATCACTCTAACCCTACCAATGCAGCAGCATTAGCATTCCTGATAGGTTTCTATCTGCAAAGTATTATCTCCAGCGTACCATTCTACCATTTCCTCAAAGATCATGAAAGAAAAGCAAGAACCTTGCTATCAGGAATACACCCCAGATTTTATAGCAAAAAGAGGTCTATGGCAGACTACTGACAGGTGTTTTAGTAGCTCATTTTCACAGGAAAAAAAAAAACAATCTACACAAAGGTACATTTTTCAGAAGAGGGGTGCATCAATATTGCAAATAACCTTAGGACTTAGTTTTAGTAGTCAATGACTGCTCCCTGTTAAATTACAGAATTAAAATTATCCTTTGATACATGCATACAATGCATGTATTTAGCTGTGTTAAACAGCTTCAAGAGAAACATGCTTTATCTCTTCATGACAGTTCTCTTATTCTTCCTCATCCCTTTACATTCCCCCACCCCCACAACAGCCCATCCGTATACACTCACGAGACTAGACACATTCATTTGAAAAACATATCAGAGCAACTAAGAACAATTTTGTCGGGTTTTAACATACTTTACAAGCTACAGAAGAACATGACTTCTCAACTAAAATTTTTAGAGGCAGGACCCACACTTCTGCCTCATTCAGAAGATACATCCAATACATTAAATGCTCTATTGTCACATATAAATGCTGTAGTACAGACAAAATATATGCAACTCAAAGTCTCAAGAGAATTTACTACCCTGTATGTCTTGCTCTGCATTGTAATTTTTAAGTCAAATCCCAAAAGCATAATACTGTCAAAGCAAAAAAGGATTATCATTCTCTTACTTTAAGAGATGTATTAATTTAGATCGAATTCATGTTAGATGAAAAAGCTTTTAAAATAAAAAGCTCCCGTTTCATGAAAGCACCCAAAGGTCAGAATATTAATTACTCCAAGAAATAGAAAGCTAATAAAACTCAAATTACACAGGTTCTGGAAGGACCCTTTATTTGAGTTCAGATTTCCAAGTTAGTTGGTATAATCAAGAAATCTGTCATTATTCCAAAGTCACAACAACAGGAAGTTTCTAAGGAATTTATATTGTTACCACTTTAGTAGCCTAAAACGGTTTAAGGTTAAAAATAACAGAGCATACATTAATTTTCTTTTTCTCTTTCTTTTATTTGCATTCTCACAATGCCTTCTGCTCAAGACAGGCCTGACTTTTAAGAGCATTATTATATATCCTACATATGTAGTAATTCTAGAAGAAGTGAGCGGTGCTTCTATAATCAGTCATCAATTCAGAGTCCTGGCTTAGAGCACAGATTTGATGATTTAGAGCCAGGCAAATATTTCTGTAGCCTAACTACAAAGAGGTCAAAATTTATTTCTGTAATAATTTCAGGTCAGTGAACTTGAGAACTTGATTTAGTGTATTGTGCTTACAAGCAGTGTCTGAGAAGTCACTTGAATGGCAGACACAGTTGTGACAATACATGGAAATTGATCATTGATTGCACATGTATTTGGGGCGTAGAGGCCTGGATGAACCAGAGCCAAAGGACATCAATACAGGCTAACAACTCTGGCACACAACATGTTCTGCTTGTACAAACTGCCATAAGCATATGAAAGAAGTGTTGCAATGAGCCAAGAGCAAAGCAACGTCCATCACACTGGATGAAAAAAAAAAAAAACCAAATATAATCTAAGTGAATGGCCACTTTTCAAACAATATGACATTTCAGGCGTGAGGGTTAATCCCCGGGGCGGGGCGGGGCGGGGCGGGCCGGAACGCGGCGCGGCGCGAAACTACGCGTAACCACGCGCCGCGTCGCGAAGCAACGAAACCACGCGCCGAAACAACGAAACTACGCGCCGCGGCGCGTAGCAAGGAAACTACGCCGCGCGCGCGGCGCGTAGCAACGAAACTACGCGGGGAAACTACGCAACGAAACCACGCGGCGCGGCGCGAAGCAACGAAACCACGCGGCGCGGCGCGAAGCAACGAAACTACGCGGCGCGTAGCAAGGAAACCACGCGGCGCGGCGCGTAGCAAGGAAATCACGCGGCGCGGCGCGTAGTAACGAAACTACGCGGCGCGTAGCAAGGAAACTACGCGGCGCGGCGCGTAGCAAGGAAACTACGCGGCGCGGCGCGTAGCAACGAAACTACGCGGCGCGGCGCGTAGCAACGAAACTACGCGGCGCGTAGTAACGAAACTACGCGGCGCGGCGCGTAGTAACGAAACTACGCGGCGCGGCGCGTAGCAACGAAACTACGCGGCGCGTAGTAACGAAACTACGCGGCGCGGCGCGTAGTAACGAAACTACGCGGCGCGGCGCGTAGCAAGGAAACTACGCGGCGCGGCGCGTAGTAACGAAACTACGCGGCGCGGCGCGTAGCAACGAAACTACGCGGCGCGTAGTAACGAAACTACGCGGCGCGGCGCGTAGTAACGAAACTACGCGGCGCGGCGCGTAGCAAGGAAACTACGCGGCGCGGCGCGTAGTAACGAAACTACGCGGCGCGGCGCGTAGTAACGAAACTACGCGGCGCGTAGTAACGAAACTACGCGGCGCGGCGCGTAGTAAGCGCGTAGTAACGAAACTACGCGGCGCGGCGCGTAGTAACGAAACTACGCGGCGCGGCGCGTAGTAACGAAACTACGCGGCGCGGCGCGTAGCAAGGAAACTACGCGGCGCGGCGCGTAGCAAGGAAACTACGCGGCGCGGCGCGTAGTAACGAAACTACGCGGCGCGGCGCGTAGTAACGAAACTACGCGGCGCGTAGTAACGAAACTACGCGGCGCGGCGCGTAGTAACGAAACTACGCGGCGCGGCGCGTAGTAACGAAACTACGCGGCGCGGCGCGTAGCAAGGAAACTACGCGGCGCGGCGCGTAGTAACGAAACTACGCGGCGCGGCGCGTAGTAACGAAACTACGCGGCGCGGCGCGTAGTAACGAAACTACGCGGCGCGTAGTAACGAAACTACGCGGCGCGGCGCGTAGTAACGAAACTACGCGGCGCGGCGCGTAGTAACGAAACTACGCGGCGCGGCGCGTAGTAACGAAACTACGCGGCGCGGCGCGTAGTAACGAAACTACGCGGCGCGGCGCGTAGCAAGGAAACTACGCGGCGCGGCGCGTAGCAAGGAAACTACGCGGCGCGGCGCGTAGTAACGAAACTACGCGGCGCGGCGCGTAGTAACGAAACTACGCGGCGCGGCGCGTAGCAAGGAAACTACGCGGCGCGGCGCGTCGCGTAGCAACGAAACCACGCGGCGCGGCGCGAAACAACGAAACTACGCGGCGCGGCGCGTAGCAAGGAAACTACGCGGCGCTACGCGGCGCGGCGCGTAATAGACACATTTAAGAAACTTCTTCAAGGGTGTGGCATCATTTGGTTCCTGTTTCATCACTCAGTTAAGACAGCCAGCTGAGAGACCTGAGCAAAGTCCTGGGAGGCAAGTAAAGAAAGATAAGAAGGATGGAAAACATTGTGAATTTCTGTTTCTAAATTGCATTTCCCTAAAGTGAATATTGTCAAAAACAAAACAAAACAAAAAAAAAAAAAAAAAAAAAAAACCACCAAAACAAAACACCTTGTAAGCCAGGATAAATTGGGAGAGAAAAAAGAAAAAAATGTTAAAACCCACAAACAAACAAACAAAACTACCAAACTCCACACTGTTTCAACCATGTTGTGAAAGATCTGCCTCAGGAATAGCTTTTTGTCAGGAGTGGATTCCTGATGTTTTCTCCAAACTATTGCTACAAAACCTCAGAATATTTTCCTCATATTTTCAGAGTGGAGAACTCTCCTCATCTACACAAATTCTTGAGGGATGTCAGCTTCAGCATGGAAAGAGATTATTTTACTAATTTTTTTATCCTTTCTTTTAGGAATGACCATTCTCTACTGCACAGCCTTGATTTTGCAACAATTCACTTTGTGCCATGTCAAGCTTTATCATGTTAGGAGTCCTTCTAAAAGAGGAGGAGAAAATTAAGTCCATAAGAGTTTCAAATAAAATTCACTCCGACAGTGAAATCATGACTTCACATGTAACTATCGAACCCCCTTCTGCACAAAAGCAGCCCTCCTTTCCCATCCCTGCTTTCCCATCCCTTGGTACATGTTTTATGTAATATTTTCCATTTCCAACCTCCTTCTAATCAGTAATTACCATCCACCTCGTACTTGTCTTTAATATAATTTCCACATATTATAAAAAAATCCTGTAAACAATAAAAATCCTGGACATGATGAAAACAATTAGGCCACCCAAACTAGGTCCACGTGCTTTGGACAAAGACCCACAAATAGCTCATTTTTGTAGCCATGTACATTTGAGGTACTCAGGTGGTGTACAAATGTTACTCCTCAATAGTGGAATTGCTGGCAATGTGTCACATTGCCTCATAAAAAGAAACTTCCCCTCCTCCACTTGGGAGAGCAGTTGTGCTTACCACCTTAATTATGTCACTGAATCTTCCCATTCCTGCTGTCCCTTTCTGTCACACAGTCATCAGAAACAGACCCTTAGACAAAGCAATATTTACATCACCTATATCGCTTCCTCTACAGATGTCAAGCACATCTTCCACTTTAGAAACGAAGAAGGAAATAGATACAAAATCTGTTTTATGAGACTCAAAAGTAAATTCTGCCCCTTCCCCTATACTGAACTCTGGAAACACTCACAGGAGAAACACAGCACTATGAAAAACCCTGTCTAGCATCACACTTCCAAGATCATAGAAGATTTTCAAATGGCAGCCCACTAATGAATCAAGAGATATAGCTGTCAGCCTCACACATCATTTCTGAATGGTCTGATAAGAGTGCATGAGGCCTTTCGTAAAAGCACAGTTGTTTGCATTTACATCTCCTTGGAAAATTCCATTCAGAAACAGCATCTGGTATCTAACCAGGTCTTGTCTTTCATCCAGTTTTCCTGTTGGACCAGGCAAGGCACAGGGAGATTTAACTAGCTGCCTGTGGTCACAGAGGCCCCCATTGCTCCACTGGGCTAGAAGCCAGAATCCCTGCTCACCTCTGACTTCTTCAGGACTCTGCAAACCTTGACATGCTAAAACACTTACTCATCTGGCTCACAGGCTGGATACAACTTTTCTTTCTCTCTCTCTTCATTCTCAGTCTGTGACAGACATGAGTCTTTGCTTCAACCAGGTTCTTTTAATAAAGAGAACAATGGCCTTTCCGAAGCCGTATGTTGAAAGCTCGGGAAAAACCACATCAAAGCCAATTAGGGGCCAGATGTTCCTGATATGGATTGCCAGCAAAACCAACCAGAGGTAAGAGGGCTGAACAGTTTCCTAGAACCATGAGCCTGAATGTTAAATCCATAGCTTCAGGCTCCCCATGACCTGGCAAAATAAAAATGTGATAAATATAAATACTTATTGTGTGTCCAACAGCTACGTCCATACATGTGCAACACATATCTACAAGTATTTTATGTAGGCATATTTAAAGTATATTCCAGAATACATCTGTATAAATGGAAAAAGTAAGTTCTCATATAATGGATGCAGCAATTTTACCCTCCAATATGGCCTCTGTTCATTAAATCATTAAGCAGTAACCTTATAGAGGAACACATTACGTAAATGCACATACAGTCTTCAACTTTAAACAGGTTGTTATGCTTTAATGGGAGCTAATGGGATGATAATTAGGAAATTTTGAGTCTTAAGAATTAGTAGAAAGGACCTGTTGCTTGGAGATTCATATTTCATTTATTTTCAGTTTTCCCATCTATAACACAGGGTGGTTTTTTGCATAAACACATGCAAGACCTTCAGTAAACTTTAAAATCTCTATGTACCATTATAGCATAGTAAGCTCAAATACAAAGTGTCAAACAGAATGAAACAAAATCTGCTTTTCTGTGACACCTTTCATACTCCAAGTATCCTCAGGCACTTTAAAATAAATTACTAGGAAACTGGTAGTGCAGTCATGAAGCACTTGCTAGTTCAAAACTCAGGCCTAGATGCTGGATCTGATTTTGGTAAAAGGAAGAAAGTACCAGCCAAATCCAGAAGTTTCCTCCTCATTCTTTCCATAGTATCCATTAGCTATTTAGATCTCACTCGGGGTAAGCAAGACTTCAGCCTGGTATTTTATGTTTCCAGTTACTCATTGCTGGTTTGAAAACTCCATTAAAGCATGTGTCTGAAATGTTCATGGGCATTTATGCACATGCAAATGGCGAAAAAAGCAAATCAGTGCAAACATTTTCACACCTCAATTTCCACTAAAGGGCCAGACAATTTTCTGTCCTTGTCAACAGCATAATCCTCATACAGGGAAAAAGATTACAAGACTCTGTCTATCCCCATTAAAACTTTTTACTCTCTGCATGTGCAGTTACTGGAAATCCCATTTCAATTCAAAAATCACCAAACTTTGGGTGGTTTTTTAGATTGGTGACTCTTAGATTTCTTCTGCCTTCTGTGTAAGCCTAGACTAAGAAATACTTACATCAACAATTTTGCCTTCAGGAATTATTTAACAAAGCCCAATAAAATCCACAGGCATTACCAGTTCTGGATTCTGGCTGTTTCGCTAAGTAGTTTTCTATATCTGCTAAAAACCTAGTGCTTTTATTTGTAGGCCAGAGTTCTCAGTTTGTTTAAATACCCATCTCCAAACAACTGTTACAGAAAAGAGAGCAGAAGCAGCAAAAAACTAAACCCAGATGAATTTCAGAAAGTGGCCAGTTTTCCCAATAATAATTCCCAGAAGATGAAGGGCAAGAGGAAAAACACAGTAGCTTCCTCTTCACCTTCCTCCAGAACATCAAATTCCATCTACGTCAAGGTTCATAAGGCTTGTCTATCTTTTCCCCTTATTTAAAATTAATATCCTTTATTAGACTAAGTAACACTGATTTAAAAAAATAACAGGAAAAAAAAGGGATTTTAAAATGTCTCCTGGGACCAAAACACCAGGACAACTGTCAAAGCATATACTGGACTTCTATTTAAGTCAGAGCAGACAGATGGTGGTAAGCAAAAATGGTGGAGGTCACACTGCAGAAAAAGTAATAAGGGAAATAAGAAACTTTTTTAACCAGTCTAACTTCACTGACTTTGAACCAAAAGGTCTAAGGTATCATCAAAGTAAATGAGAGTTGTATAAATCAACAGGTACAGGTCACCAGGGTGACCACCAAGACAGAGCTGAAATGCAAAGAGTACATTTGTGTCATTACCTCACTAGCAATGCCAGGTGGCGGAGCCACACGGGGACACAGGCTCCGTTAGGCTCAGCCTATCCCAGCAGACAGAGCCACGGCAGGACACAGGCTCCGTTAGGCTCAGCTCACCCTAGCGGACAGTGGGGGCCAGGGTCCGATGCCTTTTCCAATACATCAAAGGGCTTCACACACATCTCAAGGCTGTGCTTTTATGACCTCAAGCATGTCTGTGAGAGTGTGTTATCCCTACACAGGAATTCTACTTCTCAAAACAGGCAGAGGATGAACAACACTAGGCATAATAAATGGAGTTTTCCCACACCAACATTTTTAGCATTCTAAACTGCAAGGTCACTTTGACCAAAAACTATTCTCTTCTTGCCAAATTTACTTTTACCTCTTTCCTCCCAACAGGAAGGAATAGGCAGATTCCTTCCTTCAGATGACATGAGCAATATCCGAGGACCAGAGAAGTAGGCTGATTTTATCTTTCCTCTTAACATAGTGATAAAGATCACTGGGCTGTCTGGGGAGTTGTAGAAGATAGGAAAGTTTTTTCAGCAGGACCACCAACACAGCAGAGGGGCAAGCACAGCACCTGACCTCACCACATGCTGGGAAGATGTTACTCATTTGTTTACAAGTCATGTTCCGCTGCAATTCAGATGAGAAATAGGAGTAATCAAGAGAGCAGTCAAATGAGGGCCAGTAGGACTCAAGCAGAAAAACCATGTGCTAAGGAGCTGGAAGAATGGGGGATGTACTGTCTGCCCCCTCTTTGCCGCACCCCTGCCTTTTTCTTCTGCTGGGGGGCTGCTGTAGCCAGCACTATGCTGACTCCTCTGCAACCTTCTGCAAAGCAGCACTTTGAAGAATTCAGAATGATCAATGGGGATAAAAACCCCAAACCTTTTCTTCCAGTCTTTATTTTTATCCACACTTGTGCCCTTCACCCAAACACTGTGTGAATAACAAAAGCTGAGGAGTCAAGCTAAATGGCAGGTTGCTGTCTGTCTGAAATGTGGCAGAACTGTTTGTCACCTTGCCAAAAGGATAAGAAAAAATCTTTGAATAATTCATTGAAGGGTTTGACCAACTGAACGGTGTCCCTGCACTTTTTTGTCCCCTGACCACATCTGAATAAGGGAAAAGAGTTCTCTGTGAGATTTCTTCTCACACTCTGTCAGCAGCATGCCCTGCCTGCAAGCTGAATTAACTTGACTGTAGTAATATTGTTCTGAGACAAGAACAATGATCAGCACAACAGCACTGTTAAAAATGTTATAGGCTTCATAAAAACAATCACATCAGCTATAAAACAGTAGGTGATCATGACTGCTGCACCGCTCTCATCATAACTTAGTTTGACTTGCCTGGATGGAGAAACAAATTATAGATGATTCCTCTTCCTTTCCTCCATTACTGCACAAAGTGATACAATGTCCCCATTCCCTGCTAGACCTCCATCACAATAAAGATAGAACAATGATTTTTAAAATACAGAAGATGAGACTTGGAGTTGAAAACTGTCTGGATAGTGTTACAAGGTCTGCTAAGAAGCAGATCTAAGCAAATTGTTAGGGCTAATGGGAACCAACAGCAGCATTCTGTATAACTCAGCTGTAAGTGGGGAATGGATTAAGTAGCTCCACTTAAAACTCATCATCTGCATTTCTTTTCCAGGTAAGGACCCTCTGCAAAATTACCGATAGGTCAGGATCAGGTCCTAAGCATATGTTGTCTAAAAGGCTTATAGTAATCTATAAACATAATCATAATTCTCTCTCATGCCATGTACCCATTTGCATTGCACAAGACAAACAATACTGATAAGATCCATTATTCAAGTAAGACTTTACTTGACTTAGGTGAGAAATTTGAATTATAATGTTGCTCAGACAACAGAGACAATTTTCAGTTCAGAGTGATGCAGGACTCTTCAGCAAGGTCTGTTTTAGTAGTGAGGATTTGTCAGCCACTGTAAAGGCTGTGCAAATTACCAATTTTCCAGAAGACTGTCCAACTGCAAAAGAGACACAACCAAGCAACACACTTTGGTGTATATTGTCAGATTTGGTTTGATCATGTTTTTGTTTTCTTTTTTAAAATTTGAAGTCTAGAAAAAAAAACAAAACAGTATATTAACTGATGGAACAGTCCAAGAGGTCCAAAACTAATGTTCTCATTTGGACGAACTATGTAAAAGGCAAAGGAAGTACACAGCAATATTTAAAAAGGAAGAGCAAGAAAATGCTTTTTTATTTTTTCCACCCACACTGAAGAAGGATGTGGTTCATTTTTTTTTTTCTCCTGTCTGAGGAGACTTGAGTAAAAGTTCCTCTGAAGCAAATGTGAGTTAGCACAGGGTAGGAAAGAGGAAGCAAGGAAGGGTAGTAATCCTTGGTCCTCCTTTCTTGGTTCTACTTTATGTGTGTCATTGAATACTGATTGGAATAGAAGTGACTATTCAGTGTCCCCAGTCTCACCTTGAGCTTTGTCTCCTAATTTAAACAACTTTTTAATGAATGGGCTTTTCCCTTTAAACTACTAAGAATATTCATGCAGTTCTTCCATTTCCTACACTTGACTTTGTGACTTTTGAGTTGCTTAAAACCCTAAATATTAAAGTTTTATCAATCTCACAACTTGAGAAGCATATCAAATTCAGAAGAAAACAAAGATGTGAAATATAAGAAAATATAAAATTAACCAGAAATGGAAAATTTATATGATTATCTGTGGCAGAGAGAAAAACACAACCTAGGGACAAAACGGCATTCAGAAGAGCTATATGCCTTACAGAAAGGCTAGGGACTTTATGCTCCTTAAATTCTCAATGTACAAATTAAAGCACTATTACTATAATAAAAGATAACCATAAAAGCATCAGATGGAGGGAAATGACAAATAGCAAGTTTTAAAGCTTTTATATTCCATAGGCAATAATTCAGGTATACTAAGACTCACATTTCCTGAATATAGGGACTTTGAAACCAAAACCTTATCTTGTTGGGAAATATTGAGTCACAATTTTGAATGACAGCAAGCTGCAGTGTCTATCTCCAGTGGTGCACAAGGCAGCAAACCTCAGACCTGTCACTGATCCAGATGCAAGTATCTTCAGTTCTGGGCCCTTGGGAGGGAAAACTGGACTTGCAGACATCTCTATGAATGGTGCTATAGAACAAACCCTGTAAAACTGAAATTCTACACTGAGACAAGCACAAGAAACATTTTTTGTGGTTTGGTGTTTTAACCGTGATTTATTACAATGATGTCTTCTTGAGAGAAATTTATGTCTGAAGGAGATCAATTAGTAAAGAGGTTTATAAGTTTAATTGGATGGCATAGATACCATAAAGACATATATGAGTGGCTATTATGCCATATACTGTTATAACAATGATTTTTCAATCATTATCTCTGCACTTAGAAACATTAAAATATAAAACATAATGTTAAGTAATTACAGGATTTTAGGAAAAAGGACTCAGCTAAACATGACTGTTTATCATCCACTACTGCATATAGGCTGAAGGTTTACATCCTCAGTGTAAAATGTTACAATGTGACTTGAAAAATCACCCCACTTTCAAAACTGAGGTGGCAGAGCCTTCTCAAGAGGAAATGTTCTAACATGAATTGCTGTATTCTTTTACAGAATTAGTCCTTTTTATTAGTGATTTCACAGTTTACTGCCCCTGCATTGATTCTCCCAAAACTCATCCTGATTGTCTGAATGTAAAAACCTGCTACACTGTGCCACAGCCTTTCTGTCAGTGGTAGACAATATACAGGCAGGCTTTGCAAAAGACATAATAGCAGAGGGCAAACTGAGGGGTAGGAGAGCAGATTGAAGCAATGAAAAGTGTTCAAAAGCTGCAGGATGTGCTTTCAGCCAGCTCAGCACACCCCAGGCCTCTGGAGCACAGATTACTGCTACGTGACTGCGAACTTCAAAACCAACATTAACTAAAAAGCACAACTTAGCTTGCAATGTGCCCTTACCAGAGAGAAGGCAAGTGTGGGCTGCCTGGGCAAGTGGAGGGCAAGCATCCCTTCCCTCTGCTCAGCACTGGTGAGGACACCCCTGGAATAGTGTTCAGTTCTGAGCTTCCCACTACAAGAGCGACATGGACATACTGGATAGAATCCATCAAAGGGCCACAAAGCTGTGAAGGGACTGTGGCAACTCTCCTATATGGAAAGGCTGAGAAGGATGGGGATTTCAGCCTGGAGAAGAGAAGGCTCAGGGGGATCAAAGTGTATAAGTACCTGAAAGGAGAGTGCAAAGAGTACCTTCTACACCTAAAGAGTATAAAGATGGACCTGGTTCTTCTCAGTAGTAACCAGTGACAAGACAAAAAGCAACAGTCACAAACTGAAACAGTCTGTGTTTCAGCACAAACTGAAATGCTGAAACATAATCTGATCATGAAACACTTCTTCTCTGTGAGGATGACTGAGCACCAGCACAAGTTTCCCAGGGAAGTTTTTAAGTCTTTGCATTTGGAGATATTCAATACAAAACCAGGTACAGCTCAAGGACACCCATAGTGACTGTGGAAGCTTTTCTTTCTAAGCCCAGTTGAGCAGTAAACCAGTAGCAGATGCCATGAGTTAGTGTCAAATAAAAGTTGCAGTCCTGTCACAGTGAAATTAATCCAATTTCATTTTAAACTTTCATCACTGAAAAGGCCAAGCAGTGAAGTACCGACCTACCCACACATCCTGGGTACTTTCTCCACCACCCCACAGAACAGTTGGGACACACACATACCCAACCCTCTGCTGCAAACATGCTCACAGTGTGTCTGGAAGTGGACTGGGTATAACTGTACTTGGCACTTCTACAGCTCGCTCAAGACCTCTGCAAACTGCACACAAGGACTTAAAGCTGGGTGACAGATCTCCTGTGTCCTGCTGTTACAGAGAAAGACGACTGAAGCTCCTGAGGTTAAGAAAGTAAGCACTTTTTTACTTGACCTAAAATCTGTGCAGATTTAATCTAAAAATTCTTCTGATTAAGAATTTCCTTCTCCTCTTTTCCCCCCATCTGGCTGTTTATTGCTGATCCTCCTTCCAGCTGAGAACAGTAACTGGCACATCACCACCCACAGAGACTCTCCAATGATCCAGGGGAAAGTTCATCACACTGTACCATCACATAAATCACAGCAGTTGGTCTGTGACTTACTCAGCCCTATTGAGGGCCAGTCCTTGAGCTCCCAAAACAGCCTTTCTTCTTTCTTTTTCTTTTTTTCTTTTTCTTTTTTTGGCAATAGGACTATTTTCCTTCTTTCATTTCACCTATTGAGTCAGTTAGAAGCACCATAATGGCCCATAAAACTACCATCTGGGATATAAAATGTCAGGTTGGTGCACAGGAACAAGATCTGCTGCCTTTTCTAGCCTCCCCTGCTATGATGTGCTTTGCCTAGCTGAGGGCACTTCAGAGGGAGATTGCATATGTAGACAGACAGCACCCTAGAGGGTTAAAGGTGCTGCTGGTTTTTTTCCCTGCCAATATTTCAGTGTAACAAAAATATATGTATTTCTGGGAAAAATTCCTATTCAATGCATACACAAGGACATGCAAACACACATACACAGTTCCTAGTAATATCCACTCTGTTTATATATCTATGTTGTGGTGTCACAATATACAATAAATATAAAAGGAAAACAGATGCTCCAACAGCACCAGCTAAACAGAAAGGCTACTTTTTCCCTTACCCAGGAGACATTGTTAACACTTAGCTGTGCTGACTCAGAGGAGAAAAGGTACCCAGGGGTTGATAGGTCCTGCATGTCAAAATCATCCATCCTTTTGAGCAACCACAACAACCCTTAACCATACTGAGAACAGAGAATTCAGTTCCACTCTCAATAAGGGAATAAACATATTACCCCAACAAAAAGAAAACATACAAAATGAAATGACAGGAAAGAAAACCCTCTCCCATAGAATTTTTTTTTTTTTTTGTGGAATCAGACACTATATGAGGTTTATGGTATTTTATCTGACAATAAACCAAAACTAACTTCGCAGAGCTTTCTGTGGGTCGACTCCTCCCTTTCCTCCTAAACCTGGATAAATTTAACCAATTCTGACTAAAATCACTAAAATTAGTTATCAGCTATGAAATCAGTATTTAAAGCTTTAATTCCTAAAATCTTTGCTTATCAAAACATCATCTGCATGGTTCAATAACCATGCATAAAACATTTAAAACATTTAAAAGATCCACTAAAACAAGCATGTGACTCATTTTAGTCCCTGGCCAGAGAACACAGCAAACAGCATATCAATTTGTTTGAGGTTATAACACTGGCTTCTGCAAGATCAATCTTCCAGATTTCAGTACATTTGAGGTCTAATATTTGCAGATTTGCAAGGCTAAGTCACAATGAGTCCTTCAGTAAAAGTTATTTTCTCTTTTAATGTAAAATGAAATCCCAGTGTGACTATCTACTAGGACAGCCATCTGAAGGAACGATAAAATACAGAAAACAAGTTTTTGCAGAGAATATACCCACTGAGGCATCATTTAACTTTGCTTGTGATCTTGATTTATACATAGCTTTCCCAGTTGGATGGCTGAGCCATAAAGTAGTAGAGTGATATCTCTCAAGATTACCAAGAAGAACCTGAAATCACTTTCCTTAGCTCCATCATGAACTCTGTGACTCTGATACAGCAGGCATCAGAGTCACTTCTAAAATTTTTGTGAAAATAACAATCTAAAACCCAAAATTCTGACAGCAACAAATGAAAAATACTTAAATTTCCCCTCATAAAAAAACACTGTAATACATAAGCAGTCTGATACCAAAATTTCAAAACAAACAAAAATATTTACCAATTGCCAACTTTAATTGAACAAGATCTAGTTAATATCTCTCTCATTTTTTCCTTTAAAAGACACAAAAATTCTAATTTATGCCTGGTGCAGCCTGTCATGGATTACTGCTGAATTTTAAGACATGACATGGGTCAGTACTGCCCTTAAGAGGAAGCCAATGTCAGTAGAGCTCTATTGTTACTGAAATAATAGTCAAAGAGGTCTGTGAAACTGAATTACGGTCAAAGGAGACAGAGGCAAAGCACACTGAGTTAGGTGGCAGCTCAGGTGAGAACAGTTGATATGCTTGGAAAAAAATTGCAGACACATTTTTGGGCTCAGAATCCCACAAGCAAGGGTTAGTAGAGTGTGTAAGAAATAAGCAAGTGCAGGTGAAGCTGGCAGACACACAGATTCTCCCACAGGAACATGAAAAGCACACAGAGTGTCCTGCTGCAGTCCAGCACTGACACTGGTCCTGGCACAAGAGCCTCTGGACACACCTGGCACAGAGCTGTCATGTCTGTGTTTCACACCCAGGGGTTTGGAAAGACCACCAGGGCAGCTATAGCTCACCAAGGGGCTCTTCTGAAAGAACAAGCACAGTCAGGAGCTGCTGGAATTCCCCCTGCTGAGATGCCACCACATTTTGATGCTTGTTCTCAATTGTCCTTGCTCAGCCATGGGAAGCACTGATTTGATTCTGCTGAGGCAACTCCTTCCAAAAATTGTCAGAGAGTAAAAGCATCTTTGTATCTTTTTGGTGCTTGATAGAGAACAGGCCACTTGTTGAATGCAGCTGGCTCGGCCAAAAGACACCAAACAAGAGGGCTGATCTGTGGGGATCTGTATTTTCACTTTCTCATAGGCTTCAAAAGGAAGCATGAGATGCTTTATCTTCATATCATGCTTTTATGCAGTTTGAGACACATGGGATACAACAAAATAAACTACAAAGCACAATTCTAGCCTAAATTAAAAAAAAAAAGAGTAGTTTTATTGCAGGTTATCACCTAACACATTCTGGACACTAGAGCTGGGATTCAACAATCACATTAAAATCCTATTTTCACAATCCTGGATTTAATGTTGGCCTTAAAATACTGTCTCCTTGTGAGCCAGCAGATTATTGTTATCCCAAGTGAGGTGTGGGTTTATTTTATTTTGTTTGGTTTTTTTTCAAATACAGAAGCAATTTGAATTACCTGCATCTTCATTAACTCTGGGCATTCTCAATAGTCTCTTCTGGATATAGTGTTTGGGAAATTCAAAGTGATTTCTTGTCTCCTATTCACCCCTGATCAGTCAGAACTGAGGGAAATAAGTCACCTCAATCTGGAAATGAACACCATTCTCTCTCACTTTTATTTAGGCTACTGGCTCTTTTACTGCTACCCACCATCAACTGGTCCCCTTACTCTTAAAATTAACCAAGTTACCAGTGATATCAACACTATGTGAACACACAAATTCTTTGATTTTAAGCAACTTCTAGCATTTGGTTCATTGCTAACACTGATGACGTTTGATAGCGAGATGCTCTGTTTCAGTGTACCCATGAAAGCATATATTCCTTACTTTCTCCCTGTATAGGAGATAAAGATATGTTATAATATTCTGCTATGTTAAGAAGCTGGGGATTGTCCAGCACTAGAGGTCCTTAAGAAAAGGCTGAAGAAAGATTTGTTAGGAATTATATGGAGACAGAAAGACTCAACCTCACAGAAACATTTTGGATTTGATTTTGCTGTCTCTGGTCTATGAAGTCAGTGTCATATAAGCTGTAATGTCTTCCTTCTTTAACAGTTGTAATAATAATTAGGACAAAATCTAATTCATAAGCTGGAATTAAAAGGAATTAGCTAATAACATATGATTAAACAATAGTAACCAAGGTCACTGCATGACTAGATATTCGGTAATCAGTGATTAGATTTTGTTGGTTGATCTTTTAAAGGACCTGATTGGAGATGACCTCTTTCTTTCAGATTAAATGTCTGCTCAGGCTGAGTTATTATTGATCAAGAAGCTGACCTTAGTGCCAGCACTGCCATTCCACATTACTGATGTCTTTGCATATGGCGTGCACGTAGTTGCTGGAAAACTTCAAAGAGATTCGATCAAGTTGATGATTGCTTGGTTAATTAAGAAGGTGCCATATTTTGGTATTCCAGGCTGGTTGCTCTCTGCATTCTTAGAGAAATCACTCCTAGCTTTCAATTTTAAAAAGCAGGCAAAGAAAAAAGATCCATAAAGCTTGCATTCTACAGGATAAATCTTGCCCTGACAAGGGGAATGAAGGAGTTTTTTCCCCCTCATAAGTGGAGGACAGGTGTAGCAAAAAAGAGGATTTTTTTCTCTGTGTGTCATGCATGGTAAGCTTAAGACACAGAGTGGGAGAAGGTGCTCTGCAAAGCATCAAACACAAGAATGACACAATGGAGGTTTTCAGCAATCTCAGAGCCCCAAATGCTTCTCTCCAGACAGTTCATATGATCAAGTGATAACGGGCAAGAATTTGTCTTTAGGATGTAAGGTCATATATCCATCTCACATCTACTAATTATCCAGCAGTTATACTCCTTTGTGGCTGCATGCTGCCATAAAAGCAATATTAGTCACCATACCCACGCAAGAAAATGCTGCTTTAACTCTTTTTCTCAAAGTTAAATGAGCCATTATTTTTTTGGTGAAAACATCCAGTCACGCACCAGGAATACAGTCCTGAGACTGTATTATCCTCAGAAGAATGTGGTCTTGACTTCATGTCAAATGTCACTTTCTCAGGAAAAAAATCTTGATCTGTCTTTGAGTGGTAGGAAATTCTCTTTGCAAAAGCCATCAAGGTTATTAGGGTTTAAAGAACACTTGGGCAGGGGGAGCCTTGGGGGCCCAACCAAAACAACCCTGACACCAAAAACACAGGGCCATACAAAATCTCAACCAATTCTACAGATGCAGGCAGCTTCATGAAGAAACAACTTTAAACCCTCACAGAAGACCATTCATGCTGAGAAATTTCACAAATCATGTACAAAGATAGTCCCAGATACTCTCTACTTTTAGGTAGAGAATTATTAAGAGACCCCTCCATTAGTTTTGCTTTCTGCAGTGCATGATCCTTCTGGAAATGTGGGAAAGCATCTGCAGATCACCTCCTCTGTGCTCCTTCTGTGCAGAGACCTTGGCTGTGCCCCTCCCAGCTCTTGTCCTGAGCCAGCACAGATTCCCTGGGTCTCCACTAGACATAATAAAGAAGAGAACACCATAGCACAGTGTATTTTTTTCTCCGGACAATTCCAGACATGGTGACGATGTCATTAATTTTTGCCTCCCCATCATTTAGTTGCAATAATTCCTAAATTAAAGTATGCACCTCTTTACAAATGAAGTTGGAAACAGTGAAAGGAAGTTGCTGTTTCCCTGGCTAATGCAGCATGGTTTCCAAGTGTCATCCTTGGAAGGAAATGATCATGAAAAATAATACAGACACTCGAGCATAGTCCAGGGAAGGTATTCATCTGAATTCTATCACCACACAATGGGCCGTGTGTTTACATCTGTAAAAATATTTACTCTTCTTAAACAAAGGCTGAGTTTACAAGCACAATAAACAAAGTTGTTCAATCAATAGACTGCTCTGAAAATCAAGACCTTAATTCTCCAGCACACTTAATCTAGTACTCACCTAGTTACCTAGATGATACACTTATACATTGGTCCTAATTGCAAATGACAGTACTAATAAATATTGTTCACCAATAGATTCTTCCTGTGCCTTAAAACAAATAAAAATTTTCTTTAATCAAAAATTGGGATCCCTCTACAGTCTGCTGATGCATTTGCTCTCATAAAATAAGGTAGGCTTAAATCAAATGGAAACAAATTTTCAAGTAAGTATCAATTTCAAATTCCTAATTAAATTTTCAAATTCATAATTTTACAAATAATATTTGAATTTTGGTCTCAGCTGTAGACAATCACTCCACAGAAGCACTAGAAAGAAATAAAAGCTGACTCCTCAACTTACAAGTTTGTTTTCTATTAAAAGAGTCACTGAAGGACAGTTCTTAAAATTAGAGAAATTTAGGTATGGGAAGTTTTCGTTCCTAAGTCCTTTTTAAATTGTTAGAAAGGAGAGTAACCTTTTTTGGGAGTAACAGAAGTATTTGATGTAATTCCAATATTTATAGATTACTGTGTTTAAAATATTCAGCAAATTCCCAACATAGGCATTGTTTAAAAAAAAAAAATCATAGAACAAATGTTAGTTAAATATTCACATAATACTTTTTTGTAGAAGACAAACCAGAAACTCCTTCACTGAAATATTTGATAAATGCAGACTTTTTCTTCAGGGAGAAAAATATTTTGGGCTAAAATATTACCTGCATCTGCAATTCTATGTCTACCATATATGTCCTCTCTGTGTATCTGAGCACACAACAGAAAGGTAAAAATCTATACACTGTGCAAAAAGTGGATTTATCATGTCTGTTCAGACACAGGGGACCAAGGGGAAGATGTTACAGAGAATTCCTATTGCATGTTTTCTTTCAGATCCTGTGCTTGCAGTGGGGACTGCCTGCTGCCTCCTGCTCATCCTGAAGCCACCAGACCTGGTACCACAGTGCATGAACCCCACAGGTCCCATGAGAGCTGGCACCTCAACTTCATGTCTTGTACCACTTTCCCTTTCATTTTGTACCATGGAAAGCCAAGAACAGGGACAGGGAATGGGTTTTACTCACAGCCCAAACACAGAGAGCAGCTATTCAGAGCTAAGTGCACCTCAGAATAAGACTCCCAAACACTTGCAAGGCAAAAGTGCATGGCAAACAGCAGGAAAGTCTTACTAAAAGACTATGTTCAAATAGGAAGTAAAATCAAACCTTCCCACTCCTCTGCCCCTCCCAAAAAAATTAGGATGTAAAATTGTTGGGCAACTTGCTGTTGAACACTAGTTTATTACCTAAGACACAACTCTGGCTGGTAACTCCTGTCAGATACACATTCTTTAAACAATAAAAAGCTGCTTAAAAATAATAAAGAGAGAAGTATTGATTGGAGTATTTAATTCCTGTGGGAACAACCTGGGTTTAATCTATCAACACTATGTTATAGATATTTTTAATAACTTTACTTAGATATGATAACACAGAACATACTGCTTTTAAAGTTATACTTCTGTGGGAAGTGCAAAATGTCTAACAGAAAAGAAAACAAGTACACAACATTCCCTTGAATAATTTTCAACCCTGTGAAGCAGAAATCTTCCTCTAAATTCAATGTCATAATCAGACTGCAGAGGACATTTAGTGAATTATCTCCAAACCTAGAAGCAAAGGTCTACTCAAAGTAAGGGGTTAAATGTGAGAAGTCTGAAGAGACAGATGCTGATCTGAATAAGTCACTGAATAAATATGAGGCAAACTGGAGTTTTCTGTTGACCTCCTAAGTGGTGGGGATTGGGAAAGAAAACAACAGGAAGAAATTCAAACAAAATTAACTGCTATAAAATAGAAAAATTATTCAGAAGGTGTGAAGGAATGCTAATGCTTCCAAATGCATTCACCTTTTAGTGGTGCCCTTGAACAAGTAAGGAAAGGTAATGCACCACACAGGCAAGCATCTGGAGTCTGCCTTTCTGAACAGCCCCTGTTTGCTTATCCCATTCTAGCTGGAATCAATTCTCATGATCTTCTTGTTTGCAGTGAAGTGCCAATACCAAAAGCACCAAATGATATAAAAGGCATGGTAGTCTCACCTCTGGTATGCCCTTGGGAATGAGACAGAGTCCTGGAGAGGAGAACCTCCAAAGCTACAGACAACCCTAGAACAAAGAGGAAGAAAGCAACCCAAATGGTAAATCAGGAAAGTTCTGTAGGTCAGGGTGCTGGGAAATTCGTCTGCCTTTCTTTGCTAACCAAGACAAAAAAAGCCCACAAGAGCTCAGCCCTCCTGAGCTCTGGGGAATCAGCCCTATTTCAGTGAGATGTTCTAATCCCAGCTTTGAGATTCTTCTTGAGAGTCACCCATCACAGCTCACATTTTTAAGCCTGGACATCCTCAGGGGTTGTGTAAAAGGATGCTTTCAGTCCCACCTGAATTAAATGGTAGCTCAGGGCATCAAGCACTTAACCAATAGGGCCAGGGTTAGGTATTCTCCTGCTGACCAACAGCACAACAGCTTTTGTGGCAAAGGCAGCTGGCCAGGTGAAAGCATGCCACAGATGAGACCTGAATAACAGGGCCAGCTGAGGCACATACACTGTGGGGTCAGGCACACACACGTCTGTAGGGACAGACAACATGGGGGGAAAGGGAACAAAAACCAATTTATAGCCACTTTCTCTGAAGTTGTACAATGAGCTCCACAACCACTTCCTCTGAAGGCATGGGGTAGAGAATTTTTTTTTTCACTGCCAGCTTAAAAGCCTCACAAAGATACCTGCAAGTGCTCTAGCTAACTCACAGCCATTCCGATATTAATACCCTATGGGGTATGAAGAAAACCAGGCTTACCTTCACTTCCCCCATCACGTTTCCTTTCCTTACTCAAACTTGCATTCACTACAGGAGGAGAGGCAGAGAAGCCACAGCTGAATAGAAGACTGACTTATTTTCTTGAGGACCTGGAAATTCATCACAGCCCATCAGTAAAGGTGTTTACCAGTCACATTATCCTTCAGTTTCTGGTATCATCCAAGACCCTATCAGCATCTTTAAGGGTGCTCTGTCTTCTCTCTTCTTGCATTTTACCTCAGTTTTTCTTTTAGTTCTGCAAGAAAGTGATGCTTGTATTGGTTTATGACAGAAGTAAAGATTTAACTCCTTTCTTTGGGAATTCCATTATCAATTCCTACTTAAATAAGCTAAACTAAGACAGCAAAGTGGCCAAATGTTGTTTAAGGACAAGTGTGTTTTATGAGCAAGGAGTACAGGTAAGACCCTATGCAAGAGGGTTTATAAAAACTAGGTTCCTCTACCAGAATAGATTACAAGAAATAGACAAGTTTCTAGCTAAACAAGCAAATACAGAGAGGGAAAAGCGTGTAGGATAACATTAAGATCATAGAATCATGGAATAACAGAATATTGTGGGTTGGAAGGGACCTTTAAAGATCACCTAGTCTGAATCCCACTTTGAGGTGCAGGGACATCTTCAACTAGGTCAGGTTGTGCAGAACCCTGTCCAAACTGACCTTGAATGTTCTCAAGGATGGTGTGTCCACTTCTCTTGGAAACCTGCTTTATCAGCCCCATTGTAAAAAAATTCTTCTTCATATCTAATCCAAAGCAAACCCTCTTTCAAAGGTTTAAACCATTGCCCCTTGTCCTATCACAACAGCTAACACGTTTCCTCCATCTTTCTCATAAGCCTTTTTCTCTAGCTGAAATAAGGCCCGGAGCCACCTCTTCTCCCGGCTAAACACTCAGCCTTTGCTTCTAGGAGAGGTGCTCGAGCCGTGTGACCAGCTTCACGGCTCTCCTCTGGACTCGCTCCAGCAGGTCCATGTCCTTCCTCTGCTGGGACCCCAGAGCCGGCTGCTCCAGGTGGGGTCTCAGCAGATGGGAGCAGAGGGCCAGCATCCCCTCCCTGACCCTGCTGGACGCGCTGCTGTGGCTGCAGCCCGGGGTGCGATTGGCTTTCTGGGCTGGGAGCGCACACTGCTGGCTCACGGGCAGCTTTCCATGCACCAAACACCTTCCCGGCCCTTCTCGGCAGTGCCGCTCTCAGTCCCGCTCTCGATCCCTTTACCCCCAGCCCGTGTCCATGCCGGGGGCTCTCCCGAGCCCCTGCGGCGCCCCTCACGGCCCGCGGGCAGCGCCCCCTGCCGGCCACGCGGCCGCACTGCCCCGCCCCCGAGGCTGAAGCCGCCGGAACTGCGGGCGGGCCCGGGCCGCGCCGCAAACTGCCCCGAGTTCGCAGCTTCAACTGCGAATTGCTTGCTGCATGGCCTCTTAATAAAATTAGAAGGCAGTTCATTGTGTTCCGTTTTTTTTTTTTTTTTTTTTTTTTGTGAAACTTCCCTGGTGTGTATGTGTGTATATATATTTAAGTCCTTGACAAATTTGGACTCTACTGGAGCAGCAAGAAAGCTAAAGTCAAATTAATCAGAATAGATTACCTAGATGAGACAGTCATTGCTGCTGAGCAAACCTTCAGGGAGAAAAGTTGTCCTTGAGAAATATTTTATGAAGCTGCTGCACTGAGAAAGGGGCTAAATCTATGAATAAAAGAGCCACAGAGAGCTCCAGGGTCCCCATTGGCTCAGTCTGTTAAGCAGGGAGAGGCAAGGGAGAAAAGGGAGAAAGAAAGAAGCTGACAGGGAGAATTCCATTATACACAGCAACCCAAAACACCTCTAAACCCAGAGAAATCTAGAAGTCTGTCCCACCAAGTACAAGAATCACAAACAATGCTTTGCCCCAAGGTATCCCTTAAGCTAGTCAAAGCATTTAGAAGCCTTGGGTAGGTACAAAGGAAGAAGAAGGGAACTTTCTTCTTAATCATATTCTGAAGCACTGGTTTATCTTGGGGCTCTGCCTCTATTCCATTGTCAGAAATAGCAGTAGAGGTGTTTTCCGGGTCAGCTTCCAGCCTGGGGATACCCACTCCTCCCATTCTGACTGTGACTTTTGCTCAAAGTCAGCTCAGTGTGGGAGGACTCTTGTGCCATCCTTAATTCACATCAGATTCAGTTCACCTGCATTAAAGGCAGCACAAGGAACCATGATGAAGTTAGACCAGTATATCAAGAATCCCCCACCTTTCAGTCTCCCCCTGCAAAGCATACAAACAATTTTTTTTCCATTTACTTTTAACATTTTTAGAAAGCATAAGTTGTGCAATGCTTCATACAACATGCACCTGCAAATTTGACAGGCAGGAATGATTTGTCTGGACACCTTGAAATTCAGTAAATAAAGAATAAGACATTTGGCAACACCAAAGATCAAGCTGGTCCAGTAACCTGTCTCCAGCTGACCAGTGGCAAAGTCAAGGAAAGAGGACAAGAACAGTAAAAGTTTGAAGTGACAACTGTTCAGACTGCACCCTCACACCCAGTGTTTTGTAGCTCAAGGACCTCATGAAATGAAGGAAACACAACCTTGTATGAGGATACTTATTTTGTTGTTTTCTTACTCCCATGTGCTTGCACATTTACTTTAGGCACTCATAGGAATTTTCATTTTATGCAACACCCTGTGGAAAAGAATTCCATTACTTTGTTCTCTATTTTTCTCTGTGCCACTTACAATTTTATAGACATTTATCTTCTCTATCTCCCTTTCTATACTGAAGTCTTCTCCTTTTATACTTTACTCATTTCCAATCATCCAGCCAAGTAATTGAAACAATACCACACAACTTAGCGACTTAAACACACACCTGTACTAAAAAATATTTATTTAAAAGCAGGGCTGGGAGGAAAAATGTTTTTCAGGTGTTTCTTAAGTGAAGTATGGTTTAAGTAAAATAGTGCTGAATAACAATAGGTTACAGGTATTTGTTTTTCTTTGAGCAAATTAGTCACAAGAACTAAACATGTTATTACAAAGAGTTACCCTGGTCATAGTAGTAAAATATAAAATACTAGGGAAAAAAGAAGGCACTTTATGACTGGGGGAAGGTTTGGTAACCTGTCATTTAAGCAGCCAGTGTCCTCTCAGACTGTTATTACAACATTTTTCACTCTAACAGTAACAATAATAGTCTTTCTCAGAGGCATTTGTCAGCCCTTCTCTCATGTAAAACAAATGATATCCTCAGGGGAATATTATTTTTATACCATCACTATGGGTTTTAATAAGTCCATAGTTCCCTGCAGAAACGTTGGTCCTCACCTCTATGAGTGCCATGACAAAGGCGGCAGTGCTGAATCAGCCTTGCTGGGGGCTCACTCAGAGTAGAGGGTGAGTACCACCAACTCCTGCTGAAGCCAGTCAGGCACTGTCACAGGTGTCCTTGAGGAGAGCGTGAGGAGTGTCCTCAGAGATGACTGAGATGTTAAAGAAGAGTGTACCACTGCTGGACTCACTGAATGCTGTAGGGTACGAGCATCCCTCTGATCCGAGCCATGCACTAAACTCTGTCTGCTCCCTAAAAGGAATGGTATGTCCAGTGATTAGGACAATGACAAACATAATGGCATATTTGATAGGTTATATTCATCTCTAAACTCATTTTTCCTATGACTCAGTGAAAATAACACCAAAAAAAAAAAAAATACCCTCATGCTACCCACCTTGAAAAGCACTGGGACAAGTTGACATCACAGAAAGCCTGTCTGTCATTGTATTCTTTGCTCCCTCACTGCTTTATCACTTCCAAAGGATGGTGTGGGGATGTATGTAACTTATTTTTCAGTAGCTGAAGTGATTAATTTAGTAATGTGAACCATGCACATTTTTATCTGATTAAGTCAAACCCACCTAACAGATTTTTTTTTCCATTTATTGTAAATCTTCTGGTAGATAATACTTTCATCTCAGTATCTTCATCATTGCTCTCTAAGTAAGCAGAATTTGTATGACTATACGAGTTTGGTTATGGAGGGTTTTTTTGGAGGCGAAGGCACTGTGTAACAAAAAAACCTCCATGCTCATATTTCCAGACTGAAGCAGAGAGAGGTTCAGCTGATATTGGGACTATATATATTATCAAACATTGTTTTCTAGGAAGCTTCTAACCCAAGTACTGACTGAGGACAGTGTGAACAGTGAAATATATGGATATGTTCACCCTGAGCCAGTACAATAATGTCTTGTACTGTCAAAGGTATCATCCTACAGCCGCAGCAGAAAAACAAAGCCCTGATGACCGGTGATCATGAAATTTTATCACAATTCTTTCTGTGAGGATGATGTCCTCTCAAAGTGCATTCAAGCCAAATTTTCTCCCATGCAATTTAACTCTGTTTTTCCTTCATCTAGAAGCATTGTGTAGTGAGAAACAGCACCTCTCCAGTGCTTTCCTCTATGGGCTGTGCAGCAATGTGGGACTGTATGCTGCTCCTCAGCTATCCCCCAGGATGCAAGACTTCAAGGAGGATTTTCAACTGTTATTTCAGTGAAGTTATTCCCACATATGGTTTATAAAGCACTGTGAGGTCCTAAGGGAGGAAAGGTGCTATATAAATGCAAATTGTTGCCGTTGTTATGCATGAACCATGGCCAGGTTTTAAACTAGACTGACTATGAAAAATGTCATTTATTCTGACCTTTCCTGATGAGAACCACTGTGAATAGAAAATCTCTAAACTTTTCAGACATAAAGACAAACTCCAGTTTAAATTCTCTGGGAGGTAACAGCAATACTCAAAGTGAGCAAATGAGTTAAGGGAATAAAAAAAGAATGCTCCCTTGACTTAAGCAATACTGATTAAGAAACCAGCCTTCAGGCCAAGGAATTTGGGCTCTAATTTTGACCCTGTACTAGACTCTAGGATAACTGGGAGGAAATCTGTTCCCTGTTCTGTGCTTCTGTTCCTAACTCTCCTCCTCCCTCACCCACCATCTGTTTTGTCTATCCATATGGTACATGTCTATCTACATTGCAAATTATCTCTAAGCTCACTGTTTGTATAGTGCTTACCCAAAACCTCCTCCTCACAATTTCCAAGTGAACAAAGCCAGCTAAGTAGATGCAACCCTGTCAGGTACTCAGGCAAATGTAAGTAATTGGATGGTATTAATGGGAAAAGTGGAAAGCAGGGCCATGGCCCTCCAGTACACCAGCTTCTTCCTCACAAGTAAATATTTAGATGCTTTACAGCACTGTTTTGAGAAGTGTGAGCAAGCTCAGAGTTAATTAGCTGGGGCAGAGCATTGTATTAATATAGTTACAGTGCCTCAGGTGTAAGCTAGATTGTACAGAACCAGACTGGGAATCACAGCATGACTGCACTGGGCTTTGAAGAGTTATTCTCAGTGCTCACTAAGGAAAAGAAATCATATAGAACAAAGAAACTGAGGAAGAAGTTCAACATCTTATTTCACTAATGATCTTGAATTGGTCTTCCATCTGTCCTAAAAGTTGACAGCCTTTAAAATGCCCCCTCCACTAGATACTTACTGCTCTCCTACTCTATTACCCAGACACACAAGGAGTAGCCTGTTGATCCATCTGCTTTCGGAGGAAGTTGAATATGGTTGTCAAGAGACACCAGAGTAATTGCTTAGTTAGATCTTCTAACAGAAGTCACATCTTTAGCCAGATGTGATAGCTGTGAAAACCACGGCAAAATGCAGTCACAGTTGGTAAGAAAAGGAGCAGAGATGTCTTTCATGCAGTTTTACTATTGAAAGTACATTTTCCTGTATTAATGCAGAAGATACTACCATTTTCTTAATTGACATTTCATTTTAAAATATGATGATGACTGAGCAGTTAATGCCAGGAGTTAAGAAAATGGGCTTCCACCCATTTTTTTAAATATGGGAAGGTGCAAACCTTCCAGATTTTCTAAGGGCCAGCTTCAGCACAACCTAATTTCATGGGGAGTTACACACACCAATGTAAAGTCAGCAAGACTACATCAAAGTAGACATTGGTTCATTTTGGTCCAGAGTGAGAACCGAGTTCCTAGTCAACTAAAAAACCTATCTCACTGTATTGATTCAGCTTTTTCTGGACAACTCTTCCATAAGAAATTATGAGGTGTGAAATTAATCTTGGGAAGACTCTAGAAACATGTCACTCCATACTAAGCATTAATCCCTCTCATTCACAGATCTACTCTTGATATTGCCACAAACTGTCTCTCAGTGTCCCAGACTTGCACAAAAATTGCAAGGACACCAAACGTATTGCAGTCTAGTGGAACATCCAGTTTAAAATTAGGCTGGGGGTTGTTTGGGGGATTTTGGATTTTTCTTGTTTTCTTGTTTCTCTCCCCCTCCAAAAAAAAAAAACCATTCACCTCTTTGGGCATTCTGTAAGTGCTACCTCACGTACAATGGTGAGTACTCTCTGACTAAATCTAAGAATTATCTACAGTTATGGGACCCTGTGTGGTAAAATTATTTTCATTGGAAACTCAGAGGCATCAAGAAAAATACTATGGGAACATGCACATTATTCTAATCAGCAACCTTTTTTTTTTTGCAAAGTAACATAGAAAATATACTTATTCTGGTCTCCAACCCTAGAGATAACCAACCACTCTGCCTAAAATGGAAAGCAGTTGGGATCCAGAACTTATCTGGAAAAACCACATCCACCTTTATATGATTACAAATTAAATGAAAATCTCATATAATTAAATGGGAAAAAAGGGTTTTAATCAGAAAAGTTAAAAAGTTAGAGATAAGGTTAAGCAAAACAGAGAATTTTGAGGAAATTTGCATTTCAGACTGTCAGCCCATCTGTAGGTCCTTAGATTTCCAAGTGAAGAAGTAGTCTTCCTGCATGGGACATTAAAGGTGTATTAATCACAGCTTATTGCCATCACAATTCTGAAGAAATAAGCACAGTTTATATTGCCTTGAATGGGATGTGCAGAAGCTATTGTCAGAAGTAAACTATCAAATACCTCCTGTTTCCCCTCCTACTTCCACAAAAGTATTATTTTTCCTTAGATTTATATTAGAAAAAAATGTTTTCATCTGGTCTAAGACAAAACTGCTTCTTGTATTATTTCACAGAATATGTGTTCTTCATTTCCTTTACTGGCATGATACAGAAGATAAATGTGTAAATTACTCAATGTATAAATATATAACCAATGCTTCCATATGCTGACTGCATACACCAAAATATAGAGTTTAGCAAAACTTTCCCAATGGTTGTTAATTTAAAACACAGTTTCAGTTTAAGAGTCGCCAGTTCTGAATTCTAAAGCCTAAGAAAAAGGAGGGTATTTCTATACCTCCTTTTTGCATTAACTTTTATTAATCTAAATATTGCTGCTTTTTTTTTTTTAATTGATTTGGTGGTTCGGGATCAAATGTAACTTTGTTGTATTGTTAGAGAGAATCCCAACAGCCAAAAGAAGGATTTACTTCTCCAGGCATACATATGATCAGCTACTGAAACTCAGCTGGTGCTTGGATATAGGGTGAGAATGCCTGTGCCTTCAAGCTCCTGCCTTGTTTATTCACTCTCCTGTATCTTCCTCATCTTTCACACATAAATGCTTAATTATTTTCACACACACAAAAGAACTTCTTCCCTTTTTTATATATATGAAGCTTACCAAGTGTGCCTTAAGCCAATGCCTGTCCTTTCAGCAAAGACAGATCCAGAAACAATACTGCATGACAATGGTTACTGTACGTGACCCAAACAGAATCAGGGGCACACTGTGCCAGATCCTCTCCAAACAGCAGAAGATGGCCTCGGGTTTGAACTACATTAAGTGCTGACCAAACACCATGGCTTTAGACTTCTGAACACAGAGGAGTGAAAATGACTTGGTGAAAAATTAAGGGCTAAGTCAGGTGCAGAATCAAGGATAAAAACAGGTCATCAGAGCCCTAATCCTAATGCTTAAGGATGACCTATTTTCCATAGTGGAGAGGCTCATGACAAATAGGATTTGTACTTCTGTTATACACAGTACAGCCTGTGCTGCTCGCCCTCCAATTACATCCTGCTTCACAATTCAGAAGGTGGACAGGTTGAAAATATGTCATCTCTTCCTTTATGAGAAGCATTCTGACATCCTATGAAAATATCCTTCAATCCATGCTATAAAGGTCATGGGAACATATGCTGCAAAAACACGTGGTTACTTAACATCTGAAACAACTGAGAAACGTGTTGGCATTTTCCTTCAACTGAGTATCTTTCCCTTTTTTACTCACAGCTGGTGAACAGTTTTTGGGAGTTGATGAAACTGATTGCATGAGCACTATGTAATTTCTTGAACCATTGTAGCTAACTGTTTGTAAAAGCCTATTTTATGACAAAAAATTATTTATATTTTACTCCCCTTTCTCTAAATAACCTTTTCAGTGCCATCCCCTTTACCATCCCACAATCTCTTCTAACAAAATGCATTTAAAGAGAATGAAGATTTTGCAGCCCAGAGCACTGGGTCTTTTTGCTTCAGATCTGAGAAGATTTGTCATCTCTTTAAAATTGCTAGCAACAGCATCCATTCATGTGTTAAGACAAAAATAATGGGTTTTTTCCTCTCTAGATATCAAACTTTACAAGTTACTCCATACATCGGGTTGTGGAAATACATTAGTGTCCTTGAAAGATTTATGTGTTTGTGGCAAGAAGTGTAAAAATTATGTATTTGTATATTTTATTATTCTTGCTGCATAATCCAAGCTGAAAGATGCTGGTTGTTACCATGGTCTGTAACACTGTATATGACTGATACATCCCAGCAGATTGATCGCAGATATTCAACTGTGTGACTTAAGGACTTGCCTTACATGTTTTATTTAGGGTATGGAACACATGGAGCCACAGCTGGCATTACTGAAGCACCACAATACATTATGTTTGACCTATAAAAGAATCCTTGCACAGAGGAAGTAGGGACGAGCAAAAAGAGCTATGTGAATGCTTGCTGAAAATTATAACATTCAAGAGATAAGGAACACAAGAAAGAAAGGAGCTGCAGTGAAGAATCAAGCTTCAATATCTAGTATATGAAATGGGTCAGGATGTTGATGTCAGTCAACAGTTCCAACCCAAATGAAGGAGGTAGCAGTGTTTGTATTTTCAAAATCTTCTCCTTCCCCCAAGATTATTGGTTGGGTTTTTTGAGCCAGAAGTCAAAGGTCCTTTCATAGTACACAGTTTGTATTTCATAGCTGAAAGAGTTCTGCCTCCTAACCCAGACCACTCTTGGCTACATCACCCCCTAATTTGTACTTGTCCATTTTATCTTTAAACCTGATGAGCCAGCCTATGCCATACTAGTAATAAGCTTTGGGATAGCAGCATACTTCATACAATGTCTTATTTTACTGATTTCAGCAAATCTGGCTTCCTATTCTTTTTTGAGACGAGTCCTTAGCAGGCAGAAGAAATAACCAGAGGAGGAGTTGAGATCCATTTGTATTTCTTGTCATCACTTTATATTTGCTGCAGAATTAACCAAAATAGTTTAAGTGCCACATAACAGCCTTATTGTCACAGAACACCTTCCGTCACACTAAATTTGACATCTAAATCTATGTAGCTATATCATGATACAAAGGCATTACTATCTAGAAAGCATCCTAGAAATTAATTTAATTGCATTCTTGTTCATAAACACCAGGAGAAGCAGGTGGCTTTGTTTTAAATCACTGTTTTTATTTGCACTCAGCTAACAAACAAAATATATATTTCAAAAATTCATTTTATATAGTATTAAAATTATTCATAAATGAAAATGATGAAGAATGTTTTCACATAAAGAGGAGTGCAAGTGTATGTGGTCTAATACACAGTAACAATTTCTATTGCTTATTTGGAAGTCAACAAGTCTGTCCATGAATCTGTCAAAACCAGAGTTTATGGAGGAAGTTCTGTGTCTGGGCTAGACCTCTCAGAGCAAATTAGGGCAGAACTGCAGCATGCACTGAAGAATGAAGCTATGCTGCACAGCAAGAGCAGCCATGGAAAAGCTCTTGTCCAGAATATCGAAAGGGAAAATTCCTTGTAGACATGCCCCCTTGCCATAGTCCAGCTTCCCAAAGTCAACAATAAAACACTCTAAGAGTTGTTCAGCCAATAAATATTTTTCAGATAATAAAAATCTTACTTGTGAATCCCTTCAAATATTTTCTTTTACTTGTATTTCATAGCCATAACTTTACATTATCTTTATATAATCTGCTTGTTATATACCCTATAGTCTAGGACACAATTTTTCTCCCACAGGGCTAAAAGTGCACCTGACAGGACCACGATCTAATATTGCAAACTATGACTATAACACTGTGTAAGATCAAGTGCTGTCACTTGCTGAGCATCCTTATCTCCTTAGAGATGAAACTGGTCCAAGGGTTTATACAGAGAATCACACTGTAGGGCACAGAAACACTGTTATGCATCTTATCCAAGTGTCGGAGGCTTTCCTGCTGATAGGAACAGTGGGGATGAGAAAAGTGGGAAATTAAGGCAGCTGCACAGTTCTGTTGCTTTCCTACGACTCTTCACATGGGAATGAGCTGGAGAAAATCTATAGGACAGCATTAGGAATGCAGGAATTGTTACCTTCAGAGCAGGAAAGTGTAATTTCAGGTGTACACAGAGCAAGAAATGTGACTGAAAGTCCCCTTACTTGCCTACAGATGAAGACTGCTCCTGATCATCACTGAGAGAGCTTGTCAGTAAAAATTTATAAAAACCTTTGTAACTATTTAGAAGTTAATATTCTTAGGTCACCTTTAGTGGGGGGAAAAGGAGAACCAAACAAAACCCAGGCTGCCTAACTTGGTTTTAAGACACAGTTTCTTTTGCTACATTTAAACAGAAAAGGTCCAAATTTCATTTTTGACAAGTGTCTTACTTGACATTTTATATCACTTTCTGTCACATTGTATTTTCTAATGCAAAGTGACATGGGCAGCACTAATTCAGAGTCACCTGTCACACTGTTGTGTCTGCAAGAAGAATTTCTATGAGCTAGAATTAGCTTAATTTCAAAGGTGAAGTAAGGGTGCCTGACAATGAACTTTTCCTTTTCTTTCCAGAAAACAGATGATATAGTGGAGAATATCTTTCTGATCCCCTGCAGTTTTATTCCCTGGCATAGGAAATTAATTATTCCTATAAATGGCAAAGGGGATACTGGCTCTTCCTCTGTTTAATAGTTTTGGTTTTAGTGAGCATCGTAATCATTAATAATGTACTTGATTAAGATTAAAATATGGCAGACGTTAAAACTAAATGTTAAAAAGCCAACAGCTGAAATGGGACTGGAGCGGTATAAATTATCCTTTTAGTACCTAAAAGAGGCAGTCACATAGAGGATGTAAGCACTCTCTCCCAAGGGAAGGAAAGTGACAGAGCAAAAACAACATGCAGAACCCGGGATATTACATAAAGTTATTTTCTGTGAGAGCAGTTAAACGTTGAAGAGGTTTCCAGAGAAGTGGTGGGATCTCCTTTGCTGGAAGTATTAAAGACTTGGTTGGACAGGGCCCTGTATATCGTAGTCCAATGCCCTGCTTTCAGCTGGAGCTTGTACCAGATGATCTCTAGAGAGCCTTTCCAGCCTAAATGTTTTCCATCACTCCAAGATTATAAACAATTATTTCTGGGGGGAAATATTGTTTAAAAGCAAACAAACAAAAAAATCACTGTATGCTACTATCTTTATGTGTTATTTTTTGAAATACAACACAGCAATGTATACTAGCATGTCTCATACACCTTTAAAAATAAAGATGAAGCTCAAAAGTCACATTTTGTTGTTAGCTGAGGCAAAAACTATCATTCACTAATTGTCTGTATGGCACTTGCACATTGCTGTTCAAATGTGTGCAGCTATGGGTACTGTAACTAAACATTTTGTAAATCCTCCAAATCGGTTAATGCACTTGGCAAGAGCACAACTATTTATTGCACAAATACCTTGCACATTAGCCCTTAACCTTATCTACAAACAAAACCTAGTAATGAACCAAAACCCAAAGGACTACTTAAAAACATAGCAGAGAAAAGAGAAAGAGATCAAAGCTTGTGTTTAATTAATCCAGCCTTTCCTGATGTTTTCTGATCTGCTTGCTGACACTTAGCTAAAAGCCAAAACACTCGGTATTCAGTTGTAGACCTAGATAATGAGAAGCTTAAAAATATTTGTCATTAAAAATAATTAATTAATTAATAGATACCAGGGACATCAGATGAGATTGCATCAATAAAACTGCTTAAGATTTTCTGGAAAGAAATTTTTTTATATAGAATGGGACCAGGTTACTGACAGGACTGTCAGCAAATTTGAACTGTTTTGTATACCAGAGTAACTGGATTTTTTTACTAACTAATATGTTTCCCCAAAGTGCTTATTTAGTTGACATTATTGATAGAAATGCTTATAAAATGATAGCAGATGCTTCCAGTTAAGTTTAAAAAAAATTAAATAAAAAATACATTTATCCATTTCTATCCCCTTCCTCTTGCCCTTGTACTTTCTGGGAGATCCTGTAATTCAGTTTCCTGAAAAACTATTTCTTGCTAGATTAAATGAAATTCTCTTTTTCCAGCTACCTATATCATATCAGGTATTTTAATCAAGACACTCATATTTACCACTGGAATGCCCTAATTACCAGACCATTAGAACAGTCTATCCCAGGATATCCATTCTCTCCTTTTGTGTTACACTTAGTATTTCTTAATATCATATGCAAATGGGACAGCAATACCCTGTCTCCACAGAAAGATTATACTACCCATGCTGCTAGTACTCAATTATTTATGTCCCAAAGAAGTTTAAAAATCAGTCCCAAGTGACACACATGACCAGTTCTTTCTCTCTTTTGTGACTATCTCATTTATTTCTGCATGTGTTTCAAAAGTAAGATCATCTAAATGCAGAGCAGAGCAGAAGACTCAGAAAAGAGGCCATAAGATATTTTTATTCCTAAACAGACCGGTTCAAGATCTGAATATTTTTGTGTTGACCAAATTTACATCAAATGATCTGCTTTGGTTTTAACTTTGTTGCTGGTGGAAACCTGGTATTTGCTAGCTCCTAACTTGTAAGAAAGACCACAAGCAGACTATGGATAAATACTTGATTGTGTTCCCTCTGGGTCAAAGTCCCATCTGGCTGTTTAGAAGTTCAAGGACCTTTCTTAAGGAAACACCAGATCAGACAACCATATCTATTTGGTTTCAGGTTTTAGGAAAATTCTTCTGTTTTGCTAAAACAGAAGTCAAAATTTGGAAAAGTCAAGGGCATCCCTTGCTGGAATGGCATGCATGTCTGCACCAGACCCACAAGACAGAATAATCTCAGGTATAAAGAAGGAGTTTTCTTGGAGTATCCAGTAGTTCCTAAAAGGCAAAATTGGTTGACTTCAACAAACTTGGTTCAAACAATTTCTTACAATATGTTTCGTTTTAAAGATATTGAAGAAGTTATGATCATAGGATCCAAACCTGCTAATGAAATCTAGCAGGTTTTCTGTAGGTTCTCCGGGTGATTTTTTTCATAATTCTTCTCAAATACTTATTTAACTTTTAGGAAAGAAAGTATATACCCCTTTTGCTTGTTATAGTTTTTTAGGTAGGATGTATGTATCTTACATTCCTTTTATATTCTTTTAGGTTCCTCTTGTTCACTCTTACCCATCTCTATTCAATAGAGTCTCATGTCTGAATGATTTTATCACTTTTTAATTTTTTTAATCATATATTTTTGTGGTTATGTTAAAGACAACTCTCTGAAAAAAATAACAAGATTTCTGTAAACAAACATTACTACACCACTTAAAGTTAGGGGGGAATTGGTAGGGTTTCTTGAGGGGGGTGAGGTGATTCAGCCATAACTCTCAGGAAATAAATAAAAATCCCATTCAGGATGTTGGATTAGTCATTGGCTCTTTCCCTGACCATAAGTCTTTCTTTGAACAATTGCACTATAAAATTAACAGGCTGAATAACCATGCTGTTGAATTAATTAACACGTTACATTTATTAAACATATTGTTACAAAAGGGTATAAATAGAGCAATTCAAGTGTTCAAGGAGGATTTAAAGGAAAGGAAATTTCAATTAGTTCCTGAAGTTACAGGAGAAAAAAACAGATATTTCCATACCAGGATCGCATTATCCTTTCTAAAAAATGAACAGACACATAAAATAATTTAAAGAACAGCTGAGATTTAAGGACACCACAGGAAATTTCTTCAATAGTTTTGATTATGATGAAGGGATGAAGTGCACCCTCAGCAAATTTCCAGATGACAGCAAGCTGAGTGGTGCAGTTGGAACACCTGAAGGCTGGGAAGCCATCCAGAGGGACCTGGACAAGATCACAAAGTGGACCCATGGGAATCTCATGCAGTTTAACAAGACCAAATGCAAGTGCTGCACCTGGGTCAGAACAACTCATGGTATCAACACAGGCTGGGGGATGAACAGATCAAAAGCAGCCCTGGAGAGAAGGACTTGGGGGTGCTGGTGGGTGAGAGGCTGGGCATGACCGAGCACTCACAGCCCAGAAAGCCAAACTTGTCCTTGGCTGCATCAAAAGGAGTGCAGCAGCAGGGCAAGGAAGTGATTCTGGCCCACTGCTCTGTTCTGGTGACACCTCACCTGCAGTGCTGCATTCAACTTTGGTATCCCCAGCACAGGAAGGACAGGAGCCTGTTGGAGCAAGTCCAGAGGAGGGCCATCAAAAACGGTTAGAGGGCTGGAGCACCTCTTCTACGACGGAACTCTGAGAGAATTGGGATTGTTCAGCCTGGAGAAGAGAAGGCCCCAGGGTGGCCTGATTGCAGCCTTCCAATACCTAAAGGAAGCCCACAAGAAATATGGAGAGGAACCTTTTTACAAGGACCTGTAGTGACAGGTAAATAGGGAATGGTTTCAAACTGAAAGTGGGTAGGTTTCGATTTTATATTAGAAAGAAATTCTTTACTGTGAGGGTGGTGAGGCAATGGAACAGGTTGCCCAGAGAAGTTGTGGATGCATGATGCCTGGAAGTGTTTAAGGACAGTCCTGTTCAAGGACACTGCCTCAAACCCACGGAAATCCAGGAATGTTGTAAACCAGATTCCTGTGGCAGTATTACAGATTTCTCATGACAGAAATACTAAATACCATGGCTTGCTTTAAACTTGCACAATACAAACACACTACGGGTCCCTCCACAGAGATTATTGTATGTGCTTGGTTACTGTAATGACCTTTAAATTTTATTCAGATAAAGGTAAACCAGAATAGCACCTGAGCTCTCCAAACCTTTAAATTCTCTGCTGGAATTATGGTTCTATGCCACTCAACAAAAGCATGTGCATTAATCAGTCCCAGCACCACTTTTAATCAATGAATATCATAGGCTTTCTATGAGTCAATGGAGACAGAAAAGCTCCTACAAGGGGAGAAACCCATAACATTCAAAATGAACTCACAATTTGAATTTCTCTTTTGTACAATGCTGTGATCACCCTTTTTTCCAGGTGCAGAGAGCACCAAGGAAGAGCTGTGAGGTATCTGTCCTGGATGTGATTCTCCAGCAGTGGCATTGGCTTCCTGTCCCAGTCCCAAGACATGCCTCACCAGTCTAGCAGACCCAGATTTGCTTCAATTTATCATATGGTCATTTAGGCCTCTGCTGCATGTCCTATGCTTCTTATTGCTGTCAGAAAGATGTACAGAACTTTTTACAGCCCTGAAAGATATAGGAATGTCATTAAAATGAACATAACATTACTAGAATAGCAGAAGGGAAAAATGAGCTCTTACTGTTTAATCAGCCCACTTAACAGTTTGGATTTGTTTTATTATTCTAATTTTACCACTCTAATTTTACGAACATTTACCCTAACCCTCATCTTGTTCAGATTCCTCCTCAAGTCCCAATTCATGACTGTTTGCTTAATACTTGAGGGATTAAGCTAGTGAAATTTAAACAATTTACCACAGGTCTTAAAAAGGTTTCTTTCACTTTTACTAGCGGCTTACTCACTTGATAGATCAGCCTACTTCTACAGCTTGCCTCTGGTCCTGACACATTACCACAGTGGGCAAGTGGATTTATCCAAAAGAGATCTTATGGAATTCAAGTCTCAGGCTGCAGCATTTGCAGGCTCAAGTTTGAAGGTATGCTACAATTTCAGCTGTGATTTCCAGGTTGTGAAAGATCCTCTGTCACAGAGGACAAGACTGGAACATTTGGCTTGAAACATGTGAGAATGAAATTGTAAATTGAGGTCATGCAAACTGAAGAGAAGTTCGGGCATCCTTATTTAAAGTTCCCCTGATTTGTTGGAGAGTTTGAGCTGGAACAAAAAGAATGATGGAGCAGAGTGTAGAAGGATGTGACACACAGAACGTGCCACTTGGGGCCAAACTGCAAATATACCGATACCCATGAAGTGGAAGCAAAAAATAATACTGATATAATAGTGTCTTTGTGCCTACTATGCTTTGATAGAGGTAGCAATGTGAGATACAAATTAGGTGAGAACCAGAAATTCTGAATGATCACATACAACTCACTTTCCAGAGCTTGGCTATCTGAAGGTAAATGGAAGTCAGTCAGGTTAACTCCTACCCTGCATTCTCCTAAGCTGTCAGTCATATAAACAGACAGAATGCAAATGTGTTAAGCTGATGTGAACTGAAATGAAAAAAGCCAATAATGACACCAGAATATTTTGAACAAAACCTCAGACTTGCATTCATTCGACTTTTTCATTTTCCTGCATTTAAAATTTATGTTTTGCTTCATGTTATGGGAAATGTAATAAAAGCAGTTAACAACATGATGTTAAGCTTCATTTGTGAACTGTTTGAGAAGAATCAGAATCTGCCCAGCTATTAGTGAAGTGAAAATTGTACAGGCAGAATTCCAGCACTTTTGAATAATTGAATCTAGATTTGTTCATTACAATAACCTTCAGGGAACTATAATGCAGATCCATGACATCAGCAGCTTTAATAGGAACAAAAATGTGAATTTGTCCAGAAGAGCACCATAAGGCTGAGCAGGGGGCTGCAGCAACTCTCCTATGAAGAGAGATGGAAAGTATTGGGATTCAGCCTGCAGAAGAGACGGCTTCAGGGAGACCTTAGAGCACCTTCCAGTGCCTAAAGGGGGCTTACAAGAGAGCTGGGGAGGGACTTTTACAAGGACATGCATTGACAGGACAAGGGATGATGGCTTCAAGCTGAAAGTGGGTAGGTTTAGATTAGATATTAGGAAGAAATTCTTTACTGTGAGGGTGGTGAGGCACTGGAACAAGTTGCCCAGAGAAGTTGTGGATGCACAATACCTGGAAATGTTTAAGGCCAGGTTGGATGGGGCTTTGAGCAATGTTTTCTAGTGGAACGTGTCCCTGCCCATGGCAGGAGGGTTGGAACTGAATGATCTTTAAAGTACCTCCAACCCAAACCACTCTAGGATTCTATGGTGACAGATGTTCTCAAAATTTTTCAACACTAAATTTCACTTTTCCTACATACAAGTATACACTCTTTATATCCCCTTACACAGAAAGTGATTAACTTTGTCTCATGCCACATGTCAGTGGGAGAAAGTGACAAATATAAATATATATAAATGTTTTTTCAGGCATGAGGGCAGCAGCTGGGGTGTCAGTCTCCTCTGCTGTCTCCCATTACAGGGTTCTCAAGAGTCAGTGACCATGACAGCATCTCAGTCTCAATCATCTATACCGACCAGTCACACTTTTCCACTGATTTCTCCTCTGCCTGAGCCCATCTTCACTTTTTTCCCAATCCTATGGCCTATCAGAAATGTCTATTTTCTAGGCCTGTATATCTGCAACAGACTTCTAATATGTTGTTCTCAAATTCTAAGTCTTACCTTCAGTTGACTCTAAAAATTTGGCACTAAATTGGATGGAAAAAAATTTCTGATTGGAAGTATATGGATCTCTTACAGTATTACACTTTAGTCTAATGACTGTATATCCTCTTCTATCTTGACTTCTTCCTGGATGAAGTCAGACCCCTTTGAAAGGGATAGTAACATTTTCTTTAATGTGGGAGCAGGGTGGCAGGGCAAGAGCAAAACTGGTGTCACATCCCCCAAATCCTCTCTTTGCTTTTCTAGTCCACCAGTAAGGTGCAAAGAAACATGTGAGAAATGGCTGTGGGACTGGTTTATGTGGATAGCTGAAGTAGATCTGTGAAAATGACAAAATACCATCCTACTTTTGTAAGCAAGTGATGCTACATAAATCGGGTATTTTACTAAATTTGGTGATCCATGCACTATTCCCCAACTACAAAAATGCCTGAGTTTCTACAGTTTGAAACTATTGCATAATAGAAATGACAGGGCAATCAAAATGCAAACAGTTTTTACTGGTTATGGCTTTCCACTATATTTATAGCTTCATGTCCCTTTTGGGAAATGCCATCCCAAAATTAAACTTAATTTTAGTCTCCAAAATTAGGCAAGTCCTATGACTCAGTGGAGGAGAGAATGTTACACATGCATGCTTCTAAATGGAGCGGGCAGTTTAGTCTATTAGAATTCATTAGAGACTGAGTCATAATTGTGAAACTGAATTTACTTAGGACAATAACCTTCAAGAGAAAATAAGTATGACAGTGAGCCAGTTCTCATTTCAACAAGAAGTCAGGCAGCCTCCAAGCTTCCTTAAGTGCGCTAATCCCTTCAAGTTCCTGCCTGGCAGGATTTAGGCTGCCTCCTCTTCTTTCCTATATAAGAACTTTACCACACATGACACCTGCAAAAAATGTCACATGAAACTGGCATTTGGCTGCCTGGAGTGTTTAGTCTGTGTAACATCATTATCAAGACACTAAGAATTCATTCCCAGTCTAGTTAAGGAGTAAAATTAGAAAGGGACCACATACAAAAATAACATGAATAAGTGGAAACAGCTGAAATAATTCCCCCTGCACACAGCAAATAAAGTCTAATAATAATTTATTAAAACAAAATCTTAAATGTCAGCTGAAGATCCAAGGTTAAAGTTAAATATTGGGAGTAGTATTCCAAGAATGAGAAGGCTTGAGTACATTACACTTGATCACAGATTATTGACTGTTGCTGACTTAAAAATCAGAGTTTAAAGAATCAACTCATTCTCTGTCAACAGCTTTTCTGTTTGGCAGGAGAGAGCTGTACCCCACTATGGAAGAGTTTATTTCAGTACTTAATTCTCCCAAGTTGAGTACAGCAGATTCTTCAGAGTCAGATTCTTTCTCCATTCTAACTTTGGAAAATACCTGGGGAAAGGATAACATTAACAGTAGAGAATTTCCATCTATTTGGCCTGTTACGGTGTCATAGAAATAACACTGGTGAAGACAGGTTAGCTCAGTTACAAACTTTGACAGTGATTGCAGAACAGCAAGCACTCACTTTTCATTCATTCCTGGATGAGTGGCTGCACAGTGTGTGATATTCATGTACACTCAGGTGGTTCCGAATTTAATTTTGTCCCTAAAGTACATAATTTACAATTAATAGTGATGCTTCACAATTCATTTAAGCATACAGCAGTCTTCTGTTTTCCACAGTGGCAGTTGCGTTCCAACTCAATTGGGACCCTCCCTAAATCTATCTTCTAATAGCTTGCTTAATTTTATTTTTGTATTCCACAGTCCTTGATAACAGAAAGCTAATTTCTGTAACTCTGTTTGATGAAAATGTGCTGATGGAACTCATATTTCACTTCATTGACTGTAATGAGCTATTTCATCAAACTGTCCATGTGACACTATTATAGAGAAAATGATAAATTTACTAATTTATTCACTAGAAATTTCATTGGAAATTTAAAAAGGAAAATAAAAGAGCCATGAAGTGAGTTACATTAGACTTCCACCAAATGATATGTCAGGGTCTACATGAAACAAAAGCACTGACTACTGCTACACTTAATGAGGTGTAAACATTAAGTATGTGTTGATTAATCAGTAGGTTGCTTGAAACTAAGAACAAAAACCTGCACCACAATACAGGTGTTCCCTTGTAAATATTTACAAGCTTTACCTTTCTATCATATGGGGTGCTGCTACCATTAGAAATCAGAGTTTCATTCACACACCTCCTGCCTGGCTGCTGGTGAGACCTTTTACCATGTTAGGAACACAGATTTGGATGAATTCAGCAGCTGACAACCAAGCTGTCATTGAGACAAAAGAAGTAATTCCTCCAAAGATAATTTTTATAAAGATTATTTGCATTTACCTCTTTTAAAGAGGAGGTACTTGCAATTACAATGTTGTGTGGGATGAAACACTATTTTGGAAGAACATTAGGAAGTATGCAATTATATGAGGCGATTCATCTTATGCTAATATTAGGCCTGGCAATAGAGACAAGTATCACACGGCCTGCCCGGCTTATTTTAATTAGATGTCCTCCACCTGCTGTTACAGTTATGATCCACATCTTTGATTGCTCTGCCACAGACCATCCAGAAACCTAGGAACTAGCCTGGAGAGCATGCCACTGGAAATGCACAAAACCAACTTGGACAATTATTCATAATTCTTCTATGCATCATATTTTGTATCTATTCAGTGGCTATCTTCATCTGTACTCAAACCTGCAGCACACTTCTCCTGCAATACTAACTTCCTGCACTTGTTCATTGTGGAAAAGGATTTTGTAGGAGGTTAAAAAATAATTTTAAAACCCATAAAATTTTAATTACCTTCAAGAAACTGTAAAAGCAATAACAAAGCTCAAAATAAAATAATAATTCATATAATGGTTAATTAATTATTTTTCTGGCCCATATAGTTTAGAGGAAACCATTTTACACAGGGAAGTTTACCAGGGGCCTTTTTTTCATTGGTTTGGGTTTTTAAATCCACTTGACTGTTACTTTCAAAAACTGTTTTCTTTGCTAGTATATGCTAGTCTTTGCTTGAGGGAGATTAAGTCTCTCCATTTTTAGTCTCGAAGACTAAAATCCAAAACAGATGATTGCATCAGCCCAAGTAACCATTTGTAAGACATATCTTGTGTTCACTTAAAGGTATGCCATTCAGCATAAATAGAAAACTACCATGGGGAGACAGCAAGAAGGCTTGTCTTTTCCCTCAGAAAAGGCATTTTAAGACAGCCCACTCCCTACTCAAAGCTGAAGATAGCCACCTGAAGGCAGTGACTGACAAGCAATCACCTTGCTGCTGCACAAAGGATGTCTTCTTAGGGTACATTACCAGAAAAAAAACTGCTCAATTCACATGCTTTAAATCAAACTATGAACAACGAAACCAGTGATTTAATATTGATGTGATTAGCTGGAAGTCAGTAAACTATACATGCAGGATCAGTATCACAACATATAAACCACAATATTAGAACAAAATGTTAATTAATACCTATAAATTTCTAAGCACACTGTAACTAATCCCAAGAGTTACAGCATCCCCCACATTCACAGTTACACACACACCACTCTCTCACTGGGCTCGAGAGCAATGAGCCCTCACCATTCTCTTCTGGGGGTGCAGTTTCCCCTACTTGCATCCCCATCTTGCTGGAAATGCAGGTGCTCTTGCTTTGTTTGTATCCCTCTACAATCCCTATGTGACTGAGACATCACACCATAAGTTAGCATACACAGACCCTTATTTTTTTGTTTTTTGTCCTGTGACCGCAGTGGCTGTATTACTCCAATGTAAAGGATGCTCTGTTAGGTCTAGACAGAAATTGTCATGCCAGAAGACGACTTTTCGAAGTATCAAAATAGGTTTTGACTGCTGCTTTCTTCCAACTTCCCTCCCCTATCCTGTCACAAATTTACATGGTGCTTTCATACTTCTTTTCAATTTGACTCATTCATTTATTCTAAAAAATCCTTGGTTAGATGGAGGGCCATGTGGCCCAATGAGGTTATACCATCTGGTCTAAATAGGGAAAGAAGCCAGTGAAGAAGCTCTTCTGGAGAAGAATGTATCAGTTTCAATCTATTTCTATCCTTACCCATTTGAATAGCATCTCACACTCCATCAAGGCAGCATTTGGGGCAGACTCATGACAGGGGTTAGCAGACCAAGAACATGGTGCATTATACTGCTACCAGACTCCTGCTGGATTGCACTCTCCCTGCTTGGATCAGGCACTGGGAAAGTGCCATGTAACCTCCCTCTCTGGCTTCAGCTTTAATTAGTCCTCAAATTGTCACATGAGTGATCAGCACCTTGTTCTGCTAAGGTACCCAGTCCTTAGGAAGGTAACCTCCATAGAAGGTACTCTAGAAGTTCAAACTTGGCTTTAAACTAGGCAAACATTGGGGAATGGAAGCTGCTCTCTTTTTAAGAGAGCAAGTTCACCACACTATAATTAAGATATATTATTATATAAATCCTGAGTGCATCAATTAGCAAGAGAGTCTTCCTAAGAGAATTGTGTGTAATAGGCCAATCAGTCCCTAGATCCCTATCCTGGATTTTGAAAACAGTGGGAAGATCCAAGAAAGACTGATTTTTTTTCTATTAGTAATACATACTACATACCCATCTTCATACATGGCCAACAATAACCACTATGCTGATGATACTTGTTCAGTATCTGTCTGAGGAGAAAAGTTGTCTTTCAGCAGGCTTTTCATAATGCATAATTAGATTAATTAAACTCTTCCTGCTCAATCTGCAGTCTCCAGAATTCCACTGTATGGTTAATTTACTTGTCTTTGTTCCAGACCTATTGTGTTGATTTTGTATTCCATGGATTGATGTAACAACCATCTATAAACATGAATATAGTCCTGGCATAATAGGAAAAACACACAAACAAACAAACAGTTTCCTCTGCCATGCGAAGGAATACCTTTAGCTCAGGCTAAAGATAGTTTTTATGCAGAGCATGGAGGTGACTAGGAGAAGCAAGTGGCCTCTGAAAGTCACTTTTGCTCTCTATGCTATATCAGGAAAGCAGAAGACACAAAATAAAGGAGACATTAAAGATAGTTTCATCTTCTTCACCAAAGAGCTGAGTCTGGAGGCTGTTACTATAGGGGCTTAGGCTGCTTCTTTAAGGGGTTTTCCTAGTCTGTTAACAGCAAACAGAATGAGAACACAGCAGAAATATCAGAAGCCTTCCAGTTCAATGCAATCAATATTAAATATTTAATCAAGTCTATTAAAATGGGTAGCAATGCAATTCTTCATGGAAAACAAAAACAAAAGCAATTTAACAGAAAAGGCTTATAAAATATTTTTTAGAAGCTGATTCTGTAAGCAGAGTAACCAAGCATCAGAGACTACAGATTAGACAAGTCTTTTCCTTTCCTGGTCTCCTTACACATGTTCCAACTCATATTCAACTTTACAGCAAGACAGGTAGCACCCATCTATATGAATATGAAATAACCCATTTGCAACAGTCTCAGACCATGGTCTACCCACAATCCCTCAAGCATCAACCATGTACATCATCCCAATGCCTCTAATTTATGTCTTGTTTCTTAACAGCAGTAAGGAGAGTGATCCCAGAATCACTTTGCAGAGCAATGGACAATTAATGTGAGTAAAAACTGATCAAAGAAAGCTCACATTAAAAAGTCAACTATCCAGCTGTCAGTCAAACATCTAAAACATACATTTTTTCAATTGTGGTAAATGTAAGATCCTTGAAATTGAACAGCTATTCAAGTAGCTCTATATAAGTAGATGGATACAGAAGTAAAAAATTATTAACAAATCTCAGAATGAAAGCTACATAGAAATTTTGACTTGTCAAGCTGTTGGCAGTGGAACTGAAACAGCCATTCCTTGACTGAAGTGCCCTTATACCATGAATATCATACTCAATAAATACAAAGTAAACTTAGCAAAGGAGAGACCAGTCAAAACAGAATGATGTTTGGCAATCACCAGGGTGACCTTTCAACCACAGGGAAATTGCCAGCATTCAATTCTAATACTGAAATATCTTGTTTCACAATAATTAACATAGTACAGAAATTATTTCAAGCTACAAGTCATCACAAAACACATTCTTTCTATAAGGTGGTAAATTCTACCAACACTAAGGTCTGCCTATATTTTGCAGCATGCAATGCACGTAGTATTTCAAATTTAAGGTCCAGTTACTAATATGAAGCCCAAACACTGTTGGTTAGCAGCCCTGGGACTAAAACACGTCTTTGCACAAATTCAAGTGCACTCTTGCTTTGAGTTGGCACAAACCATTCTTTGAGCAGCTCAGACAAAGTTTGCAAGCCCAACCAACAGGTTTTTTTATCAGCTCAGAAGGAACTGTTGTTGACATGGCTGTCCATGTGGCAGTATAACTTGTTTTGGTCCTGTTTGCACAGACAAGATCAAAACACTGGTCATGGTACTTGGAAGCCAAATACAATTTGCATGTTCTATATCTGTAGGGAAAATATGAGCAAATTAAAGTTTTCAGAATACTCCTAAAAATGCCTGGTTTTCTTTCAGAAGACAGAAAGAAATTTTTAAGTTTTGGACATCTGAGTCATATTACACACTTGAACAATTTTGAGAGCTCAGAAAGAATAAAAATTAACGACATTTAATAAAAGCAAAATTTCTTTGGCAATTTCCATCTTGCTAACGTTAAAACACCAGTTCCAAACTAGATTCAGGGGACACTTTATTGGTACAGAAGGCAATTTCTTGCACTGTATCACTGTTTGGTGATGGACATTTAACAACCTGGCTGATCAAGTGTATTAATGAGGCACTAAAATATTTTAAGGCATGAAGTAGGTATTAAAATTTCTTTGATACATTGTATGCATTTAAAGGCAACTAATTTAAAATTTCAGGTTTTCTTGATGGGCATATAAAAAGGTTTGTTATCCTGAGATTTTTCTCATTATTCGCTTTCGGAGTTCATTTACCCTTGATTCACCTATTAATTCCAGCAAGCTTCACTGTTCTCAGACCAGGAAAAAACACCATTTCATATACTTTGGCACAGTTATGGTAGATTAGGAAAGAAAAAGACAGGAAAAAGAAGAACAATCCATAACCCAAAAATGACAATAAACTTCACCTATATTGCTGATTCCTCCTCTAATTTATCTGTCTTGTAACAATGATATAGCTAAGGGCTGAATTCAGAAGGCTTCAGAAGAGAGACACTACTCTTTTAAGGGGCAAGGTCAACTGGCCCTGACTATTCCAGGGATAATTACGTTTCACTGGCTAGTGAAGAGTTTTCAATGAACCTGTTCATTAATTTAAATTCAGGGAGAATTTTTTGCAGTGCAAACCAGCAAGACTTTTGCTTTATTTCCTGTACAAACAAGCAGAGGGTATGAAACTGAATTAACTGCTCTTCAGGAAGAAAGGAAAGAACTAAGCAAGGCTCTGAATAGTTATCAGCTAGGGAAAAGCTGTAAGGAATAGCAAGCAACAAAATTGTCTGAATTACAATGGGTTGCCTTACCTACTCCTAGAGAAATACTACAAAACTTTAGGGAGGTTTTCAGGACTGTATCCTTAAAGTCTAGACACTTAAACTCACTAACAGCATTAGAAACTTTTTTTTTTACATCTAAGGTACCTGTAGGTTTTTTGAAGTGGCACATCCACTTCAAGGCACCTGTAGGTTTTTTGCCCTACTATAATAAGCACTCTATTCTAAAACTTGCTTGTAAAAATAGCTAGAAGCCTTTGCAAAGTCTAAGGCTATTTTTCCTTATGGTCATATTTTACTTATTTCCCTTTATACCAAGGCCAGCACTTACCTTTCTTTTTTTTTTTTTTCCCTCTCACATGTGGTGTATGTGGACTCAGAAGCTTTGTCTCCACCTCCTGTTTGTTTTACTGAACAAGAACACCAGGTTCTCCAAAAGCATTCCCTTGGCAAGAGCTGCCCACAAACAATGCAAGTGCATCAAGGTGGTTTTACAGCTGAAGCAAAGAGCCCTGCTGAGAAACAACACCTCTTAGCCCAGGGATTCAGTTAACACACCCATGCTGCCCCAGACAGGCTAATACAATTGGACACTGCTTTTGGGGACAGGGCCATTCTTGATGATGGACCATTTCGTTCTGGATGTTTCTGGGATCTGCCAACAAACACCTACTTTTCTTTTATATGATGTAATTTCCATAGAGCTTGCCAAAAGTCTCATTTGGCCAATCAATCGATCAGGAAAAGCAACACATCTCTGTGAAACTGCATAAAGGACAGATCGGAAGCAGATATGAAGCACAGATAAGCCAAGATGCCTTTTACCATTTGAGGTACTGACGATTGAAATGTACACAGTTTCAAGGGAGGGTTACACCACTGAGTTCTGTCCAGAAATGAAATTCCTAGGGTTTTACTTGCTTTAACTTTATTAGTTATAATTTTCTGTTAGTAGTTTACTAGATGTTGGGACAAAAGGCAAAAGAGAACATGAGCAGTGGTTCATTTTTCATAATGGTTATTTTTTTTAAGGGATTGACAGAGGTTTTTTTTCCCTGATTAGAAGTGCTGCTTTGAGAAGACAGTCAAATAACAATCCCCATATCCATGGCATAAATCTTTTTTGTTAGGCCATGTTTTACCATTAGCATTTGGCCTTCCTATGCAATTACAGTTCATCAAGCACAAAAAGTATTTGTCAGTCTATTAATTTTCTGCTGGAATCCTCCATTATTGCTCACTTGAGTGTGCAGATCAAGCTTCTTCAGGATCCAACTGGTAGTGACCCCTGTCATTAAAGAGGAACTCCATCCACTGCTCAGCCCTCCGTTGCATCAGTGGCTCCTAAATTTCTCATGCAAATTCTGTCAAGCCAAAAATGTCTGTGCCTGTTCTCAGTCCAGTGATGAATTATTTTGGAAAGCATGAGTAAAATCAATTCAGTCACTTGAGTTAAGCCAGCATGAAAAATAAGCTGCGCTTTCGCCATATGTGCTGATTGAAATTTTCAAGCATGGAAATCTTAAAAATGGCTAATTCTCCACACGTCATTCCAGGTTGTTTTATAAATCCTCACAGAGGAAGGAAAAATTATTCATGGCTAATGAAAAATGGTTCAGAAATTGCAAACTTATGAGCATTTAAAGTCACACATTTGTTTCAATTTTCCCTGAAATAAGGGATAAGTTAATGCTGCTCAACTCTAAAGCTAATCAATTATCAATAATGTACCTTGCTTTAAGTCTGTTTTAGTATACAATAAGTGTGGCTGTATCACATTTTTAAGTACTTTTTCTTTTAAAACATACAATAAATAACACTGACATGACATTCATGATTCAAGATCTAGGATTCTAAGGTATTCCCAGAAATATGTGATTCCTCCATTATCAACTCTACCATATTCAAAACACTCAGTACTTACACTGACTGTTCTTCACTGTGTGAATCCTGATGACCTATTTTGTTCTGTTATTTAAACTGTTGTCTTGCGTACAATATACAGAAAGAATACAGTGGCTAAAACAACAATATTATGCTAGTGGTCATGTGTCACAGGTTGGGATAAGGACAGCTCCAGCCAGGAGGGAGGGAGAGAGGGAGGAAGAATGGGCTGTGCAGTCAACACAACCATATTACCTACAAGTCAGGGTACACCAAGCTTGTGAGTCACCACTTACAGAGAAAAGGGGAAGAAGCTTTGTGATTTCGGACCCCGCCCCACTAAAATGGCATTTGCCCATACAGTGCAGGAGCCAAAATCTCCTTGGGACTCCATAGAGTCAAATGGAGGGAGACAAATCCTACTTTAAGAGCTTTCAGCTTTGATGATAATTGAGGGCAAGGGAAAGTGAGATATTATGTCAGCAGATCATTACAGGTATGACAGTAACTGTCATCTTCAATTTATTTTATTTGACAGCCATGGATGTAAAGTCCAGAATTATAGCAGATATAGGGTTAAAACAGTCAAAGAGGAATAAAATAAGAAAGTAGTGTAAAAATACTGCGATGAAGCAAATGAAAAGAGCTATAGTGCAGAACATATGAGAAGATTAAAAGACCTACAATCCTTTAAGGAAATACCTTTACCTAAAATGTAAATTAGTGAGAAGTATTGAGCTGAAGACTATTTTTGTCTCCCAATTTCCTAACTGATCTCTCTGTTGAAAGTTTGATCCATCTAGAATAAAAAGGAGAAAAAAGTGCATAAAAATGAAATAAGGATCTCAGAGTTAAGCCTCTAGTATTTTCACCCGACCTATTTTCACATCATCACTAACAAGCTACAGCTTTATGTTAGAAGGGTAAAGCATCTCTGTAATCTTAGTCAATAGTGTTCTCATTAGGAGTAACTAATATTCTTAAAATTATTTGAAACACTCTATTTGCTATAGGAGCAAGGTCAAAGTCTTGCAGAAGTAAATTAATTGTAGCAGTGTTTGTGCTAGTTGAGAACACCTGCAGCTATTCCTGAAACCCAATGGTCAATGACACTAACCTAACCTGGGAAGCAATGATATGAAAGTAATGACTTTGTCAGTTAAATAATCTTGCTGGTTTTAAAGATAAGGTATTAAAAAAAAAAAACCAATTCCCACCACCCTACAATATTTTAGCATAGCTAATATCTTTTAAATAATGATTCAGCTGTAAAATCAACATAATTTGATCAGTACCTTCCATGGTGCTTTTTCATCTACATTTATTCCTTTATATTTCATTTTAGTGGGGTTGCATGTGTTCAAATATACTGTGCCATATATACAAGTGTACACTGTTCCCAGTTTACACTGCAGGCAGTGTCCACACAGGTTTGTTCACAGGTCTGCTGGATCTGATCAGAGCACAGGCTCTCTCCTCCAGACAGTGTCTAAATGCTTTGGAAACAGTACATGTAATAGTTGATCTCAGTCGTGAATTGAGTCTGTGACAGAGCTAATACCTTGATGCTAGTCAATGATCAAATGCTCTCAGTGAGAAAATGCCCGCTGCCTCAGGCTATGTTTCAGATTAAAGTCAGATCCAGTGTTAGGTTTTATCTGTATTATATATTTGTATTACTTTTTTAAACTTTTCTTGAAAGTTTTTAACAGCAATATAAATATATAATTGAGAGATTCATATATTTTAACCATTTTGATTCTCTCGCAACATTTCATAATTGTGAAGTCCTCATGTAACCACTTCCTGTGAAAACCAATAACAAAAAAAAAAAAAAAATCTTTCATCTTGTTAATAGTGTGAACAGATGCCAGTAACAGTGAATCCTTCTACCTCTAACAGAGCAGACATTACTGGACAGATGATCCATCCATATGAGAAACTAGCAGTAGGACACCTGATACGTATCTGCCCCATGCTAAGACAGCAGGGATTCTCTGATTTGCACAGGATTTTGAACCAATCTGCAGCAGCTGCATCTTTTCAGTGTGTTTTTGTTGTGGCCCTTTTCTTCTATCCATAATTGCTTGGTGGCCAGTATGTTTAAACAGTGTGGAAGAGAGTAGAACTCATTTTTCTTTTACCTCAGTGGTTTAAAATGTGTTTTGACAGGAAACTTAATCACTTATTCTAAGTAATGAGGGCAGGAGATGCTCTGCACTCTTCTTGGTGTGGTTATGCCACCATATAGCCAAGAGAACAAAGATTCCATGAGAGGTAATGTTTCAGCAAGACTGTAGCTGAGGGTTAAAGCTCCTCAGTTCCCATATTGAAAATAAATTCACTTTTTAAAATCAACTGTACTTCTCTATTGTGACTTTTACAGGTTGGCAACCAGCAGACTTCTAGAATGGGCAAAAGGACTTAGTCATCACATGGCCATTTTGCACACGTCTGATAACCTGGTGTAACAAACCTGAAATGTGACAGGACTATTTTAGCTGAAATGCAGTTCATAGACCTAAATCAGGAGTTTAATTTGTGGAGCTGTAAATATTGGGTGAATATCTGGATCTTCACTCAACACAAGGAGAGGGTATTCCAAGCATTGTCACTGAGGCATCTTTCTGCAAGTGTACTGATGAAAATAAAATACACAGGGCCCCAAAGACCCTCAGTTAAACAAACACTGTTGCCATCTGTTATCCTTTCAGTTATTACAATCTCTAACTCCAACAGCTACAACTCAGTGCCAAATAGATGAAGCAGTGCTGTCATCTGAAAAACATATGAGTATATCCTGAGAATACAGCATATACTGTGCACCACCTTATATTTAGTAAATAACTTCTGTTTAACATTAAACCTCCCTGTACTTCTCATGCAGTTGCCTAGTTGCAAATGCAATGTCAGGTATTTTTATCTTGTGCAAGACTATGCTTCCACGAGCAATTATAATCTAATTAAAGTCATTAATGTTTATGCCCTAGGGAAACATTCAGTCATTTGTAGGCATCTGAGTTTTTCCTGTCTTCCGATCCTTGTAATTTATGCTTTGTTGAGCACTTCTAAATATCCACAAGTTACTTCACTTGCCATCTTAAAGCTGTGCCACTATATAGCCTATAGCACTGTTTTCAGTGCTTCTATTTAAAATTATGCTGAATAAAAATGGGTAAAATATCTATTAAAGTTTCAGAATTGGAGCAGCTTTTGAAGCCAGTTTTTTTTTTTCTTTTATCAAAAGATGTTCAAGTTTTTCATACCATAAATATTGCCTTAATCAGAGTTCAGAACTGTCTGTGCCTTTCAAATGCAAGCAGATACCTAGGAGTGTCTGAAAGAATACACCAGTGATTTCAGAACCCAGAGCACTACTATAATCCTCTATAAAAACTATTTTGGAGCTAGGAAGTGTCAGTGAGGTAAAGATTTTAAGATAGGGTTAGAAATTTTCCTATTATTTATTAATTATATAGCAAATCTTTTCACCACTAAATTAATAATATTTTGTAAAGTGCTAGAGTTTTATTTTCAGAATTCTGCTGGGACTTGATCCATAGACACCAAAGCCAATCCAAAGGATCTCACTGATTTAAGTAAGCTCTGGATCTAACCTCAGTGTCTCTCAGTGTCAGAACACAGGCCAAGAGGCAAAAGAAGGAACAGTGGTATTATTTTCACAGGGTATCTCTAATAACTTCCCTGGTTTCCAGGTTAGGGCTTTTGCTGCTTGGAACTGGGAATGTTTGGGTGCAAGGTGAAACAGCCAGAAAAAGAACACATGATTTAATTTCAAGCAATCCAACTCAATTACTGCAGAGGGTGTGGAAAGTGATCTGTCTCTATCACTGCTATCAGCCCAAGAGAGGATCCGTGCCGATGGCCTGTGACAAGCAAAATATTTTCACAGCTATGTCTACTAGTCTATCACCAAAAAATGTCTCCCCCACCACTTTAGAGAAAAGGGGATTTTAAATACAGCTGTTAAAAAAAAAAAAGTATTTTCTCATGTCATTCCACATTTCAAATATTTTTCACTTCATATGAGAATGCAACTAAAGCTTCTTGAAGGTTTTCACCAAGAGAAAGTATGCTTTTCCTGACACTTCCAGGTCAGGTTCACCATGGTGTACAGCCTGGACTAAACAAGGGATGTGAGTTTAAGCCTTTTTCTAACATAGCATGAGCACCAGGTTTTTTGGGGTGGAACTGTTGCATACATATGTTATCTATAAACACTCAAACATTTTACTGCAGCCAGGACTTGATCCCAGTAGTGTTTGTGAACTTGATTGTTGTGGTTTGGGACAACTACTTGTCCATCTTTATGTCTCTTCAGCACGGGGTCAAGATAGCTGTCCCAAACTAAGCTAAATGTACTTCAGTTTGACAACCAGTCACTTAATGACAAAAGTAATTTCAGTAAAATATTCTCAACCAGTGGCAGTTATGCTCTTTTGGAACACATTCTAAATAGCAATCAGCATGGCCAGCCTGACCTTGTCTGAAATCTGTTCAGAAGACATTTAATTAATGAGACTAGAAAGCTAGAATAGAGTCTGACATGGCCTGTATTCTCCACAGACTGGGGTGCTTTTTAGCTAGAGTGCCCTTTAGTAGGGGTCTGTTGCCTGTAAAGTATAGTCCCATGGTCAAGTATAGGTCATTAACATGGAGTCAGCAGGATTTAAGCACATATTGTTACATACAAATTGTTCTAAATATGGATTATGAAATCATTGATCCTTGGGAATTATTCTTAGTATCTGCAGAATTAAGAAATGCAGACAGACATTCTATCTCAATAACATAAGCATAACTTTATTTACAATGTTTTTAAGTTGACTTAAGAAGATGTACAGAAACAGTCTTCTACAAACTGTTGCATCCACAATCCTAGGGAAAAAAAGAGTAAAAACTAAAATATTTTTCTCTATTTTCAAACTAGAAAGATGTCAAGTGGTTCTGAACAGCTGAGTTGCTTGTATTACTCAGGAGAAGTGGCCATCAACATTTGGGCATGTAAGCTCCATATATTTTAGGTTCCTTTAGCATACCTTGTTTAGTGAGTATGTCAGGACATCATAAGCTTAAACATTATGCTGAGAAGGTTTCATTATCTCCTACTTGTATCATGTATCTTCAGCCCACACTTTACTGTCCAAAATATTAACTGAAAGTTTGGAATATGACTACAAGTTAAAATGGATTTATTTGATTAATGTGTGTATACAAGCATGGGTTCTCTTGTGAACTATTCAAGTGTTGAGTTTAATTGAGCTACAGCTGGTGCTGACTGTGTTTCCAGGGAGTAGGGATTTACTGACTGATTGACTGTGTCTCCCTTTTAACCTGGATGAAGATGCATTCATGAAGAAGTGAAATTTCCTGATGATACAAAACCACAGGGAGAATAGAAAAAAAAAGAGCAATAAACTGAATTAAAATAAGAGCACATAAAATCAAGTAGTTTATATAAAAGGAGTGAAACTAGACATAGCAGTTAGGAAATTCATTAAATCAGGGATTTTGTTTGTAAATCTCTAATTCAACTGGGAAGGAAGGAAGAGGAAAAAAACAGATAAGAGCTACTATACCAATGACAATGCAAATCTGTTTTGGAGAGGCAGAATAAATTAAATTAATGAACTTTTAAAACCCTTCAGCTGAGAACCTCTCTCCCTTGTTGGCAGAGCTAGAAACAGCTGTTCAAATGGTATCACAGAAGAAAAGCAGAAAATCAGAAAAAGAAAGAAATTCCAAAAATTTTCTTCCCTGCTCAAGGATGTCAAACATCCTGTGTGACTTGTAATAAGTATGCTTATCCTAAGAAAAGGCAGAGAAACCAAATGCAAATTGTCAGGGTATAACCAAAAATATACAAGAGAAATAAAGCTATCCAGTTAGAAACAAACAAAAAAAAAAATCCCCCAAACCTCCACAGTCTTCATCATCTGGAAAAACACTGCAAAATTTAACAATTGCCATCATTTTGCCTGAATAGAAGTTCTGGACAGTGATTCAGAAAGAGGCCACCACAAGGGCTCTTTCCGGATATTCTGGATGTGCAAAACCAACACCCCCACATCTATTCTGCCCCTATTCCATCTTCCAACATTAACAGAGCATATCCTGCCCTTCTGTAGGTGGGAAAGTCACTTCTGCATTTCAAGTTTTTCTTCTGTTTGACCTTTTCTCTTTTTTACCAGTAATGCCATTGCTGTCTTTCCATAAAATGTGATCTGTTCTTAATATACCTTTTTTTTTCCTCCTCTCTTGCTGGGCAGAAATACAGTGATTTTTAGTTCTCCTTAACATATATCTTGTTGCTGCCCACATTTATAAGTGGCAATGCTCTAGAAATATGGTTAGTTTTCATGATGCATATTTTTATTCACTGAGAAAGAATGTGTTCTATGCAAAAATAATTGAGGAATTCTAATTATTTAGAAAATCGAAGTAGTTCTGAATAATGTCTCTAGTATGGTTTTGCATGTACAGTCTAAGAAGCTGCAACATCAGATTTTCAAGAAGCTTCTCACTTTTTTATACTAGGATGGGAAAAGTCATAAGAACACACTGTGCCAGGTTTGCCAGAATCTCGAAGGCTTGAAAATCTCAACTGTCATCTGACTCGACAGGTCATGGAAGCAGATGTACTTCTAAAAACACACACGGGAGCTGGGAGCAAAGTCATTCAATGTGTGGGACTGTGATGCCATTATGTCACTGAGAATTTTGTCTTTGCATTTCAGAGTATAAACCCCTCTAGCTGGCCAATCTTAAGCTCCTCTCCCCAGTATTGTGGCTTCTCTCCTGTTCCATAAGCCGGTTGCCGGATATATCTGTCAGATATATCAGATGGCTGATTGGAAGAACTGGCTCTTTTTGGCACAGGGGGTCACCAACCAGGAAAGAACCATGTGCTCAATGTAATATGCAATAAAATATGAAGCTTGAGCTCAAATGACAGAGTCTATTCCTGGCAAATGAGATCTGACAAGTCTAAAGAATATATTGAAAATGTAAGATTTTATTCACATGGTAGTCAGAACAACTCCTCAAAAATACCTATCCTTATCCATCTCAGATGAATTCAATGCAAGCAAACCCTAAAAAATGAGAATAAAAGGGGAAAAAACCCACACAAAACGACAAGAAAATACACACACTCTCAGGAGTAACCTCTGATCACTGAGTATCCCAATGCCAGAGAGAACCATAAATTCCCCAAGTTCTTTGTTTCAGTGTGCACAGTACAGTGCAGAATAAGAATGAGTAGGTGCTTCTGCTGTTGACACTTCTTTAAATAGTGTCCCATTCATATGGGTAGAAAAGAAAGAAGTAGTGAGGAAAAGTTACTGAGAGTTCTTCATACTTAGCAGAGTATAGAGAAGGTGTTTACAGTGTGGTATCCCCTCATTTTTTCCTCCAAGTATAATCTGTTCACTACACAAGAAATAAATTAGGTGTCTTTCCAGATTTTATGAAGAACATTTAGAAGAGAGACACAAGTATGGAATAAATTTTAAATATTCATAGGAAAATAATGTAAAAACATATACATACAAATTAACATGCTGAATTAAAAAAAAAAATTGTGCTAAGATTGACAGCTATGGATTCATCCTTGCAGGTTTGCATGTATGTCATCAAATATACCAATATACTGTATTTCCATTTTACTCCAGCAAAAGGAGATGGCCTTTGCTTTGGCCAGCAAGTCTGATACTTCTTCTGTGCTGGAGTAATTAAAAGCAAAGTCGAAAAACTTCTAATTTCTAAAAGGAATTATTGAAGTCCCACAATTTTTTTATTAACTTCCTCCAAAGTACTATTTATAAATTCTGTCTTGATAGCTTTTCTGCAAATTATTTGTAAAACACATTCACTTGCAGAGTAATCTGGCTCCACCAAGTGACGATTGCTGTGATTGCTAGTCGACACCTGGACCTAACACAAAAGGGTATTAAATATTAACCTAATTTGGTAACATGGGATTTGCTGGATAGCTTTGAACTTCACTATATCATACATTTTAAATATATTATCTTGAAGTGTAGATGGTAAGTGAAAACACTGAAGCAATGCAAAGAACTTACTTGTCCCACTGGATGATGATGAAATTTTGTCTTACAAAAGTACCCATTGGATTACTATTAGTAACTCCACCAATAACACCTGTTATTCTTACCCTGTGAGAATTGTAGGAAGGTAGGAGGGAGGCAGGAGTGTAAATTATTTTCCTGAAATTCATTCCACACTTTTCAGGTGCAGATAGATAATGAGAGAAAGCCTGCTGGAATATCAAGAATGTGTATGAATTAACTTGCTACACTGTCCTTAAGGTAGCAAGGACATGTAAGGTCTAAGAGAACATGCTCTGGACAGCTAAAAACAAAGTGGATGAAAATCACAGGTGTAAAGAAGATTTTATAAAATGTGTTCTGCGAAACTAATTTTGAATGACGGCACATTCTGAAAGGGAAGTTTTTAAAGCACTTCAGGTGGCCAGGGAGAGACTTGAAAAGCCTGACAGTGAAATTGGAATTGCTTTAGTTGCTGCTTACATTGACTTTCTCAACCCACCCAAAGACCCTGGGCTTAGATTTTGCAAGCTCACAGGGGCACGAAAAAGTAGCCCTGCTGAAATTTGAAACTACCATGATGCAGTTGATAGGTTTTAAATATCACTGTTAATCAATTGTAAATTTTACCATAAACAGCAGGATTTCCTTTTCCATCATTGTTACATGCAGTTGTTATTTTTGATGAGGAAGACTACGGAAAGGCTGAGCAAACTGTCTTTTGTTACCTTATAGTTTTACTTTGATTAATTCCTAACAGAGAAACCAATGCAAGGGGTCAGCAGCTATTGGAAAGAATCATAAACCAACACCCATGGATACGTACATGTGTAAACACACATGGGGCATACAAACTATTAGAAATTAATGTAATATATATTAATATCTTTGGATTATCATTCTCTCTGCCATTGTCCATATCTATACAATAATGCAGTCTTTGTTTAATTTGTGTGTTCCCAGTTACATGTTCTGTTCCTTTGAAAAGACTGGTTGAGGAGGAAGCCTGCTCCAGGTAACAGGAGATAACTCAGCATGCCCAAGAGAGAGAAAAAACAGAGGGTACCACAAGAAGGAATAGACAGGACATTCACAGGAAAGAACAGCCTGGCTTTAGAAAGACAGGGAAGAAATTGCAACAGGGCTATACAGAAATTTTGGGCACCCAGCAGCTCAAACCTAGGGTCTGTCTGCAGTGATAGTGGAAAAGAAGAGAACAATGCATAAATCTTTTTTCTGTGTGTGTCACCTCAAGTTGCCTTAAGTTTTCTTTATATAAAAAAGTAGAAATGCAACTATTTATTTAAATAAAGTTTAGCTTTTTTTTTTAGCCTAGAATTGTTTGGATCTTTTGGGAGAGCTCATTATAAGATGAAAGCCTGAGGCATGTCACATCAAAGCTGTATTCCACTCTGCACCTTGTCACAGGGGGGAACAGACAACCTTGCAGACCAATAGAAGCTACTCGTGTCCTAGATCCTGGTGTTATTCTGAGAAAGGGCAGGGGTTGTGAATAAAATAGCAAGGAAAACCACCTCTGGATCAGAACTGACTCCTTTTGAAGGACACATTGAGATGCTTCTAAAAGCCAGATTTTTGCTTAGATTCCTTATAAGTCTGACACTGCACCTGTGGGGGGAGGGGGGGGTTGGGGAGAGGGGGCAGAATTACACATATTCTCCATGGTGAAGATCGGGGGCAAATAAAGATCTTGGGATTTTTTCCCAGATTTTCACCAAGATCCTGTCCACAGCATTCGAGGACTTTATTCTTTTGAAATTGCAGACTTTTTATGATATATGGACTCCAGCATCAATTAATGAGAAATGCAATCCTTGCAATCCTGAACAATTAGTGTTGGTATTATTGTCTCTAACAAAATCTAGCAACACCAAATTCCACTGTGCCATAAGAAAACACCCACTCCAGGGTTAAAAATCACAGTTATCCCAAACTGTAAACTGACTGTCCAGCAAACAGCAGCTTAGTCAGGAAGTAGACAGCAATAAGCTGGTAGAAGACAATACAAATTAAAAGAAGAAAGTGTAAATCTTAGTAAAATCTGTGCTGAAGGCTGCACTGAAAAAAATAAACACTTAGTTGAAATATCTGGTAATTCTGATTTTAAATTGAACTTTGGTGTAAGATTTCAGGATTTAAAAAAAGCCCAAGTGAGTTTTCATGAGGCAACATATAAGTTACAATAAGCCAGTACTAAGGCAGACATATGAAAACATTTTTAGCAAAAGAATTATGGCAACTGCAGACTCCCTTACTCCTTGCTCACTAGTAAGTACTCCAGTTGACTACAGAAGACCATGCACTAAGACCTAAGCCTCTTTACTATCAAATAATGCACAGTCCAACAAATCATATAAAAATAATAGAATTAAAATGGGTTTCCAGCTGGGTAATTTGTGGTTGTTCAATCTGCAGGCAATCAGATAAAATATGGTGTGCACATTGAGCTCCTATTTTATGCATAGCAGTATTTTCCTCCTATTTCTAGAACTTCTGTGTTTCTAGACCTCTTTAAAAAAAGATAAAAAAGAGAGGCCTAGAGTTAGCCATCATTTCTTAGCTGGCCTAAGGTGACCAGGAGTATCTGTATGTGTGTGTGTGTTTATTTCCTTTGCTGACTGGGGCAGCAGTCAGGGTATCTGATGCAGGTGCAGTGGTACCTGTAGGAATTAAACTAGGAAAGCCAGAAATAAGTAGCTTTATCTAAATGTGTACAACAGGAACTCAAAGACCCTTCTGCAACAGTCTACATCTAGTTTCCAGCACAAAAATGATAGGAGAGATGCGTAGGAATGTGACTGCATGTTGAGTGGGCTCCATGTCTGCAATTTCATTTTCTCTACAACATCTGCACAGAAAACTGTAATTTGAGCAACTCTGCTCAGATTTGTGCTTATTTCTTGGTAAACAATTACTTCAATCTAATTTATCTCATGAAATTTCTATAAAACTGCTTTGTACTAAAGCATTTTGTGAGTTTTTTATTAGGTCTCCTCCCAACCTTTTATTTTAGAAATTGTTGACTTAACTACAGTGAAAAAACTTTCTGGGAACATACTGATTACATCAAAATTTGTGACATAATAGTTTAATTATTTCTTTTTCAGTAATATTCCAGAATTTTACAATTATTTTATCATGACAAATGCTGTGCTCTATTTCTATTGATTTAAATAGTTCAGATTGAAGGAAATTCTGTCACAGAATCTAATTTTTCAAATGTTCTTAAATTTTTAAATATTTGAATTACACAAAATGAACTAAAAGAATCATGGAACATCCATTAAAACACAATCTTTTTCAACATACTGGTTTTTTGCTTCCTCTTTCTTAATACAATCTCTAGTTCTTACCATACCTATTGTATCTGCCTATAAATATAAAATAACAATATTGCATGTTTTATTCTAATTTCTCCAATAAAGCTGAGAGAAAATATTCTGAAAGGACAGAAAACCAGATGAAATTGTGGGAATGAAAAGCTGTAACACTGGACACAGTACAGTTGCAAAGCATGATAACAGAATGATAAAAGGTACCAAGATACAGAGGAACACAAGTGCAAAGATAACAGACCTTGGAGAATTCTGCCTCTGTTCCACTTTTCTGTCAGTCAAAAATCTTGTAATGTTTGAAGTTCACATCTGCAGCAGTTCAGCTGTCTTTCCATATCTCTTTACCACTGTCATGCCACTTACAGCTTTTGCTGGTGACAGATCTATTTAAACTGTTCAAGTAAACATCAGGATGCTAGTGGCAAGCTAAGCTACAGAAACAAAACATCCTCAAACCTTAGAAGCCATTTTAATGTCAAATGTTATAGTGTAATTTTGTCCATACAGTTATGATTTCAGTTGATCCTCATGAGTGTGTGTCATTCAAAATTCTCATTTCTTCAAAAGAAACTGCAGCTTCAGTGTGAGTAGATCTGTTATCAACAGAAGCACCAAATGATGGTTGCAGGGTATTGCTTTATTTCGGAACTGACCACTCTTTTTTTGCCTTTATTTTCTGTCTAGTCTTACCCACAGCATTTCCCACAAAGCATTTAAGTAATAAAGCAATCCTGCTTATTTTAATATGGGCAACATACCTAGAGCAGAACCAAATGGAGTACTGTGGGGTAATGGTGTCTGCTTCTTTGTCTATCCTTGGCTATTACAGTTATATATCTTATTATAACCTATCTTCCCCTGTCTTGTTCTCTGTGGTGGACTAAAGTCAGTAAAAAATGTTTGTGCAGGACCTCTTGTGAGAGAACAAATCGTCAATCTATATCTCTGTCTCCTACCTATGAACAATGATTAGCTCTTTGAAAGTCATTCACCCATGACCCAAACCTCTGAGAGCTGACTGCAGCAATACAACCCCAGCAGGAATTGCTTTTCTACACTTCATAAAAATCCTCCTTAACTGAATATTCTGATCTAGAGGAAATGCTGGCTGTCAAGACATTTTTTCCCTACCCAGTATTAGTATGCCCCAGCCAATGTGCGTGCCAAATGCCGCTGTTAATTTCTTCAGCCCTCTGTCTTTCTTCATGTTTTACCAGTGGCTTTAGGAGCAAGTAAGGATTGTACACACTACTACAAGGCCTCAAATAAATACTTGTATGTAATGTGTACATATAAGAGTAGTTGTGTTTAAAGAGAAAGCCCAGCTTTAACCTCAAGTTTACCCATGTAAACCAAGACCCTCTCCACTGACACTACAGCACCTAGAGGGAGAAGGTATGCAAGAGTGGGAAGCTGCTGGCACTCTGTTCCATCCGGATCCAGGATTTCTGCACTTATTATCATATGATTAATATTTGCCTCTCAGATTATGGTAGGTGTATTAGTATTAAGAAAAGCTACACTAAAATATATTCTTGTAGCCATGAATGCGTTTCATTCCATTATGCCTGACAGAATCATCATCATAATCATCATAATTATCATCAAGATCCACTAAGCAGGTCATTTTTGCCTTTGTCTCTTTATGCTACAATTCTACCAGTGGCATATTCTACTACTGAGCTATTTATTCATCAGGACAAACTGGGCAATAACTGGTGGAAAGCCACATATTTGTACAAACAGAAGAAGGAAAAGAAACACTTTTGTCAGTAAATATTCCATTCAATGGCTAAAAAAACCTCAAAACAAAACAAACAAACAAACAAACAAAAAAACCTTCAAAGCTTAAAAAGAAAATAAGTTTACTGCCTGGTAACCTTCAACCAGTGCTATGCTTCACTTCAAAAATGCGAGACAGAGGTAAGTAGAAGACTTGAGGATAGAAAATTTGAGGGGGAGGAGGCTGCTTCTGACTGCATGCTCTGGAACTGCTGTGTACAGGAGAAAGTCAGGGTTCTGGTCTACCGACAGGTGGTACAATGATCAATTAAGGTATGTACTCAACAGAAATGTTGAGAAAATGTTGAACATTTAATTTACACTTTTGACACATTATTCCTCTTTGCTCACTGGACCATTTAGTTTCAAGATTTCTGACTGGCACTTATATTGTTGCATACTGCTATGGATTATGATATTATTTTGGGATTCTGGATTTTCCCTGGCACTGAAAGGAAAGATTTGGTGCAACTCATACATGTATAATCCAGAGTGTCTAAAGTGGAAGACACAGCTGTATCTGATGCATAATATTACCACTGCATATATTTTTGTGTCTGGAAAATTTCTCATGAACAGATCAAGATACTTATTAATCTTTCACATCCTTGCTTACATTAAACTGATTAAAAATTAAAAACATTTTAGAATAAGTTAAAACATAAAGATTTATATGAATTTAGAACAATATAGAATACATATTTACATCAAAAAGACACTGATACAACTAATGTAGGAATGCTGATTTAGAGCTAATTAATTTTAGCTTAATGAAACCCATGTTGCCTCACGTTTCAATTAACTCAGACTTCTCTTCTTATATTTGTAGTTTTGCATGCAAGTAGAACAAAGTTATTTTTGAGAAAGAAAAAAATTAGCCTTATAATTAGAAAGTGGTTATGGATAACTTAGAGTCTGTAATAGGAATAACATATTCCAAAATAGAAATGGTCTTAACTTTAGCAACTTATGGCTCTAATTTGATATATCTTTCTGAAATGCGAAGGAAATAGCATATAGGGACATACATAAAAATAATGACACCCAAAAAATGCTCACAGTTCTTTTTAACCTTGCCGAAGGACAAATATCAATTATCCAGTTGTCAAAATCTTTTCAGGTCATTATTTCTACAGGATTTTCAGCCAAACTTGCTCAAGCTAGTACACCTTATTTACTCAAATACGTCTGCATCAGCTTCTTCAAAAAAATGTTTGCTGCTTTTCTGTTTTCGGGAAGAAGAGTGTGCATCAGCATCTTGCAGTTCCCACACATCAAATATTCTTAGACTCCTGTCATGATACTTCCAAGAAGATGATAGCTACAAACATCAACATCAAACATTATCCAAGCTGATCAGAGCTGAACAGTTTGAAGGCAGCCCACAAATGAGCCATCCAATGGCCAAGAAGGAAAGTACTGCAAGGCAGCAGCAGTGTACATGGCACAGCAAATAAGAACAGACCTGACTCAGCAAGACATAAATGATCTTCCCAAACCCAAAAGGTAATGGAAAGCAAGACAGTCCTGTGTGCCACTAATCAATCTCTCTCTCTGCTAAAGGAAGGAAATACTACTGGTGCGTAAAAGCCACTTCTAAGGATGTCCTCGAACAGGCCACTTGCAGGATTCATTAATTTGGTACTACACAGAACAGTCTATTGTATACACTTTTCCTTTTGTCCACACAGTATGCACTGCATTCCATACATTGTGATTTCCAGCTCTGTACCTCTTTGTGGTAAAGGTAGTAAAATATGAATCATATATACCATCCTAATTCAGCTACTCTGATGGTTAACACCAGACAGTACCAATATCACCACTGTGGTTGTCTGATGTAGGCTTGGACATGGAGCAGCTTAAAGGATGGGTGGGGTATTTAAATTGGGTATCTGGAGGTTACCCAGCTGCCGGCATCAACAAAAGCCTGACATTGGTCACCACATCATGGCTGCTCTCCTGTGCCCTACTGGTGATCACCAAAAATGAGTGAAAAAGTAGATACAGCAAGTCTAAACGTCTGTTCTTATAGAGCAATACACTTCATCCTGTTATTGAAACCAGTAGAAGTTTTAAAAATATTTTCCATCAAATACTGGATTATCAATGCCTCTCATAAGCATTCACTCAAAAAGTTAAAATTCCATTTATTTGAAGACATTGGTTTTGGTAGCAATAAAAGTAACTTATTTAAATTTGCACAGGATATTTAATACCTGATTGTTTGCTTAGTTGGGAAAAACAACTTCCTTTGAGCCCTAACAGAATGTATTGGATATCACCATGTAACATCACACTCAGACAATTCTGATAAGTATCCAGAATGCTCCCAGAATCTCAGTTCAGATTCTTGTAATTTGCTGTCGTTATATGAAGCAACTCTTGCCTTGTAATGCAAGACAATAAATCTAAGATGAGAGCAAATCTTTCCATACTGCAATTCCAGTCGCAGCAGCAGCTGTTTTGCCACATGAGTACACCCGCTAGAAATAAACTAATAATCCATAGCAACTCTGGCACCAACGACAGCATCAATCTTTATAGAGGAAAATGTGAAACTGCTTACAGCAAAGATTCAGTTGAGCTAGAAAAATTCACTACTTGGAATCCTCCACTATGAATAAGTAAAATGATACAGGGGGTGTAACCTGCAAATAGTCTAATAGAAACAAAACTGTCTAGGGATGAGACTAATGCACAAAGGAGCACACCTCAGTCACAGTGAAAATGTGATTATCAGGATATAGAAATTCAAATACAAGAAATAAAAGATAATCTGCAGAAATATTCCAAAATGTTTCTGAATGAGCTGTAACAAAACTGATGGGAACAATAGAATAAAAAATGTGAAGAGACGATTTTTAATCTTGATATAAGTATACTCAGGACAAAAAAATTAATTAAGAGTAGCACTTAGATAGTAATGGAGAAAGCATTATTTTTTTATCAAAACAGGGTTCATTTAATCACAATCAGTGTATTTGTGCCAAGCTAATAAATGACTAATGGATAAAACACCTTACCAGCATTGCTACTTGGCCAAATGCAAAACACCTGCTGCCTTTAAGCAAGACAAAGTTTGTAGGGAAAGGTATTGCTTTGGGTTAGTATAGCTGTGCCTAGCTGGGAAAAAAAAAAAAAGGCTCAAAAACAACCCTCCAAGCCCCCAGAAGCTGAATTAAACTAGATAGTTTCATCTATGTATCTATGTTAGAGACAGAGAGATTTGCAAGGCTCCAAGTGACACTGTTCGCTGAGGCTGACTGGAGGCGCGCACCCAATTATGGCCTTTAAAACAGCGAGGGGCCTGAGGGAAGGGGATGTGAAGCTAATCATACAATAGCAGAAAACCAGCATTTCTACAAACTATGTGATTTTTAATGTCCAGTATGTCTCTATTTTTCTTCTGCTTTCGCAGGGGAGAGAGAGGAAGGAAAATTGAGGTGATTTTGGGCTGTTTTTTTGGTTGCTTGGTTAGGTTTTTAAAAACATTTATTTTCTTTTTCCCCCAGGCCTGTGAGGTTTTGTTCTGGGAGAGTTTTTTGAGGCTGGAAGGATGGGTTGGTAGATGTTACTTAGGTTAATCAAGCAGACAAGAAAAAAGAAAAAAACATGTAATGAGAAACTAAGATTGTGGGTTGCTGTGGTTTTGTGTGTTACTAATAAATGGGTCTATATTGTGTGTAAATTGATCATAATTTTTCATGCTGAATCCTAAAGAAAATATGGGGGTTTTTACATGATCTCATGTCTCCAAAGGGGATTGTCACACAGCATCCAGGGCTGGGTTCACAGGACAACTTCTTTGCTAATAGGAATGCAACACCAACTTTAACAGCATCTATTGATGAAGTAGGAGAGTAAGTTAAATATTCATTTATACTACTGTAAAATCTACATAGATGAGGTCTTCAAGGCTGAACTGGAAAAACAAAAATTACATCACCTTGCAAGGAGCAGGAAAGGACAAAAGCACATACATCATGGTTTCTGTCATGATCCATGAGAATTTTTCAAGTTTGAAACAACACATTCAAGTTGTAATTAATAAAACCAGGAAATCAGATAGCTGTAAGACAAAAAAAAAGTGCAGCAACTACAAAATGCTGAGGTAACAGAATCAAGAATACCATTTATTCTGTTAATAAGACATCGTTTAGCTCATTTTTTTTTCTTTCATTTCTCCCAGTAGTTAATCCAGGTTCAGCACACCGTAAAGATGTGTAAAAGCACACAGAAGATGTAGGTTCCCTCACGTTTATCAGGAAAATCCACTAACACCAGAGAGGCTTATGTCCAAAAAGGAGACAGAGGAATTCTGTAACTTTATTTGAATAGAGTCCACTGGGACACACAGGTGCAGGGTTTTCTCTCTTGAGTTTTCGCAGGACGCAGCCTCCTTTTATCCTGAGCTCCCAGCCGCACGTTGCCCTCTTCCCTTCGCCACGGCTGAGGAACCAGGAAGGCACAGCCTTCCCCAACTGCCCAGCACACATTCCCCCACTGAACCCAGTGCCTTACCCCAAAGTTCAGAACGCAGGCTGCGCAGCGCCTCGTCTGTTTCACAAGCCAAGCTGCCTGGGCTATGCAACAAACCTGCTGCCCGAAGTTAGAGACACCAAGACCCATTTCAGAGGCTTTAATACCCACACCTTCACCCATCTAATCGTTAGTAAAGGCATTCGCTTTCCTCTCGCGCTCGTCCTACACTTCGCGGCCTGGCCGTGGGTAACTCTCACAGCGCAGCTGCAAAGTGCGAGAGGCTCATCCTGCGACTGCTGCAAGCAGCGGCCACAGGCAGTAAAGCACCCCAGATTAAGGAGTTCCAGCTCCCGGCCCTGCCGGTCGACCGGCGGCTGCTCGCCCGCCGCTGCCCCGCGGTTGCTGAGGCGGCGCCGGCGGCGGGCGGGGCCAGGCGCGGGTGCGCGCGGCGCTCGCGGCGTGACGCGCGGCTCGGGCGCACCAATGGGAGGCGGCGGCGGCGGCGTTTGAACGGCGCGTGGCGGCGGTGGCAGACGCGGTGGTGCCGCCCCGCGGGGCCGAGCGGCCGCTCGTGCGCTTCCCGGGCGCGGCCGGAGCGGGAGCCGAGCGCGGAGCGGAGCACAGCCGGGCCCAGCCGGGCCCAGCCGAGCACAGCCGGGCCGCGGAGAGACGAGGAGCTGGACGTGCGCAGAGGAGGGGCGCCGAGCTGCGGGACGAGGGAAACTCCGGGCCGCTGCTGCGCTCGTATTCGTGCGGGCCCTCCCGCTTCCGCCGGGGGCTCGGGCGGCCGCAGCCGGTCGGGGGAGGTGCCCTGCGCTCGCCCTTCCGAGGAGGTACGGCCGGCCGGTGCGGGGTGCTGGGACGCTGTGCCTGCAGTTAGAGGAGCGGGGGCCCGGCTGCCGGCAGCTCGGGAGAGCCGAGCCGAGGTCTTGGCTGCGGCCCCGGTGTTTAAAGCCCTGCCCGGCCCTGCCGCGGGCTCCGCGCGTTTTGCAGTTCCGCCACGCGCGGTCGGGACAGCGGCCTCGCCGCAGCAGCTGCGGTGAGAATGGCCAGAGCTGCGTGTCTTTTCCTGGTTGTGGGTCTTTGCTCTCGGTGTACCTCCGCTTAAAACTGCCCTGAGCTTTACTCCTCTATCTCTGTGCCTTTTCTTTTGGCGTTGGGGGCGCGTGGTGCAACCCCAGCTTCGTGGGTTCCTCACGTTTTCTACTTTTAAAGGTAGAAGATGGCAGAATACTCGAGGAAGTCCTTCAAAGACAGTCTGAGTGACATAAAACAACGTATGAGAGAGAAAAGGACTCAGAAATGGTCAAGGCTGGGTAAAACTACACAGTTCTCCACCGTAAAGGCCAAAAGAGCAAGTAAGATGCCTAAGTATCTTAGGATTTATATTTTATTTGTTTTCTTTTCAATCCCATCTGAAACACTAATTGTGTTGTGTTGCAGCCAACAACTCCAACAAAATTAAGATCATTCAAGCAAACAACAGAGATCTGGCTCTGTCCTTGCAAGAACACAAGCTCAAACTGAGGGAAGCTGAAGCTACCATTCTTCAGCTAAGGAAAGATTATCACATTTTGAAGGCTCAGATGTTTGACTTGCAAAGAAATCATAGGTTCCAGCAAGAACAAGGACACGTGGAGGTATTTTTAATAATAACTGTATGAGCTGGTGAAGCTGAACATCAGAATCTGTACCAATCCATTTATAGATATCTTTATGCTCTTAAATGTCTCATAAAACATTAATTCAGCATGTTCAATGAGGTTTTTTTCACCTAACTTGGTATGCTGCTTTGGATACATTGACATGTGGTAATGAAATTTTTTTTTTCACTTCTTTCTCATTTATTTAAAATAAGAAAAGTAAACATAAAGTCTTAATTAACAAAAATTAAAGTCCATTTTCTGTGAATTTTGTAGGGAGCTTATCACATGTGAAGGCACCTGACAGAGGTTTCTTCAGATTTTAATTATCTCATAATGCTGATAAGTTTGTAATTGATACTAGAGTATGATAGTAACAGTGTTACTGTCCTTCCTTTGTCCATTAGAACTGACTGTTAGCCTTGAATGAGATAATTTCCAAAGTGTCTGAGAATTTACTGGACTCAGTCACACTCCTTGGCCTAGCAAAGAATTTGTGTTCCATAGACCTAGTAAGTGCCTTTTCCTCTTGAGGAGCAGGCCTTCACTTCTTCCACCATAGAAGCATGTAGATTTTTAGATCTGAGCCCTAGTTCAGAGGTAGGACTAGTCCCACAGTTCCCGGTATCCCAGGGGTGCACACTGTGGGGGTGTGTCAGTAAGTTATAAGTGGGACTGAGGCTCTGCTAGGCAGTGGTTGGAGCACCCTGATTTTCTGGGGCTTTATGCACAGTTCCTTCCCCTGTCTTGTTGTAGGATTGAGCTAGGGGTGAATGTGCTGATGTGCAGAGGCTGAGAAAGTGGCTGACTAACACCCACAGCACTTGGTGTTAGCTAGACAGAAAGGGAGTTAAGGGCCTCTTTGGTGCTTCCTGGAGTAATTTGGCTGTTGTCTAAAATTTGTAGATGGTACAAGCTTGTGTCATCCATTTAATCACAGTGAGATTTATTTTGTTGACAGAATCAAAGAGTGCTTTCTTCAGGTCCTGGAAACAGTTGCAGTGTCACAGGACCGACACATTCAATGTAAGTATCATTGATTAATGCCTTTCTATGTCTGGAAACTCTGTTACAGGAAGTTTAATTTTCTGACTGGAAAAAGGGAAGCAACCCAATGTAATGAAAGCTGTTCCTTGTGTTAAACTCTATTGCTGTTCAGTAAATACTACCTTTGGTATTTTCTCTAGAGGACCTCTAGAGTGTGTTCTTGAAGATGGTCCTGTACTTCCAAGTGGGATGGAAACTTGTGGTGACAGAAATTCTTTGTCAAAGATCTATGTGGAATCTGACAGTGACATTTCCTCTACCAAAATAATTCCAAGCGAAGGTAACTAAATCAAAATATCAGACATTGCTGTTTTTGAATTAGGAAAACAATGTGTGAGTACAAGCTAAAAAAATTGCTGCTTGTGAAGGAACTGATAAGTAACTTTCTGCTTCTTGTCATAAAGGGGAAATACTAATGCTGTCCACTGGTAAAATGTTTGAATGAAGATGTCCAGCAAAATAGGGAGGAATTTGAAACTGCTTTATCTTCTCTATAGCTGCAACCCAGTTTCATTATCTATCAAACAGTTCAACTAAGTAAAATTGCCTTTATACAGTCATTAGCATTTATGAAATTAATAAAAACTTGTTAACAAAGCAAAACACTCAGGAAAATCAATATCTGTAAATAACCTTTCCAAAAGCAACAGTTGAGAGGAAAATACTAGTGTTATATTACCTAACTGCTTTCTGCATGGAAGCTATATTAAACAGAGCTTATCTCAATTGCCAAATCCTAGTTTATAAAAATCTCTGGAGAAAAGCCAAAGAATAGTCTGAATTTTTGACAGGTTCAGAATTTTTGCACAAAATCTTAACATGGTTTTTCTGTTTGCCTTTAATATGACATTTTCCCTTCAATTACAAGGACAGCCATCTGATTTTCATCTGAACAACACAGAGCCAGAGCTGGAAAATGTTTCTTCAAGTGTAAAGTTTCAATTTGGTAGTGTGTTACCAAAAAGTGTATCCACCAGACGTCACTTTTCGACGATGAGGAACCCTAATGTTGTTTGTACTGGTGCCTTGGACTGTTTAGAAGGACCTGATTCAGTAAAAGAACTTTCTGAACAGAATGAAATTAGGCTTGAGGAAAGTCTAGAGAAGTGTGCTACAGGAAATATGAATGCAGCTGTTCCTCACTTGAATGAAAGCAAGATCAATTCAGAGCTGCCATTGAGGCAGAAAACTTCTGAAACTGCACAGTTCAAATTAAAACGTAATTCCGATCTTAAACAACCTGAGTGTAAAAGCAGAGAAAAGCCTCAACGAAGGAAAGAAAAGCACCAGAAAGGAAAACTGGAATGGCCACTTACTTCCCAACAAAGACCAGGAAAACTGGGTAAAGAGGCTTCTAAAGAAAAGCAGAATTTCTTGGGTGGCATCAGTGATGCTTATGACTTTCATTTGGAAGAGAGTGTCCATCTTACACCTTTTCGACAAAACAAGGGGAATGACAGCGATATTGAAGTGGAGGATGAAGAAGACTCAGCTGAAACCAATACCATTGAGTCAAGCAGTACTGCAGGTGACTCAGATGACAGCCTCTATGAGCCTTACAAGAGTAAATCAAAGAAAAGGCAAAGTTCAGTGGATCAGAGCCCTATGTCACCAATCCATCCAAGGCCAAGGTCTAAAAGATGTTTGGCACAGCGTGAGCAGAAGTTCTGTCATGAAGAAGAGACTGAAAACAAATCAAGTGATAAGTCTATTAGTAAGTACAGAAAGTGTTCTGTAATTGGTTTTGTTTTCTTGGAAGATAACATTATTTAGGAGATTTAGGCTTTTTTATTTCAGGTTTTTTTTTTATAGCAACTAAAAGAGTAATGTTTTAAGAATGGTTAGATTTTCTTTAAAGCTTGCTTACCTGAACTGTGCCTAATTTCTTCACAGAGCAGCCTCCTGAGCCATCTCGTGGGCATCTCTGTGATGTTACCAATACAGCTGCAGTGCTCTCCAGCACTGGGGATGCAGAAATTGTCCCTGAAGGTGAAGGACCTCAGTCTCCAAAACGCAAGCGGCGAAGTTGTACTGTTACTGTGAACTACAAAGAACCAAGTATTGCAGGGTAGGTGTCTTTACTTTTCAGTTTGACATGAAGTTCATTACATTCCATCCAATAGAGGATTTGAAAGGCTTACTTAGATCTTGAAAACAAGACCTTAAAAAAAGAGCTCAAAGAACTCAAATTCCAGAGTTAATAATACAGCCTAGTTCGTGTGAAATGGAGCTTACTAGCTAAAAGTTATTTTTTAAAGTGATGTAGGGAACAGAACTTAGTTTTGCCTTTTTTTTTTTTTTTTCAAACAGGAAACTCAGGAGAGGAGATCCATTTACAGATACAAAGTTCCTGTGTTCTCCAATTTTCAAGCTGAAAAAAGACGCTAAACGACGTTCTCGTAAGAAAGATTCTCTGAAAATATCCAATGAGGAACTGGTTAGTTGTCTTTGAGATTCTCAGCAAAACCGTGCTTCTGCCATGAAGAAAGTAATTTCCTGGATGATATATTTTGCACAATATGTTATATAAATATGTAAATAGTTGTGTGTCTAGTTCTAAGGATATCAGATTAAGGGGGCTTGGATTTATTCTAGTGACTTATTTTTAATGATACGGATTGATACTTTTATAACTTAAGTGATTCTATTCAAGCTCCTTTAGAATGGATCTGAGAGTATATGAGAAATCTCTGATGGGTAAGATGGTGAATGTCATTGTATGGGTGAACTTTAGGCACTTAAAATGTTTTGAGGAGCAAGTATTTTTAATAACTGTGCTTGTACAGATCCTGTTTATGTGATGGCTGTAGTTTCATGTTGAATCTTACAATAAACATCTTAGTATCTGGAAACAGCTCAGAGTGAATTGGTGTTCTTTTGGTAGATTCCATAGTTGCTCCAAGGGCACCAATGTCAGCAAGTGGGCATTACAGACCTGTGTACTCTGTCCCCATCTTATGTGCTGGCATAAGCACTGTTTAGGAGCAACTCAGCAGCTGCAATTTGATTCTGTAGCTGCAACTCTCAAAAGCAGCAATTTAGGCTTAGTTGGTCCTGCACTGAGTGCAAGTTAGCATCAACCAGACAGAAACAAAGCAAATTTCTTGTAAAGGTTGGTGAAGAAGGCTCCACTTGGATCCCAGCTGTTGTGGGACATTCATAACAGTTTACAATAATTTTTTCCCTGCTTTGCCCAGTGCCTTTCCCAGAGCAAGAGGTACCACATTTGAGCTTGTGCTATTTGGTGCCACACTAGGCTGCATATGAGAACAACAGTGTTATCAACTGTCCACCATTCAAACTACTTCTACTTTGCTTGAGACACGCTTAAGTATTCATAGGTTTGTGATTACCCAAATGAAAGCTATATTCTAAACACCTAATGAAAAAGCACAAAAACTACAAGTGCTTCCTTTGTTTTGTAAGACTGCCTGTCCCACTTCAATAGGTACAAGATCTCTCAGTAATAAAACTATTAATTACTATTTTATTTGTAACATCTTCCATGGCTCTCAATAATGATACTAGTTGTAGCCACTGAGTTGTTCACAACACAGCCTTTGGATGTTTGAGTGGAAACTTAGTTTTACCTTTGTAATTCTAGCCACAAAGCCTCACCATCTCAGTCTGGAATTCTAGGACTAGAGGAACTTAAGCAGAGTGGTTGTACTAACTATATTGGTTAGAGCCTGGTCCTAATAATGCCAAGATTGTGGGTTCTATCCCTGTATCAGCCATTCGTGTTAGAGGTGCACTTAATGATCCTTGAGGGTATTCTGTGAACCCCAGGCGCTCTTTCATGAAACAAATCGCAAAACCTGTTTTAGCAGGGAGAGAAGAACAACGGGGTGACTGTAGAGTAACTCAAGGTAGGTGTGGTGGGTCTGGGTAGTTTTTTTCTTACTGGATTGAGCAGGCTTGAAAAATTGAAGTGATGAAGTACCAAGTAATGAAAAAAAGAGACCAAAATAAGTAGGGTTTTGTACATATATAATTTAAAACTATTCTGTACCAATACAATATATTAATTTGACAAATGTAAAGTTCATCAGCTGTTTAAGCATTTGCAAAACCACATATCCTACCATTACTTTATTGCACAGTATCTATGAAAATATTAATTCTTAAATTAGAAAACACATTTCAATATAGAAGAGACAATCTGATTGAAAGACAATAAGAAAATCTACTCTGAAAATAACAAAAATTCACAGGTTACCAAGCTTAACAGGTGCATCTGAAGGCCCAATCTACAAAACAGGTTTATAGTATCCTGTTCTGGCTATTAAAGAAAAAGTACTCACTGTACCTTTGTTATAGATCCCAATGTAGGTCAGACTAAATTCATACAAAACACAATGGCAAGTCCAGCATTAACATTTTGAATACCTTGGGTACCACATTTACTACTTCTAGACAGTTCCTGATATCTCTGCTGAATTGATCTGTGATCTAACATTGCACAGGCATTTTGCAGGAATAGATTCTTTGACACAGCACAGGACTGGTTTTCTCAGTCTCATAACTTGAATTTTACCAGTGTAACAACTGTAAATATAAAACACCAAGAATGAAAGTTTAATTTTTTTTTTCACAAAAGCAGTTATAATTTACAAACTAATTAGAAATGTTTTTTGGACAGCTTTTTGGACTGTACTCATCTCCATTAAGGATTTAGGTGTACCTCTTAAATGTAGTGTAAGCAGCAAATTGTATATATATGTATATATGAGTGTGTGTTCTTTTTGAAGATATACTAAGAGTTGTATAATGTTAATATGTTCCTGCATCTAAATAATCACAATTAATATGCATTTACAATAAAGCTTGGTAGAAAATCCAGTTTACCACAGAGCCAAGTATCTAAGCTCAAAGCTGTCCTATGTTGTCTTCCTTTGTGTACAATAGTCTTATTTCTGCTGAACAATCTAAAGAATTTAGCAGTGAGGAGAAGTAAGTAGGGTGGATCATGAAGTGCATAAAACCTTAACTCTACTAAGCCAATTAAAATTGTCTAGTAGATGCAAAGTAGTCTCTAAAGTTATTTTGGGTACTTATGTCCTGCATAAGCCAAGTCACTATGACATTATGCACCTAGCCAGATTTTTTTTCTTTTTTTTTTTTAAGAGTGGTTATGAGATTACAATTTGCAGGTAAAATAGTTATCAAAACTGAAAATGAATAGAAAAACTTGCATCTATCAAAGATCACAGGCAGTCCTTTTTCAGAACTGAGTGCTCTTCTCTCACAGCTTCTCAACCAGCTGAGTGTTTCTTTTAAAAAATAATATCTTATAAAAAGATTCTACAAAGAAACAAGTGTTTCAGAACCCCCCCCACACCTGTTGTTTTCCCTTACAATTTTATTTTTTACTGGAAAAAATAATAAAACTTTATCAAATAGGTACTGCATTAGGTAAGCTATAACATCTGTTGTCTGGGAATTTTCTTCATCTTCCCAAACATGTGCAACTTCCCCCATGTTTGTGGGGTTTCTGAGGCTGTAGCTGATAAACTTATTAGGAACATAAGGTAATCGGCACACAAAAGAAATATTCCGTAATTAAATACATTATAAAGCATTTTAATAAAATAATTTTTGTAACTTCAGTATAATACATGTTTGCAAAACTAAAAGGGTTTTTAAAAGTGCTAAGTATTAAACAGAAGTTTCTTGAAAGTCCCACAACTCAGATATAGAACGGCTTTCCCTGTCCATAACATAGGCACACTATTTGGTTGTAAAAAAGCCAGTGTCACTTGTCAATTAATCCAGCTTCTTTAATTTTTGTGTAGAAGAATTTCTCCAGTATATTGGCACATTTGTAGTATTCACTCTCGGGGGGGTTGTACTCTCTGCAGTTTGTAAAGACTCGCTGCAAGTCTGCCATGAATAATTTCTTAGACACGTAGTACCTGTTCTTGAGTCGCTCACTCATTGTTTTGAGATCTGCACAGAAGAAAAATAGATTAACAGCGTTGGATTCAAATATGTTTTGTGTGCAGTGTCCCTTAAGACTGATTTGCCATTTAACATGAACTGGCAAAGCTAGGATTTGGAATGGAAATTGCCTTCACCTAAGGCAGGATCTGTATTTTAGCTTCAAAAGCAACTGAGCTGCTGGAACTAAGCAATATCTCACTGTAAGGATGAATTTATGTAGTGTTTATTTTTAATTCTTTAAAACATTAAAGCTTTTTTTGTTCTGTTTTCATACTTAGAACTCTGAGTTTTCTTGGTTAGTAGATGTCCCTAATACTCTTCTGACTGTCCTGAGACAACCTGTTCTCAGCTCTGCTGGAGAGTGCCTTAGGGGTATATGGGCAAAGAATTCAAACATCATAAAACATGTATGTTAACCTAAAATCCTTACTGCTGTGCAAACACAGCAGAGAAGATATATTGATCTACACTACAACCAGGATTTGCAGCCTTGAAAAAAGAAAGAGATAAAATTTGTTCTATGCTCTACATATATTTTTATTACCTCTTCAGAGTTTATAGTTGTATATCCTTTTTAAGAATCATGTGAGAACAGATCTCCCCTGCTTTCAGAGCATCATGCGAAGCATTTATTTACAGAACATTCTTTAAGAAGTGTTCTCCTTTATACTAAAATCAGTCATCTATAAAATATGTAAATCTTCTCAGTGTTCTCCATATAGTCACTTTCCCAGTAATTCTCATCAGGCATTTAAAAAGTCTGTCTACATTAAAAGTGTTCTAGGAGTGAGTACAGGAATAGAAGTAGTGGGAGGTGTGCTGGATGCCTTGGCTTTTCTCACCTCAGATGCTCTAACAACTATTTTTTTAGCAATGCTTGAGCCAGGCCTCAGCAGCACCTTTGTGAAACTGTAACAGAAGAAGCTGAATTCACTTAATGTCAAGGAGTATTGCAAGGACACCAGTGACCAAAGACCTCCAATGCAAAGGAATTAAACTTTTAAACTTCAGATTTAAAAATATGGCTTCATTTTTTGTTTTGGTAATGGTTTGGAGGGTTTTGGGGGGTGGGTTTGTTTTTTTTTAAGGGAGATTTGAATTTATTAAAAGAGAGGAAACCCTGTCAAATTGTCAAGATGGGATTATTCAAGGAAAGTTTGATAGATGCGCTCAAATACTTTTTCCAATGGTACAGAACTTGCCACTCCCTAGTTTTGCACAATATTTTGCAAAAGTAAAGGCTCATTCAGCTCCCATTAAGTCTGAAATTCAGGTGCCTATACCTAAACTAGATATCCATAGACTAATTATAGCACCCAGCTGAGAAGGCTGTTCAGCCTGCCCTACAGCAAATGTTGCCTGGCTAGACAATTAGGCTGTTCTCCTCTAAGCACAGTGAAAGTTTGGTTCCATCTGTCACTCAGCCATACAGCTTTTGAATGGCAGATGAAAAGGGAAAAAAACCCCGAAGAATACTGCTTGATACAGCACCTGAAGAGCTCTTAAAACAGGGACAAAAAAGCATTTATACATGAGAACTGACCTTAGGAGGTAGTAAAAAAAATTTACAGCCATACCTCTCAAAAACTGTACAATTTAGTCTGTACACAAACATAAAAGCAACTGTTATATCTTGTCTGAGCAACTTTTTACAGTATCAGTATGCTGGCAGGGAGAGTAGAAAGAAATCTGAAGTTTATCATGAATCAAGGCAGTTTAGTCATGCTGGGTTCCTTAGCTGAAAAAAACAAAGCAAAACTAAACCAAAGACCTCAGCTTAATCCTTAAAGTAAACTGCTGCCCCTACCTCAAGTGTAACGCATCTGAACAAGGAAAGGACAGACAACAGTTCTACTTTGAGTTTGCCAACTCAGGTAAATTATTTGTAACCACTGTTCAGATTAAGCAGATTTCTGAGCTAGATCTGGCCAGAAAAGCAGATAGAGAAAACTCTGCCACAGAAGGGCACTCACATTCTTTTTCTTCATTGTTAGAAAATAAATTTTTTTGGGGGATACAGGAAGCCAGTGATTGGTTTATAAAGTATATGTACATCTGCTTTTTGGGAATGGTAATTTGAATATAAAAAAAAAATAATTGAACTAAATTGATAGACATGGGCTTGAAGCCCATGCAAAGCAACATGAACAAATGCTTTTATTCTCTGAGAAACTGATGGCTAGTAGCCTGCCATGAACCTGTATTTCATTCTCTAACAATATTTAAGGGTTCAGAAACTGTAATCAGAATGATAGAGGTGAGTATTGCATAAATGAGTGAGGAATGCCAGAATTCAGTTTAAAATCTGGTGCAGTACAAATCAAGCATTTGTTTAAGAGTATCACTGAATTATCATTGAAATTATATGTCCCAGAAGTCAAAAGCTGAGTCATAAGAGAAGCAGTCAAAAGAAAAGCATTATTAGCATATGTGTACTTCCCTTTGCAAGCAATCCTACATAAACAATAGCTGTGTTACTTAGAAGTAAAAATAAATAAACAAATAAATTTAACACCTCAGACAACTGTGGCAGATCTAAAAGACAAAGATAAAAGTTAGCTTAAAAATTAGTTGCATGAAGCATTTTCCTAAACTTAGATTGGAGCTAAGTGTTAAGACTTAGTTGGAAAACCCTGTGACCTTTGAAAATGTTTTTCTATATGATTTATAAATCTTAAATCTGTATTTCAAAGCAACTCAAATGCTCAGGTGCTCCTGAAAGTTTGCCTTCAGGTCTTTCAACATATGAGTAGGATCTGCAATGACCAGTTACCACACAGAAGACTATGTACCTACAATTCACCTACTCCAGCTACTCCTGAAAGCTTCTAGCTGACTGCACGATTTAAGAGCTTGTTAGAGTTCTCTAGGGCACACTAACATTTCAGATATGTACACCACACATGTTTCACAAAGGTCACAAAGCACTCATCAATTTCAAATGACAGCATCACACTCTTGACACTTCAGAGCTGCAAGGTATTCAGCTGCAAGTAACACATATCTTATACCATAAAACAATCAGATTAAAATTTATCTGCTATGTCTGCATCTATAATGATTTTTAAACTCTACTTAAGAAATGTTAATGGTATTACCCATGGGAAACCTTATAACTTCATAATATCCAGGAGCTTCTGTTCTCTTCACGGGTTCCATGAAGGGCCAAGCGCTTTGATGGCTCTTTGGTAAAGAAAAAAGTAAGGTATCTAATATGGAAACTAGATATTGGAAATAATTTTAAATTATTTTAAAATCAGAAAGTAAACTAGAGCTAGCACTCACCTTCACTTGCTGCAGGATGGTTTTCAATGTGCTGTAAAGTTGATCTGGATCCTTGGGCTCCTTACTTGAAGGAAAATATCAATACAAAAAGATTAGTTTGAGTCCCTTATCTTCATTACTACAAATTACATCTTACCTAAAAGCAACTCCAAAGTTTCAAGCATTTAATGGAAGAAATAAAATTTAAAACAAGCAAACAAACCCAAACAAAAATCCTCAAAAAAGAACCCCACTACCCAAACCACAATATTGCCCACAATAAAAAATAAAATAAAAAATACCACCAAAAAGACACTTAAGAACTCATCTCTCGTATCATCATTTGATTACCAGTGGATGGAAGTAAATATCAAGTGACATTGTTTAAAGACTCTTCTCAAAGGAATATCCCAACTGCTTCAACATTTTACTTTGTGTAGCACTTACCCTCTTTCTTTTCCACTTGGTTTCCAGCCAGTCTCTCCTGTACACCAACAATATGAGATATTACATGGGAATTACAGTAGGTCAAAACATTAACTGAGTTATTGCAACTCAAAGAAAAGCCATTTTAGCACTACTGCAGTAAAATGGGTTTGTTTTAATAAAAGCTACTCCTAATAAATAACATAACCATCTAGCCCACAGCTAGCCCATTCAATTTCCTACATGACTCTTCCACCAGACTGCTGAAAAGATTCTAAAATATTTCTATATGAAACAGATTTCTTTTCAATAATTCAATACATATTTTACTGTAACCCACCCCTGTAAAGAATAATCATGACAAAGTTATCCAATCTGATTCCCAAGGGACAAAGAATAAATTGCAGAAAAGCATAGCTGAAAAAAAGTCCCCCAAAATATGATGCTTAATTTTTTTTTAAATTATGTTTTGTTCTATAAGTTCATGCCTAGCATAGAAATCATTGTTGTTCAGGAGTACAGTGCATTAAAATGGTGCCAGAGGGAAACTGCTGCCTACACTGTGATACAAATCAAAGAGGGGTCACATGTAAGTAAAATTATACACACGTCCATAAAAGAGGATTAGGCTGGGATGCCTTGGGGAAATCTCAAAGACAGCAGTTGTAATGGAAACACAATAATCTTCACAGAAATCAAATCAGCAGACCAAAACAATTACATTCTAATCAAAAAGAACGATGCGACTACGTTAGGATTTCTAGTCTCGGACCTTTCTTGGGCTATTCTGCTTCTGTTCTACATTAAAAGAGATTGATACATACTAATTCCAGGAATGCTTTCTATAGGAATCTGCCGGACTCCATCTTTGAAGCAAGAAAGGCCAGGATAAACTTTTCGTATTTGAGCTTGCTTCCTTTCTATGAGCTTTTTAATGATCTGTAATAAAGTAGCAGAGAAAATAAAATATAATTTATTTGGTCTAAAGTCCATGCAAAACTGTAATGAACAGAAACATTCTCACTTCCTAACCTTGCAGTCCTTTTCCATGAAGCTGGTAATGGGGCTGGGCCACCTGACCAAACACTGATTCTGCAAAGGAAGCTACTAAGTCTCTCAGCTATTTTGGCCCAAATCTAGAAAAAAAGGAGTCATTACTGGCTCTACCGATCACAAGCTGCACAGCTCTTGGGAAGACAGGAACAGAGGCAGAAAAGGAAATTTTCTGGAAGAAGGTTTGAGAACTGGCTATAAAATTTTATCAGCTGGAACTTTTAAAATGCTTCAGCACAGCTGATCAAAAATTTCAAGGCACATATTGAATGCATGTATTTTGATGTTCATATATATTCATATATGTTCATATTCCAAAATTTTAGAAATTAGAAACCCATTCACTTCAAAGTCTCCATATATCTATCTGTAGGAGTTGCTTATGTATCAATCAAAGATACTCTCATGAAATATTTTCTCTGGAGGATGCAGAATGATGCCACACTTTTCAGAACCAAAATTCTACTCTCTCTTGCATTTGCTAGGGAAAGGCTTTTCCCACTCCTGGATACACTCTGTTTAACTATGCAACCTCAAATTCTAAGCAATTTGCTTTGGTGCATTTTATATCCACTTAGACACTTATCTAAGCTTTGTGTGTCCTGGATATGTGACTTTCAAAACTTCATAACTTGGAGTAAACAAATGCACAGCCATGCAGACCGCCAGTCTGATAGAATATTTTCTTTGGAAATAATAAAAATGGACATATTTTTATTTTTAAGGACCTTCACTCCCTCATACATAGTATTTACTCTCATAGAAGAGAAAAAGATAAAACAAGACTTTCAAAAGAGCTTAGAAATGTTAAGAGGAATACAACATACAACAGCACCACGAGCAGATTCCAGCATAATATGAAAATAATTTCAAATTAATTATTAAATCCAACTTAAGCCCTTCTTATAATTTAGGAACTAGTGGCTCTTCCTGATTAAAGCAAGCTGTTCAATCAGTACCAGTGATTACTCACCAGTCAGGAGGTCACAAAGCTTTGCATAGAGGGAATTGTCATATTTGCCAGAATGACAGTAAACAGTACTGGTACAGTGTCAGGTGATATGGTCGTAGCAGCCATAGGCTGCAATATACTCCAGTTCTTTAAATAAAAGCTTAGATCCCATGAAAAATTTCACTTCTAGAAGGATAGATCCTGAATGCCTGATGTCTAGTACTGGCCAATAGCAGCACTCAAGAAAATGGGTACATATTACCAACTGTTAACATTCAAAATTCTTTTTATGTCCAGGTAGCATTTTCACTGCCTTTAATATGCACAGACAAGCAAACACTCTCCATGACACTGCAGACTGTGAGGCCTATTTCTAAATTTCCTTGCAACAAGGAGAGCAAAAGGCCTGATTGGTGTTTTTAATGATAGGCAAGCAATCCTAAAATGCAGTTCCAAAGTTATAGGTAATTATTCTCAGAAAAGATCAACCGCACAGATCAGTGCATAACAGCAGCTTTCCTCCTAATAATTTTAGACATGAGATGTCTGGAGGACCAAGGCATTTTATCTACAAGAGGAGTGTCTCCAAGTTCTTTAGAATAATGTGGACGTCCCAACAAATAAGAGAGTGAAGAAAGCTAATAAAGCAGTCCCAGAGGCAAAATTTTGAAAACTAACAAGTTTTCTGAAGTGGCATGTTACGTTGATGGTTTGGGCCCAGAACTGAACCACTGCAATTAGGCATGCCTACGATGTAACAGGCTAGCAGAGACACATCCACTATCCACACTAACAACATCCCATCCCTAAGGGACAGCTGGCATGTCCAGCAGCAGCCTGGAATCTGAAGGATCATGCAGCCAAGCAGAAATGAAAGGGGAAATACTTATGGTCCCTGTTGTATGGACATCTGAAAACTTTCCCAATAAGTAAGGTTTAAAAGCCTTGTAAATTAAATGTAAAACCATAATCACATCAGGGAGTGTCTTTCCTTCTCCAAGCACAGGCCAAATCATTCTATTGGAATAAAAATGATTGTTCCATAAAGAAGCTTTTTAACAAAATAAAAATTCAGGTTTGAACAATCTTGAAAGAACAAATTATATCTTGTATTTCTTTAAAAACCAAGGAAAGTATTTAAACACAAGTGGAAACATCATAATTATTTTGCTAATAAACTTCCTTATTATATAGAATATTATTAAGAACTAAATAAAGAACATCCCACATAAAATCCAAAGAGGGACAGACTGGAAATTAAGACAGTCTACCCTTGATTTATATATTTAAAAAATGGCAGAAAAAAAGAATCCTCTTTTTTCAAGTAAAACAGGCCATGCAATACAAATACTCCTTTTAAATGCTACTCTAATGAACACTACTGAGGGAAGAAAAGAACTGATAAAGCCATTAAAAAAATCAATCTCACAAGATTTTGCTTAGTTAACTTCCACTACTAAATTGAACTGTGAGTTACTCCTCAAAATACCAGGACTTTAACAGTCTTGTTCTTGTTAAATCAGAAAGTTAGAATTTGATGCTTCAACTACAAAATTTTGGCACTGGGACTTGAATGAAGGGATTATTCTAACTAATAAAAGTATGCATTTAAATTTAAGCACCAAAGCAAAGAAAGCTAACCTGGCACCCACTGAACTGTTTCTAAACATCTGAATAGAGAATAACATTAAACATTTCATTTCAATCTTTACCTCTTTTTGCTTTTTGATGATGACAGAAAATTCTGTGTAGGGGATCCTTGGATTTAATTCACATCCCATTAATGTGGCACCCTCATAATCCTTGATGTAGCCCACATATTTGGCTTTTGGTACTTTAATATCTTTGGAGAAACCCTGACAAATGAAAAAAAAGAACTTATATTGTCATTATGCCATTTTCCTTTTACATTTGTTTTAACAGAAATGAATGAGGATTTATAACCAAATTCATCATAATGTTAAAATACAAAAAATTACAACAGTGAGTTACAGACAGTGGTTCAGTGTTGCATAAACCTTCTCATGGGAGGCACTTGATAAAAGAATAGTTAATTGCTAAGAAGGGCAATAGGGGAGATTGTATTCATTTTGAATGTATGAAGAGTAGATTGTGCCAGTTTTATATACAGAACCACTAGAACTGGCTAGAAGGAACTTGAGGTCATCTAGTCCCATCTCAGCTCAGAACAGGTCTCATCATATCTGGCTGATCAAGGCCATGCTCAGTCCTGAATATTGTTAAAGGACAGAGGTTCCACCACCTCCCTCAGCAACATTTTTCAGTATTTCACCACCCTCAGGACAGGAAAGGAAAAAAAATCCTTCTACCTAGTTGTAATTTCCTAATATCCAAGTCATCTTCACTGCCTAATGCTGTATACCTCTGAGAAAAATCTGACTCCATTTTGCTGATCACATAGTTGACACCTGTTTAACAAATCTATTTGACAGAACTGACATTGCCATCTTTCCTGAATTTGAACCTCACACTTCAAATCAGGAGGAGCTGTAAGTGCAGGTCAGGTAAGTTTTCATCTGTCACAGGTATGCCTAGTCCTTCTTTATACTTCTTATAGAATCAGGGAATGAACTGACATTTTACTAGTTGTTAGACTAGACAAATTATAGACTATACTATATACTTATGTTCAGATGATTCTATCAAAGTAAAATGTATTAGAAGACAAAAAACATTACCTGAGATGAACAGAGAGCAGATTTTATAGATAAAAAATACGCATGTAAAATTGCACTATACATTTTATCCAATTACTTTGTCATGCCTAGTTACTTAGTTCAATCCTGCTAGATATAAAACTTCTTGCACAAAATAATTTCTTGCACTGAACTTACTTGTTTTTTGAAGTAGCCAATGGCATATTCATCTGCATACGTGAGAAAATTGAGAATGTTGTGTTTGATGTGGTACTCCTTCAGATGGTTCATTAGGTGAGTCCCATAACCCTGTGTGAAACATAAGAAGAAAAAGCCATGACAAAGCCTTTGGGGACAGCACATATTAGAACCTGTGGACCCAGAGGTATTACACATTGTTTTTCAAAATGCAGTCTTTCCTCTAGATCCTGTTTTTAAGATTTTCTCTTAATTAACTTGTTTTTGCACACTCAAGAGCACACTCCTTTGAGCCTTGTAGAGGTACCTTTGTGACCCAGCATGGAAGTTGTAATTCAAGGCGCCCACTTTTTTTTTTGTTCCACTTTTAAATTAGATATCAACCTTTAAAATCACATACTTCAACCATAACAAAACTGCACATACTGTAACAAGAAAGCATCGTTTCTGAGCCATATAACTTCAAAACTACAAAGCAGCAGCAATACTGAAATTATTCCAGTGTTCTGTGCACCTGTAGCCAAACAGGTCTCTGCCTCAAAGGACTTATTAACTAAGCTTATCATAAAGCATAAAAATGAACAGTGAACAATTACCATAATAAGAAGCAGAAAATTATAGAGTCCACAATGAAATAAACAGCTATGCCTTCTGACTGCACACAGGCATGATTTCCATTTAAATTTAGCCCCAAAGTAAACAAAAGGTTGCATTTATTCACATTGCCAAGTAATCTACAGTCATACCCTTCTGCTGTGATATGAAGAAATGTAAAGCAGATAAGTAAGCCCATAATAATGTTTTGTTCTTGCATATGTTTCAATTTTCTCATCATGCAGACTAATAGGACACTTAGAGAAACATACATGGATTTCTTCTGGGTACTCTGCTCTTGAAAACTGGGAAAATTTTTACTTATGCAAAAAAGCCAGAAAAATAAATTAGAAAATACAAAATTTTGATTTATTTTACAATTTCATAGCCCCAAATATGGCAATTGCCAGACAGGAAACTCAGCCACATACAGTAAAACTTAAAATTATTTTTAACAGGGGACTAAACTACCTAAAAACCAATTCAATTTGTATGGGAAAACAATTCCTGTATTTTTTTATCCAGCCTCAAACTCAACTAAAATAGAAATTTATTTTTCCTAAGAGCTGGCAAGTCACCCATGTGTGAACATTTTTTTTTTTCTCAGTTACATGTTGACAGGGTCAGCTCACTCAGAGCAAGAAGTGGGAAGGCAAATTTTCAGAAACACTCAACTCATACAGCAAAGCACCCAGAGGATGAAAGAATAAATACTGTGTTATGCAGCCCTGGGGGCAATCTGATGGGTCAGAATTATCTGCTCTATTGTTTTGAAAGATTATTCCTAGAAAATCACAACACACCTTTGGCAGCCTCACTTGTGTCGTGCAGTTAAGCACAACTTAGGCATATTCTGTTAGGGTTTGCATTTGATAAAACACTCTAAATGCTGACAGGTCTCTGCTTAATGCAGGGAAATGCTCCTCTCTAACACCAGAGTCGAATAAAATCAAATATAACCCGAGTACTAACAGTTGTTACAGACTTTCAATCCCACTGTGTTAGTCTTTTGCACCAGGGTGTACAATTTTTGCATGTTAACTGCTATACACTCTGAATTAATCCACATCTCAGCTCTTGCTTCTTGAAATGAAAATCATGAAGCTACAGCACCATCTAAAGGCAAAACATGAACCAACCGGTGAGTAGCTGGAAAATCTGGAGGAGTCTCATGTATTCATAGTGCTCTCTATTCTCTCAACACAGATGCTAATTCTCAAAATTCTGAGAAAATGTTGTGGCACTAACTCAAAAAAGAGTGTGCAGAATAGACCCTGTGTTTATTTTCAGATATAAAACTACACCTAATTTTTTATTATATCTCATTTAGATTGAAGTTATGTAATGTCACAAAGTGTTTGAACACAAATTACTGCCCCACACAAGCAATACATATTTCAGTCAACCACAAGATGTTACGCTACACAGAGACACAACTACTGGGGACAGAGGCATGAAAATTCCAAGAATGACAGACTACTGGCCACTACTGCTCTGCTGAGAAAAAATTTATTTAATTAATTAATTACAGATAATCCTACTATTATGATGATGATGCTAAATCTGCGTATTTAGTTTGGGTTTTGTGTATTATATTCAGAATTGCTGTATCTTTCAAAATCTATTTCTGTCTGGCAACTCAGCAGTATATTCAATGGGAGTAAAAATATTAGGAGCACATGCAGTAGGTGAATGGGACTCAAATCCATATAATAAGCTCTTGTAATACAGAATTCTTTTTACCTTGACTTGCTCATTGGAAGTCACAGCACAGAAAACAATCTCTGTAAATCCTTGGGAGGGGAACATCCGGAAGCAGATACCACCAATAACACGACCATCTTTTATTAATGCAAGGGTTTTATGTTTCCTGAGCAGACAAAAATAACAATCACTTTAATTCAAGTACATAGTACATAAAGTGCCATTAACCTTCCCTTTTTCAGAAACTTGATTCAATTCTTTCCATGATGACAATGCAATTGTGTATGCCCCTAAGTTAGCCACTTGTATCTACAGAGGAGCTGGTACTTTAATATCATGCTTTCAATATACCATAAAGGCCATCATCACAGAACAAGCTCCTGGCCTTGCCAAGAACTCTGAGATGCTCGGGTAATGCCCAATAAATAAAAGTTGTACTGCTTTAATTTAATCTACTGCTGATAGTTACACCATTGCACAGTTCTCAGGATGATTTTATCCTGAGGAAAATAGACATTAACGGAGTTACAGGAGAGCAAGTCCTTTCTAAGGGATTCCTGTTTCCTTCCATGCACTCTGCATAGTTAACCTATCAGTCTCAAATGCAGCTGATGAAGTAAGAGAGGACATTTCTTATTTCTAATCACCCACTCCTCTGGGAATCAAGACCAGAATAAATATCCATTTCTGTTGCACTTATAGTAACTGCCAGGAAAGATGTAACAAGGTGCAATCTCAACTCTTATGTCAAGGATAAGGAATTTCAGTAAAATCCTCAAGGTGTGAAAACAGTACACCATCCTTTAGATTATTCAATACACAGTATCATGTAAATCATAAAAATGATACAGTCAATATACAGATGATGTATTCTGGGGAAAAAAGTTGGTGCCAAAAGTGACCCCCTGCCAAAAAGCCCAAAGAGTAGTTATGTTGTATGTGCCACCACTGAAGAAGATTTTATACATATTATGTATTCTTTTTTTCTTGCACATATTTTAGTGCTTTTTTTTTAACTTGTGGAATGAGAGCAGCAATGCAGTAGCTTGAGCTTTTGTGATGGTTTTGCCCTGGCTGGATGCCAGGTGACCATCAAAGCTGCTCTATCACTCCTCTCCTCAGCTGGACAGGGGAGACAAAATGTAATGAAAGACTCATGAGTTGAGGTAAGAGCAGGGAGAAATAACAACTACCACCACAGGCCAAACAGATTTCACTTGAGGAAATTAGCTGAATTTATTACCAATCAAAATCAGAGCAGGATGACAGAAAGTAAAATAAATCCTAAAACTACCTTTCCCCTCCTCCTTCCTGATTCTCTGCCTCCTTTCCCAAGCAGCGCAGGGGGATGGGGAATGGGGTTAGGGTCAGTTCACCACACATTGTCTATGTCACAGTTTCCTCCTCAAGCAGAGGAGTTCTCCTCCTGCTCCAGTGTGGGGTCCCTTCCATGGGCTACAGTCCTTCAGGAACTGCAGTAGCACAGGTTCCTTTCCATAGGGACACAAGTCCTGCCAGCAAAGCTGCTCTAGCAGGTAGTGTGGGCAACTCTCTTCACAGGCCACAGGATCTGCCAGGAGGCTGCTCCAGGGTGGGCTTCCCACAGGGCCACAGCCTTCCTTCAGGCATTCACCTGCTCCAGCATGGGGCTCCTTCACAGGCTGCAAAGAGACAAGAGCCTCCCCAGGGTGTTCACCATGGAAGGTTACACTGCTGGAGCAGTTCATGAAGAACTGCAGCCTGTGGGAAGGACCCATGTTGGAGAAGTTCATGGAGAACTGTCTGTCATGGGAGGGACCCCATACTGGAGCAGGGAGAGAGAGTGTGAAGTTCTTCCCTGTGGAAGAAGAAGCAGCATACACCTCATGGGAACTGACTGCAGCCTCCATTCCCCATCCCCCAGCACTGTTTGGGGGAGAAGGTAGAGAATCATGAATGAAGCTAAGCTTGGGAAGAAGGGAGACATGGGGCAAAGGTATTTTAAGATGTAGTTTATATTTTCTCATTATCCTACTCTGATCTGACCTGTAAAAAATTAAACTAGTTTCCCCAAGCTGAGTCTATTTTGCCTGTGATAATTATCAGTGAGTGATCACTCCCTGTCCTTCTATCCAAGAACTTTGTACTTTCTCTCCCCTGTCCAGCTGAGGAGTGGAGCAATGGAGCAGGTTTTGTGGGAATCTGGCATCCAGCGGATGACAACCCAGCACAGTCCCTCAACAAGAAGCCACTTATTATACAGCCACCAAGATGGCATTTGGGTACAACCCAATTAGATTGACCAGGAGCCATGAGGGCTTGAAAAGATGACAAAAGTGTAGCACAGGCAGAGCTGCTCACCACCCCACCTCTGCTGCAAACAGCACCAGACTCCCTCTGCCTCACGCGCCAGCCCCCTCTCCAAGGATACCCACGGATCAAAGACCAAGCGGGTGATGTATTCTTTCGGCATTCGAGGCAGCTGATGGGAGAACACATTCTGCAAACCAACCAGCCACATCATGATCTTCTTGTTGGGCTTCTGGTTCAAGGAGTTGCCAACCACATGGAATTCAATTACCCCTCTGCGCTCCTCCAGCCTCGCTGCCTCGTCCCGGGCCGAGTGTGCCGAGAGGAAGTTGGTCTGTACCACACAAACGAGGAACAAAATCACAGTTTTGAGATTTCACATCCCCTGACAGAACAGCCTGTGAATGAACCAACCAATAAAACCCACTCTCTGTTTCCAACAGAACTGCCAATGAGTGCCTTTGTTATGTACCTTTGCAGAAGAGACACCATCAAATAAGCCAGATGTAAGTCTACGCTACAGTCTACAAAGGCCAATCTGAATTTATATTGATACAGATTAGATAACAACAACAACAATGGTTATGAATCAAAAAGTTCCAAAACCCCTAGAGGGATAGCACTCATCCAGTTGAAGCCTATGCCACTAAGTCTTCATATTTCCTTTACTCTTAGCTAGCTTGGGCATGACTTGTAGATTCACCTACACAAACTGCAAATCACACATTTTAATGGCAGTGCAGGAAAAGTCTTTTTTTTTTCATTTTATTAGTGCTTTCCACTATCTCTGCCACTACTGTAAGAGCCATAAAAATAGATTTTAATTCCTACAGAATTTGCTGTTACATATCTAGCAATTGCATCTATATATCTAAATGCAGATTAAATTAATACAGAAAATTTATTTAACTTATTTTTTTCAAGATCATTTTACAATGCCAAAACATCTCTGTATGCACATACTGTTTACTTTTTTGAGCAAAGTTTGGCTGCTGGGTTTCTAGTCACTGCCAGCCCCAACAGCCAGGCTGGCACAGCATTTGTAATATGCAGAGCCATCAGTCACAGTACATAGTTTGAATAAGAAGTGTAGGTGGTTCCAAATCTTCAGCAGTTTCTAGCTAAATCTTGGCAAATGAGCTACTGGCAAAACATAGCCTGGCAGAGAGAACAGAAGGAGGAAAAGCCAGCCAAGGAAAAAAAAGTGCAATTCTGTACATGGCACAATTCCGCAATTATGTTTGTTTTTCTCTTCCAGCCGAAAAAAAGAGCAACTGGGGAAGACAGAGCAAATAACTGTTTAGATCAGTTTCTGCACCAGAAAGAGGTTTTAACTTTGGATCTTTCATTCTGCTGCAATTCTTGAACCCTATTTAACCTTATCTTATGAGCTGTATCTATGATTAGCAATAAAAAAGCATACTCTGGAACCATTCTGTAACAAAAGCACCTTGCAGGATAACCTGAGAGCTACGTTTTTACTATCAATAGTTTACAAGTCTCTTTGCTAACTGTACACAAGACATTAAAAAAACTGTACAACTATTTTTCATGTTAATGATGTATTTCACCAGTATTTTTTGTTCACCTAATCATACCCTTTCACAGTCTATTTTTCTTGACAGGACTCTTAGCGTATCACATTCTGTCCGTGTGGAACATTTACTAAAAACAGATCATTCACAAACAGACCATTTGCAACACCAAGTCTATATCTCACCTCTGGCCCAAGCATTGCTGCAGGATCTGTAATTGTTGACATTACTTCGTTGATTAACTCAATAGGGATATCTCCTACAACCCTTGGTCTCTTCGAATCCTCCAGAGAATATGGTTCATTATTTTTTCTCTTTTCCCCTATAAAAAAAAGCTCGGGTAAATTAGAAATAACCAAACTGTCACAGACTAGCACTGTGAAGTCTAGCACTTCTGTCATATCCTGTAGTTTATATGACAAGTTTGAGGTTGGTTTTTTTTTTGTTTTGTTTTGTTTTTTGGTTTTTTTATCCCCATAGACAAAGAGAAAGAAATTAAATCTGAAAAATATTTATCACTTCTCAATTTTCACTTTGCACTGGGGTATTAGCACAAAGCAGGAAAATTATACCTCTCCTTCCACTCCAGCTCTGTGAATTCACAGTTAAACTATTTGCTTTTTCTTTTTGCTTCAAAATCCTCTGCATGGAACCTCTGCACAGTTGTCTTGGAAGGTCAGTGCTCAATACACAAATTGCAGTGCCTACTGATAACATGAAATCCCCCTTTTAGGATTCACTGGAACTAAGTATCCATCATATAATTCTTTCATCTCTTCTGTAAACCAAGCAGCACATACAGTCTAATGTGTCATACATATTTAAAAAGCCATATAAAATTTCCAAATCAAAATATACCAAGTTAATTATTAACTGCCCTACTGACTGCAGAGCCACATGTATTATATAGCAAAAGAAACTAGTTAAATTCATAGAAGAACAGTCCACCAAGGACTAGCAGAGGTACAGTAACAGAGATCCAGCTGCTAGCTGCTAGCACAGGATTATCCCACTCATCATCCTACTCATTCCCACTTCTGGGGGACAAGTTGAGAAATAACCTTAAGGAAAACTGCAGTTTAGAAGCTGCCCTAAGTTTCTCCATAGTGAATACTGAGATTAAAAATTCACTTTGGTTTTGGTTTTTCTCCTTTGTTGAGGACTCACTTTACATAAGCTTGGGATCATCTCTCTGACCTAGCAACCTCTCTTGACAAGTTCATTAATCCTGAGGTGTTTGAAAAACAATTTATTAGGAGAATTTATGCATCCATCAACTTTTTTACTGACAAGGTTTTTTTCTTTTGACCTAACCTCATTCAGGTTTTAAATTTAACCTAGTTGGTATGTCTGTGGCTTTTTCCAATGCTCAAATGTACTCATTTTCAGTGCCTTGAAAGATTAAAAAACCCAAATGTGATGGCCCCTTCTACTCTGCCATTATTAAAATGAAACCACTCCTCATGGCTTATAATAGATGTACTCCAAGAAAAGTATTTTTCAAAAACCTCTGACACCACCAGACCTATCCCCATTTTAATTTAATTTCAACAAACCAATTGGGTTTTTTGCAAATACAGTTGTGATTTCTGTTAGTTAAACATTACCATAGTGGAGAAAAAGGTATGTGTGTGCAAATCTTTCAGCAAAAACACCTCAAGTTTGCTAATGTAGAGTGAAGGCAAAGGTTACCATATACTGCAACTACTGACAATATCAACAGAAGTCAGAAGGCAAAGCTCCTTCTCCATTACCTAAGTTTGGGTCAAGGGCAGAAGAAACTTTACAAGCTGGACTCATATTCCCACTGTTGGATTGCTCCAGAGATGAAGGACTTGCACTGTATGCAACAGATCTTGCAACAGGAGGTGGACTGATAACTGCAATGACATAAAAAACAAACACCAAAAAAACAGGTCATGGAACCCATTCTGGTGCTGATGGAAAGACTGCCACAAAGATGGACACCCACCACCCAAAAAGTAACAGTGAACACTGCGCAACAGAGCAATGCCACCAGGTCACAAGTAGAGACATTACCACAGTGTATATTTCTAAACTAAATTCTGCCTAAGGGGGGACTGCTGGATAACAGGGAATGCAAACATCAGGATTCATTAGTTCGCAGGGCTGAGCAGAAGCTAAGAAAACAAACTTCTTTCACATACCTGCCAAGCCTGCTGGCATTTAGCTTAATGAAAAGGTTTTTTGTAGGGCTCTATTTAAAAGCAAAATCCCATCATTCAGCTCCATCTGTCCAATTTACAGTGCTCTAAGACTGGTTGGACAAATCAAACTCAACAAAGGGCGAAGTTGTTTCACCAATTAAGAGAATGAAACTATTATTTTAAAAGGTCACAGACTAACATCTCCCTCTCTCTAATATATATATAAAAGCCCCACATTAGTTCTAAATCATGCAGTTTTCATGTGTGTTACCCATCACGAAATGCAAATTACCTGTCTGGATTCCCAGCTGGCCAGTTCGGGAACTGGACACCATGAAATCCTGATCCCAAATGGGAGAATTCTGGCTGTATACTTCTTCTTCCAGCATAGACAGAAACCTAGGCACAAAACCAGGCAAAATATCAACTAATGGGATCATTCTAAACAGGTTCTTTTTCAAAATAAGCAAATAACATTTGCAATGTTTTTAAATTAAAAACATTTACTTTACTAAGTCAGTAGGAAAATGCTCTTGGTCAATGCTATTTAAAAAAACCACACATGCTAAAATCACAAGCCAGAGTAGACACAAAGTATCATAATTCAGTAGAGTGTTTTCACTTACTAAACCTTACCTCTGATGACAAACAAGTTATCTAATTTGCAAGTGCAGAAAAAGACAGTTACAAACTACTTTTACAGAACAAAACTCCACTAATGAGAAAGCTATGACTTGATTGATGTTATACAATGATGGCAAAATATGTCTGTTTTGATAAATCTGTATTTTGCAGATGCATTTGCTTTCTGCCTGTGATAAAATCCCAGTGCTATTAACAATGTTCTTAGGAAGATATTTTCATTCCTTTAAGTGTCCTACTGTAACTTTTAATTGCATGTTTGTGGTTGCATAAAAGTATTTTTGACCTTACTTTGGTACAGCTACAGAAACAGCACAATGTTAAACCTCTCTTAGCATTATTGTATTCCACAGATCACTCTCCAGCACACTCAGTCTCTCAGGGTTAATAAACCAATTCCCTCCCAGCAGCAAGACAGCTGCTTATCCTACATTGCACACAAGGGGTTTTCAGACCAGTAGTTGACATGGCACATTTCTACTCTCTGGAGTCATCTATACATATAGAAACTGTTCAGCTGAAACCAACAGGACTGTTGAGTAAAACTTCCTTGAACAGGATGGGGATTTTCAGGACCAAGTACTGCTGATAATGGCTAAAAAGTTTGTAACAATGACCTCATCATCTGTGGCAGAGCAGAAGGACAAATTCAACTTTAGCAAAAGTTTCATTTCCAGGCAGCACAGAGGCTCTGCCTTCAGCCCTGTTAGCGACTCCTTCCTAGGTATGCACAGACACAACCCCTGGGTGCTCCCTTTGCCCAAAAGGAGAGCCCAGGGCAGAGCGGGGCCCTGTGCCAATGCCAGGCTCCATGCTCTGAGACACTGGTCCTCTGCAGGGCTCACTCAGAACAATGCCAGAGGAAAGACAAATGCTTCAGATAAATACAGCCCATGAAAGACTTAAAATATTATTCATGCTTCCCACAGATCATCTGCAAACAGTACTTGTCTTTTTTCCCCCAGCAGAACATCAAAAGGAATTGCAGTGAATAATAATGCTTTTTAAATTACTGCAAAAGGCTTTAAAAGGCAGTGGAAACAGGGGCATATGCACAACTGCTCCTTGCATCAATGGGGCATCAAGTCCTTTTTTATATCTGTTCCAGGGCCTGTATCCATAACTGTCTACCCCAAAGACAGTGCACATTTTTCAAAGTGGTAAAATAAATTATTAATTACAGGAGGAGCAACAAATCCTGACTCAGCTTAGGAAAGTTCATGTTGTTTTTCATTCCCCTGAGCTCTAACCCATCTTCTGGCCCAACACAGTAGCTTGTCTAGATAGCATCAGTGCCACCAGGTCTTCTGTAGGTTCAGGTCATTTGTTGTTAGGACAGACAGGGTTTTAAAGTATGACTTGGAGAACCAACCTACCCTTGCAAAATAAGGATATTTTTAAAGTGATACACTATTTTAAAAGGAATTCATTACAATGAATGATCCTGTCATCATCGCTACCCCTCTTTACCACCAGTAAATTGTTTGAAATTAATGACTGTCAAAGTTGAGCATGTTTCAATACCCCTGTAGGTAATTATTGATGTTTTATTGTGAGAGATTGTCATCAACATTCCAGAACTGGAAAAGATATTCAATATGAAATTTATGAGTTTAGGATTCAATTATGCAGTTTTATACTGACTCCTCTTTAACAAGCCCATCTCTTCTAGAGGTGGGGTGACTACTTTGTTCACTATTACAATGTTGAATTAAATTGAAATTCTTATAAACTTTGTACAACACTGCCCTTTTTTTAATGCTCCATCACCAAAGCACATGTGAGCATGTTTTTGGAAGTCTGGACCTACACTGTTTCCAAGGACTACAGAAAAAGAAAGTGATTGACCTACAATACCTGCTAATAGGCAAAAAGCACAATCCCCCAGCAATATGAACAATCCTTTTCATAAAGTAAACCCTAGGACAAAACAAAGCAAGCAGTTGTGTACATAAAATACACTAATCTAAGTTATGGCAGTAAAGAAAGCTGCAGTATCTAGTTGCTACTGAATAAAAAGATTAATTATTTTAAGCTGCAGGTAATTTCTCTCTTTCTACAAGGAAGTTGCGGGTTAACTCTGAATGCAGGCACACTGCGACCCCTTACTTTGGAAAATGAGTGAGGATTAGTGTTCGTTTTTCTTGAGGAAGCTTGTCTTTTTCTTGCCTGGCCTGCTCCAGCAGTTGTCGTCTCATTACAGTAAAAACAGAGCGAAGCAAGGTCCTACCAAAAACCTGGGTGGTTTCATACCGAGGTAGACTGTCACAAAACTGAGGGACATTGCAGTAACAAAGCCACCTGTAAAGAGGGAAAAAGCCAGATAATTATCACCATCTAACATATTACTTAATGCAATAAAACCAGTACCCACATCATTTATAATGCAGCTGAGAGCTATATGACTATAAATCAGTTCCACTACAAGGCTGGACAGTTAAGCAGCATTTATATTGCCCAGTTTTTTACAGAAATGACAACCAAGCACTTTAAAGTTTCCATATATTATTTTTCTCTGCAGTCTAGTTTACACAAAGTGTTCTTGTTCCAGACAATAATCATAGATTACAGACAATTCACGGGTATGTCAGGGATTCTCTCCACAGCTCATCCATTCAGCCTCACACATCTCCTGCCACTGACTCCGAAGTCCCTTAGCATGGCCTGTTTTACCCTCTAAACTTCTACCTTTCCCCCCATAGAGGCCAAATGGATGACACTTTTAACTAGTTCTATCCCAATCCAACTAGATTCTGCCCTGGTCTTCCACCTGTTGGCTTCTTCCCACCATACCCTGCCTTGTTATTCTTTCATTACCAGTATCTCCATCCATAATAAACTTTGCACTAAGGAAAATTACAGCATGTCGTGTTTCTTTTCTAGGAAAAGAGATTATGGTACCGAAGAGATAACTCCGGAATACACTGCCTATGTAGATCACAATATCTGTTAATCCTATAAACAAGATTTTGATATCTGTGTGTAAGAGAACAGTCATTGGAATCTGGAGCTTTAGCAGAATCAGACCACAACCACTATGAAAGCTCCAGCAATGAAAAGAAAATATTAGGAATTGCATGCAAACATACTGTGTTGGATCCTGCACACATTTCCTCATCCAGACCCAAAGTACAGCCTGTCTCAAAATGTTCTCCCAAACTCTTGCTCCTTAATCTTTGCAAACATGTGTTGCAAAAGATTTGTGAGCTAGAGTTGTTCACAGACTTCTCCTCCCTGTTCTTGGCTGATAAAGCACAGCTCTCAAAACACAAGAAGGCATGTGAAACTCTGATACAGTTTCATTCAAATCCTCAGGTTCTCAAATGAAATTGATGACTGCAAAAATTCAGGTGTGCCCATGGTGCCCAGCAGGACCCTGAGCAATGCCTCAGACAACACAGAGGAGAGAAGCTCACAATGACAAGTGAGATTTTGTGGGAAGAGCACTTTGGGTCGTGGGGGGACCTTAGGGACTGTGGGCAGAATAATTTGAGAAAAAACAAGTGACAAAATAATTAACAACAAAAAGCCACCAACCAGAACCAATTAGCTATTGATTCCTAATAAGATTTAACTCCTACCACCCCTGGCTGACACCAGTTAACACAAAAAAATGGAGGTCAAACACCCACAAAACATGGTCTTAGGAGCACCATGGATTCTAAGTGTCCTGCAGTTCACCTTCATGGAGAGGAGGTGTGTGAGAGGAAAGACCACCAGGAAAGCAGACAGAAGGTGGTGCTCACCCTGGGCCATCAGAGATGTTCGGGGAGTTCCTGAGAACAGCATGCTGACAGAGGTTAACTACCTGCTGCCTGACCGGCAGGACCCTGAACTGCTCTCACTGAACTGCTCACTGAAAAAGGCACTGCACTACTCCTGTGAGAAAAAGAAAATAAATAGAGACATGTCTTTTCATCCTAGCTCTTCATCCTCCAGCGACTCAGTTATTCCTTTGAATTCTAACAGTGCATTAAATGGTCATAAAAAGAACTATAATTTTAAGGAACCTAGTAATATCTGTTCCCCATTTAGCATTCAAATACTTGCAAAATTAGTTAGATTTTTCAACTCCTCTGTGATTTGGTTTCAATTAGTGATGCTTTACAATGCTAAACGTTATCTTCTCTCTTTTTCTTTTTTAAGTTGAATAATAAATAGGGAACTTACACGAGGCTCAAATATTAAGACTGAGAGCACTTCACAAACACAGGCCTTGCAGAAGCATTGTTAGATACAAGTGTTCCAGCCCCTACTCCCCGTTCTTGGCTGATAAAGCATATCTCTCAAGACCCAAGGATGCATGTGAAACTGATACAGTATCACTAAAACCTTTAGGTCTTCCTGTTAAATCCACAGCTGCAAGAATTTACAAGGCCCATCTATGGCATAAAGATACTGGTGTACTTTTTTTGTACATGCCCTATTTGTAAGGAAGACTCCCAACAAGCAAAAGCAGCATTACCTGGTATAATTCACTTTATACCCTGCAATATCATCATTGGGTGATCTTAATCTTCTCTGAGAAGGTGTCTCCAGGTGCCAATAGTTAATGCGGTTCAGAAACATTTTAGCCAGTTCCACTATTGTTTGCCTTTCCTTCGAGGGTAAGTGGCTAAATTTGTACTGCACAAAATTATTCACACCCTTAAAAAGTAAGAAAATTCTGTTTAATAATTTAGCCATAAATTTTACAGGAGCATCCTCAAACATTCCACACTTTATGTTTATCATGAACTTGCATTGCATGGGAAAGAAAAGAAATATCAGAAACCATGAACTCCTTGCTCAGCTACTCATGCAGATGCCACAGGCTGGTACCTGTGTACACAGCAGGAGGTACATCCAGGTACTTTTAACCTGCTCTCAGCAGCTGATGGAAAGGGAAAGAAGAAGAAATTCCTTTTTTCCTTCCTTCTCAAAGTCAGTGAACAGAGAAAGCTCTGGTAGGCTTTCATCTATACATAAATCAACTGTCACCCTCAAAACTCACCAGCTCCTTTTCAATAATAGATTAGGGCTTATAGACTTCTACTTAAGTTTATGTCCACAAACCACATTATTTCTTCAAGAAGTCTTAATACTTCACAACCATGTCTCCTCATTGCACTTTGGACACTGTCCAGTTTGAAGAAAAATCTACTGAACATGATTAAAATAGGTGACTAAAAGTCCTGCAACACATATATTTTATAAACCCATTATAACACCAGTGCTTAGCAAATAATTTTGTTTGATTGAGTGGCTGAGCTGCCAAAAACAGAATTGAAAATATTGGTCTTTTTTTAAGGGAAAATTATTCCAAAATAAGATGTAAGAAGAATTACCCTTTAATCTCTATGCTTTATTTTCTTAAGCAACTTGAACATTATGAAGAAATTGACAAAAAACTGCATTGTACAAAACCTTTTTAATAGTGTATTTTAAGGATTAGGAGCCTAGGGGGATTACATACACATTTTTTGTTTATAGTTAAACTAAAGCAGAACTTAAAGTGAAGACTTCTCAGAAATTCAGCAATGAAGTGGTTTGATCTTCCTACATTATAAGAAGTGAGAGTTGTAAAGAAATAATTACTACAAGTAACAGTCTTCACATTTAAATTATCCTGCTTAACAATAGAACATCCATTCATCCACAGATGGGAAAACATCGAGCTCCTGTTTCAGCGAGGTATGTGAGCCTCTGCATAGTCTCATTGGAGTTCATGGGCCCACTTGTCTGCCAGGAGTGCATTCTTAAGAGCTTGCTTAACCAAAAACTGAATTTGTCATATGTTCTTTATCTACTGAGAGTCACAAAAGCCTCAATTATTCTTCGGTTTCAGCTTTGTTTTTTTCTTGTGTACCCTTTGAAAGAGAAGGCTATGATCTCACTGAATTGGACTGTAACATTTTTCTTGATATACAGAAGGCAAGCTTCATTTTAATATTGGATTTCAAAACTTCAACAGCATTTTTTATCACTTGAAACAAAGAAAGACTAGAACTGCCCACATAAAAGTAGCGTTACAAGTTAATTCACTAAACCCACAAAAAAGTCAGTTTCATTAAAGCATAAGACCAATGATGAGAAATAGAATACAAATAATGTAGCTATTGTACAAACACTAAAAGGAGAACCAAGAGCAATCTCCTATAGCCCCCTATTTTGTCCTGAGCAGAACACAAAAACATCTGCAAAGTGCCTAAAAACATGCCACGTTTTCAAAACCAGTGGTTACATTTACAAAAGAAAAACAAACCACAAAAAACCCAAAACAAAGCCTCCAAACCCCCACCAAAATAAAATTTAAAAACACGTAAATAAAAACAACCAAAAAACCCACCACACACCAATGAAACCCACATTTTGAATCTTTACCTGCTCAATGCTAGGCTTCTCAAATGGGGGACTTTCCAAAGATCCTTCTACTACAGGTTTTCCCATCTGTAAAATGCACTTCCTCAAAAGCTGTTAAAAATACACAAATTTTTAAAAGTTGGTATATTTTCATACAGAGAGTCAATGAAAGTCACAAAGGCACAGCACACTGTGAGCAGTGTTGGAATTCTCCTGGTTATATATCTGCTTGTTTAATCATCTGAATTTGTAATTACTAAACTTCACTGTGAAATCACCTTCTCTGAAACGGGTACAAGAGGCTCCTCTGAGGAAATGCAAGCAGCTAAGTTACCATTCATGTCAACTGACTCTTCCTGGTATGTCAGTGAAGGAGGCTGCAGTTTATACATGGGACTCAGGGTCAGTTCCTCAATCATCTGGATGACTTTTGGAATAAGAATCAGTACATTGCAAGTACCAGAACATCCAGCCCACAGTTACTCAGTAGAGCACCATCCTAGAGAAAAACTGTCTCAGCAGATAAAGTCAATGCACGCCCGAGTGGCAATGAAACTGGCTTATGTGTGAGAAAGTGAAAAATCTGAGAAGATACTCCACAAGTTCAGCTTACTTTGAACAGGTAGAAATAAACTTGCTTGGTGTCTGCATCTTCTTCTTTGTGGACACAGGTGAACAGATATTCCACATCCAATACAATCCCTAAGAGCCTGTTCATTTCTTCTTCAGACACATTCTCCAGGTGAGAAACATGAGCAGCTAAACAAAATAAAAACCCAAACTTGTAAAAGGCTACTGAGAGAACCCATAGCACAACTAGAGCCCAGGAAAACTCCAACTAAGCCTTAACTGTAAAGGCACTGATCCTGTAATAACCTGCTTAAACAGAACACATCTTATCAGAGGTAACTGTAACCTCTGAGCATCAGAGCAGTTTGTAAAGGTTGACCAGGGGTGGCAACTTCCACAGCAGAGGAATGGCAGCCGGTTGGAATCACATCATCTGTTAACAATTAAGGCTGACTACGCGAGTCCTGCTTGCATTAATACATTGCAGTATATAACTAACTACATACATTTTTGTCCTAGAGCTATGTATTCGAGACAAGGTTTCTTGACTTGAGAAAATAAATCCAGAATTTCCATAAATTATGTAATCCAGATATAAGCAGCACCTTATTTTGGGAAGAGTGAAAAAAACTCAGTTCCAAAATTGCCTTTTTGTTTTAAACTGGGCATTATTGCCTAAGCCCCTTGCTTTCATATCATGTAAGATCAAAATGTGCTTTGTGCACACTATATTAACAGAGATTTTGCAGACTGAACATGCTCATTTGTTCATTTCCAAGTGACAAACTCCCTTTTATCATCTCCAAAGGTAAATACAGTTCCACATCCGTAATTTTCAAAAGCTTGAGGGTTCTCCCTGTAAAACAGGACATTCATTTCAAGCCGGTTTGAACAACTGGCCCCGGGAAGAAGGAAGGTAGTGTAACACAAAAAGTCAACTCCCAGAAAGAAGATATTTGCATTACAAAAAGCAATGATCTTAGCTGACTCCAGGCCAGTGTAGATCGCATGCATATCCTTTCTTCTGAAAGTACAAGAAAATATCCTTTCAAAGAAAGAGAAAAATACTTTAAAGTTTGGGCATATTAGCTTTTTATATTTTAACAAATTCTATCTATATTTACTTCTTAAGATTAATATATTTTTTCAGTGCAAATCTGACTCCTTAGCTGGGGAGCTAGTGAGAAAAAATAACACTTTACTTGAAAACGATCACATTTATTGGCCAGGCAGCAAATATGGTTTGTTTTGGGAAGTTTAGTATGATACCAAAACATTTAAATTCAATACCTTTATTGGGCTTCAAGTAAAAAGTACACTGTAATGCAGAACTTTAAAAATATGTCAGCAACTGTTTCCACCTAAATAAAAATTTATAATATAGTGTCTTAGGCACATGGCCATCATAAGCCTCCTTTGAGGATATATTCTGTGCAGAATGAAATAATTTAACTTCTGTCCTTAAGACAGATATAAAGGGTTAATATTCCCAGCAGTCTGTCTTGATCATTTGCAAGTAATAAATATCCTTCTAGACGAGCTTTGCATTAGAAACTGATAACTACCAAAGAAACCTTGCCCTCAACAAATGAATAAAACATCAGCATAAGAAGCCATTTCTATGCAGTTTCCATAACAATACTGAACCTTGACTACTTAGTGTGTTTAAACATTTTATTAAACTAGAGAATTATTATCCATACTATGAGTCTAAAAGTTAAGTGTATTACCAGCATGTATTTGCCAAAGAGACACCAGTGTTTATACACCAGGCCAACTATCTATCTTTCTTCAGACGTTCACAGCCCATTCCCAAACTCTGTGGCTGTTAGTAAGCATTTTATTAAAATTAAAGCTTTGGTACACTGACATCAAATACTGCATTCACTCTTGACTAGAGTTACACAGTCCCAATCAATGCACCGCCCAACTGGTACACCCTTCCTCAGATGCTGTTATGCCTGAAAAAAAAAATGAAATATCACATGTATAGGTTGCTAGAGCATGCATGAAAAAGCAAGCAAAGCAGAAAGAACAAGGCTCAGTGACAGGAAGACCTGCAACTTCAGCAAGGAAGCACACTGGAGTGCACAAATTAGGAACAGAGAAAAAACAGAATAACGAGGAATGTGTCCAGCCTATCTCAAAACACTAAAACCAAGAAATACCCAAATATGCTATATGAAGATGCATAGCAGGAATCAAAGACAGTGGTGGGGGCAAAAAAGAGACTGAATATGTATACGGTGTATTAGCACATTAATTAACTAGTTTTAAAAGTAATTCAAGACTGACAGTGTTTACCAATTAAAAAATGCACCCTGCAACACAGGAGAAACAATCAAATAGAAAAGAGTCTCTGACCATGCAACACCTGGTCTTGTGGCTGGTGGACAGTCAATTGTCCCAGCATCTAATCCAGTCACAGTGTTAGATAATATATCACCCAAATAAATGAAATATTCATTAAAACAACCACATTGAGCCAAACTGTGGGAGCTGAGCACCAAAGATAAGTTGTAGAGAAGTAGACAATAATACACACAATCAAATAGATATATGCACCAAAAGCTGCACTGGCTTGAAGATAAAACAACACCTCCAAAAAGAGACATCTCAAGCAAGATAGTATGTAGGATTACCTCTGGATGAAATAAATAAATTCAGAAAAGAAAAAAAAAGAGAGAAAACAAAAGAAATCCTACATTTTTACATCGCGTGCAGCTTTAAGTAGCACATTTCTATATTGCTACTTCAATGGCTTTCTGAGAAGAAAAAGCAGCACATCTAATGTGAAGCCCACACACCTTGTGGTAAATCTGGTTTTAAAGGTATCCAGCAGAAACACACTAATTTAGAAGAGATGAATAGGAAAATTATTTTGGAAAACACAGCTGAAAGACATATTTTTTCCAGCAGTATGAGGAAGCATACAGCAACTCATTTGAGTTATTTTAAATGAAACATTTTCCTTATTAGCTGTAGTCAGAAGTCTTTTCTAAAAAAAACAATAAATAAAAATACAGTTTCTTCATAGAATACTTTTGCTGGTTTTACTGTTTTGCTGCTTAGTTCTGGTTTTCTCTGGTTCCCTAGCTAAAGAATGATTTAATATTTTTGGTAGACCAAAACTAGGCCCAGCTTTTAGAAGAGCTGAGATTTTCTACAAAATACAAAGCATCCACAAATTCTGCTGAAGAACAGAGAACTGACAGGCACATCTTGCAAGTTTAAAAAAGAAAAAAAAAGGAAAGAAAAAGCTATTTCTTCAAAGGCCAGGATTGAAAGGGAAGGGTAACACAAGCCACCCTAATTGCACAAACAGAAGCAGCACAGAGAAGCTGTGTGATGAAAAGTTGAAACTAACTTGGCTAAAGTGACTGAATTTTCTGTGATACTGTGCATTTGTTAATCTTCTCCTGCAAGCAAACCCAGAGATTTGGAATATCAGGGGAAAATCTGGCTGAAAAGCCCAGAAATAAATCACATGTAATGACAAAAATAAAAAAGCAGAAATAGAAATAGAAATAAATGCCATGCAAAAAAAAAAAAAAAGAAAAAAGTATTTCATTCAAAGTACAATATTTTTTTCAAAAGTAAAATAATAAATTATCTATTGTGAAGGTTTGAAATTTCTCTTTTTTTCTTTTTTTTTTTTTTTTCATTTTATTGTTCTAAGTTTTAGGCAGCAACAAAAATTAAATAGTGAGTTCTTCTTTTAAATTAGTTCTGAATTTTATTTTAGCTGAATTTTTATTCAGTATTTGCTAAGAAGGATGTGGATCTATGACAGAGGAAGTTGAGAAGAGGGCAGTGAAGGTGATCTGAGGGCTGGAGCACCTCTCCTATGAAGTCAGGCTGAGAGTGTGAGGTTGTTCAGACTAGAGAAGGCTCCAGGGAGATCATAAAGCAGCCTTCCAGGACCCAAAGGTGGCCCCCAAGAAAGCCAAAGGGACTTTTTCAAGGACATGTAGTGACAACACAAGGGGTGGTGGCTTTAGATTGGTTTAGATTAGAGATCGGAAAAAGGTTTTTTTACGATGAGGGTGGTAGAATACTGGAACAAGTTGCCCAGAGAGGTGATGGATGCCCCATCTCTGGAAACATCCAAGTTAGAGTTGGCTGGGGCTCAGAGCAATGTGATCTAACAGAAAGCACCCCTGCTGACTCTAGGGGGGGCTGAACTAGATGATCTTTAAAAGGTCTCTTCCAACTCAAACTGTTCTGCAATTCTGATATATACAGAAACAGCCATCAGCTTTTATTTTGGATAAGTATAAATTCTTAAAATAATAATACAGTGATTCAGCACTGTTTCTCAGGCTATGTGGGTAAGCAATTGTTATTTATTCTAAGTCTGAAAAACAAAACCAAGAGCCATAACAGTATTTAACAGTGGATTTTGAGCAGTTGCTTCCAAGAAATGCAAGTTGTCTGCACAATAACTCAGACCATGCTAAGATGTACAACCCTAGTTTTTGGGTTTTTTTTCTGTGACTCAGAAAAGACACAGTTCTTTTTGCAGGTAGGTGTACCTGTTTTAGAGATGTTCAAGGATATTTTATACTTTGTTCTAAAGTAAGGAAACATAATACAGCCTAAAGGAGAGAGTTATTTGCCTTGTAACGAAGGCAGCTGGCAGATAAAGCTATGTGAGGTTAAGGCATAGTAACACAAAGTACTAAAATTGTTACGGGTAGCTTAATGGTGCTTCTGCACTTTAACAACTTTTAATGTAGCTGTTGTTAGAAGTTGCACCTTAACTGGATTTCTTTAAAACTAACTTTAGGATATTTCCACATTAAACGTATATTTAAAATATTAAACATATTCCAATCGAAGCTATTGACATTTACACCTAACCGTAACTCCCGTTTCCAGGCCTTGACGTGAAATGTTGGGGCGAGGGTGCCCGGAGCGCAGGAGGAGGAGGAGGAGGAGGAGGAGGGGGAGGAAGAAGAAGCTCACCCAGCGCATGGCTGCAGCTGCGGCAGGGCTCGGCCAGGCTGACCGCCACCTGCTGCAGCTCGGCCCGCGGCGGCGTGGGAGGTGGGTTCGGGTTCTTCCAGCCATTGCATTTACAGGATTCCTCGGCCTGAAATCGAAGCAAAGGGATATCGATCAACGCCATAGAACACAGGAACTTGCTGGAAATGCCTTATTTCAAAAGCAATAAAAAGAATTACAGGTTGCTTTCTTCTTTTTTTTTGGGCGGGGGGTGGTGATGAGAGGAAGGAGTTGGGGAGTTTTGCTGTTGTTTCGTTTGCATGTTTATCTACCACATTACTAACCCTTATTTTCTGGAAATTATCAGAAACAGAATAGTATCCCAAACAGAGAGATGAATAGGGTTTGGTAAGCAGAATACATAACAAACCCTGCCTACCTCCTTTACAGACAGCCCTCACTCTACTGAAAAAAGTATTCAAATATTTACTAGTAAATCAACATTTACAGATCCTGCCACCGAGACAGATTTAATTATTTATAATAAGCAGGTTATCTAACAGGCAACACGTTTGTCTCCGCCTCATCAGCTACACTGGCACCAAGGAATCACACAGCTGAAACGAAGCCCATGACAACCCAGGCAGGGTTAACTAAGGCTGAAATAACCAAACAATAAATGCACTGTTGGAGAAGGCTGTTTAAGGCAAGGAACCCTTGGCCACAAAAGTAACAGATGCCAAAGACAGTGACACTTCCACTGCAACCTGCTGCTTTCCCTAGGAAGTTTACTTATGCTCACTGATTGTGAAACAAGCACCACGAGAATGCAGCTAAAAGGGAAGACCGTGAAGGGAGAGGTTGTGACTTTGGTAATCGTGTCTCAAATCATTCAGAAGATCAAAGTACCAATTCCAGTTATCCAAAGAGCAGCTTCACAGGAGGGGATTTTCTTCTGCATGTCCAAAAGATCTTGGTTATTCTAACATCATTCATACTCCTATTTGAAGGTCTAATTGGAAAGAAAGTCTGCTTTTCTACTCTTCAGAGATATCTGTGCACCGGGTTGTAAAAAGATACTCATGAAATTGCACTGCTGAGACCTCAGTGAGAAAAATATGCCAATTGCTGCATAATATTTATGGCTGAAACAATCTTAGTAGGAAAAATTGTGATGGTAATATATGCAGCACTAATGTATCATTTTTCAAAACTGATTCTGCATGCATTTAGTGTGATCTATTTCAGGAACCTATTTTATTTTCCTTTTAAGTTTCCAAATCCCATCCTACCTAAGGAAGAACAACCCAGGAGAAGCAGAAAGGATCACAGCTTGACAGCTTCTAACACTGACAGCTTTGTAAATGGCTGGTAAATTGTTCTTTTAAACTCATTTCAATATTCAGTAACCTGAGAACCAAGAAAACTGCTGCCTGCAGTTTGCTGAGCACCACATGATGTTTTTACCATCTCTGAGGCTTAAGCATTTATCCAGCTGGGCTCCTGGCCCTGGGTGCCACGGCCTCTGCCTGGCCCAGGGCGGTCTGGCAGGCACCAAGGGCTGTGAGTGGCATTTTCTGTAGGCACGGGGGCGACTCAGAAATCCACCTGCAAGTGCCCAGCAAAACCATCTCCGCATATTTCCCTTGAAAAAGGGACAACCTGCATGGCCTGAACCTCCGGGCTCTCCAAACTCACTGAGTGGGTGCAGACCGCCTGCCAACCCATGCATTTATAACGTGAAATTAGTGAGGCTTCAGGACGAAATGAGGGGAAGATTAAAACAAATTTTTTTTTTCTAAGTCTCATAAAACACAAGCTGAAAAGATTTATGGTGAAGTTCTTTTCCTATCGTGTTTTTTGTAATATGATTGGCAGAGAACTGAAGTGTAATTTTATGGCAGCAGCCGTCTCTTACAGTTTCACAGGCGTTGAGCCAGTTGTGTTTTTCATCCAGCCCTACAGGCCCTCCAAGCTAAATGGACTTGAGGGATCAGAGATTGAGGGATACCTGCGAAGCACAGACTGCCTCGGTGCAAGGAATCTGGACATCTGGGAGATGACACAAAACCCCTTCTTTTCAATTAGCTTCCCAATGCAAAACTAGTGCCAAATAAACTATACACATTTGTTTTGTGAGAAAGGCAATGTTGCCATGAAATTTTTTGCACTTAATATGAGGCTAAAGAAACTGTCAACAAAAAAAGAAAAGGTCTGAAAATGAGATTACTGACAAACAAAATGCAAGAGATAATTGTGAAGGAGGTGTCAAACAAAAAAAGATTGAATCTTTTAGGGAAGTAAGATTTGACCCTTCCCATGCAGCTGTCTGGACAAATGTTCTACACTGTAAATTATTGACATATCACCATGTTTATTATTTATTGCCTTAAATCATGCCACAACGAAGCATATCCAGAACTTCCTCCTAAAAATAGGCACAAGCTTTTTGAGTTTTTTCTTCTCTGAGTGAAAGCAGTATGTCACAGAAGCTCACCAAACAATGTTTACTATCAAGTCAAAAAACTATAAACAGTGAGTAACTATGCAAACTTTAGTGTCACACCATAATTAACAGCAAAGATGCAAATAGATGTACGAATCGTGATAACAGCTCAGTTAAACTGACAAAAATAAATATCAACCCACCCACAGAAGAATAAAACCCGCACTGCTCTTGTTGGTATTTCCTTGCCAGATCTTTTTGCAACAGCTGTTAATTGGCATTGTTCGAATTATTCTAGAGACCTTAACCAACCAACCACTAAGGTGGGGTTTTTTTGGTTAATCTCAATAAAACACCAGAATCAGCATAAATAATCTGTTAACCAAGGCGAAACAGAACCTAAAAAGGTCCTCTTTAAAACAGCTTGCATTGTAGATGTTAACAGTGCAAGTATTTTGCAGTGAATATGTAATGTGCATTCCTCAGTGGCTTAAATTGCTGAGTTGTTGTAAGTGTTCCATGGTATTTCGCTCATTCAATCCTTTCTTTGACTATCTTCAGCTTTTTCCTTTCTTCCTTTTTTAATGTCACTCATCTGCTTTTCATTAGAAAATAAAGTATGACTTCACCTCTGCAAAAACTTAATGTAAGATCAAAACAGTTTTGAGGGAAGGAAGGAAAAGTATTTGAACTAGCACATCCAGTCCTTGAAGCCTTGTTTTCTGGGACATCTGCAGAGCTTTGATAAATCCACTGCAGAAGGATGGGAACTTCTACCCTAACGAGGCCTGAAAAATAATGACCGACATTTTTGCAGACCCAGGGATCATGAACACCACACCTTCATTGGTGGGTTTTAATAAAATTGGAGGAGTGCAATAAAATAAAACACAAGTACATGCTGTTGCCTGCCCCCTCCTCTCAAACAAACAAACAAAAAAAAGCCAACCACAAAACAAGCAAAAAAAAAAAAAACATTGCAGAAATTATGTACATTTTGCACTGCATGACACAATTTCAATTTTCTTTTTAACTCCTTCCATGACTGGTGGAGTGTTACAATGGTAGAAATCAAACTGTCCAGTAGCTCTGGGCAGTGAAATCTATAACTCTAGGAAAACTAAAGTTATCGTTTCCTTTAGAATACTGAATACACTGATAGGTCAAATATGGACAGTGAAAAAATACAGCATGTTTTAACAAAAAAAATTCAGTATTGTATTTAAAAAGGAAGCACCTGAAAATTACAATATTGCACATATCTCAGCCCCTTTTAGGTGATAATAATAAATAATAATAAATAAAGAATAAATGAAGACTATTACAATAACCTATGGACTAAAATATCCCTCCCCCTTTTGGATAGTGAAATAAACCTCAGATGTGCAAACTTCAAGCTAACTTAATTATAAGGTAAAAGACCACAACACTTCTGAGTTTCAAATAGCTGCTGTGTGGGATTTTTCTTTCCAGCTAAAAATCATACAGGTTACCCTATTCAGTAATTGAGATGCAAAACAGGCTCAACAGATTATACACAGAACATTACAGATCTTCTCTATTTCCAGCAAGTAGAATTACTCTAGAATAGAAAATATCTTCCTCCCGACACAAAAGCTGTGTAAAATACCCTATAAGCTTTTTCCTGCTGGCAGCAAGATCAAAATGATGACTTTATCAAAGAGTATCACATAAATGATAATAAATACATTGATGAATTTAAATCATATATTTTTCCTACTCATATGTCCAGTACCCAAGAACCAGACAGCTGGACACTACTCAAAGAGCCACTCATATGTATCAGAAATTAGCTGACCCATTTAACTTTAACAATACAAAATAAGCAGTTTAATGGGTAGCTTAAAGGGCATGTTCATTAATTGATTGATCCAATTATTTTATTCCCTGTACTTTCCAGTTTCACTTACAGAAGAGAAGTAGGCTACCATATAAAGCTTTTATTAATAATAAGCACCCAGTTCCTACCTTGTTAAGTTAATGGTAGATTTCCTATTTAAAGAAAGATGCTTTATTTGGGCCTGTAAGACATTATAAAACAGATTCACTCCACAATGAAAGTGATGAGAAAGCTTTAGATGACTTCTTTGTCTCCTATACACTTTTGCAGAAAACAATCTTAATACATTTCTGGTTGAGCTTCAAAGAGCTGTACTCTCAGCTAGAGCCCAGCAGTAACAGGGCCAAATTGGCCTCTTCTCAATCTACCTTATAAAAATCAGGAAATAAAATATTTTATTATGGAAAAGGTGGTACAAGTTTACCTCATGAAGTCTTTATTTTTTTTTATGTGTGGGAAAACTAGAGGTCACTCTAGAATGAGAAGTGGGAAGAAGTGCTTCCAGAAAGAATCAGCAGCTGGTCTGGAGCCCGGAGCTGGCATTTTACTTCCACATCTGCCCACTGCTCACCTGCTGCAGGGCCTTGGCCAAGTCATCTCATCACAACCCTTCTCACTCTACCTACGTTGTTTATCTAAAGCAAAAAGCTTTTCTTCAAGGAGGTATTATTCTTTGTGCAAGTGCTTTAGGCTACTGGGCTCTAATTATATCTGTAACCACCCAGGCATTACTGTAAGATATGCATAATGAAAAATAAACAAGTTTACAGAAATCCTAGTATACTAAAATAGTACATATTTCCCCTTATTTAACAAAAAAGCTCCCAGTGAGACGGGAGAGAAAGCTGTATTTTCACATACTGTAAACCAATAGGGAAAAAAATGCAGAGGAGGCTTCCTCCTACATCTTCATTAAATATATTTATGTGTGTAAGTCACACAGTGCTTCTTTTATATAAAATGCTGCAAGCTCACATGCCTAATGCTCAATTTCACAGTGGACAAAACCAAAATGATGTATGCAGCCATTCATACACACTGATACAGCAAGTGCCAAATACAAAATCCCTCACAGCACACAGCACTACTGTGTACATCCAAAAGTCCTGAAAACTGTACCAACTCCTCTTATATATCTTGTTCAGAATGCCACCCTCCTCCTCCAGACTTGGACTTTTAAGAAGGTTTTTTACTAAGAAGAGCTTGTTCTATGCCTTCCACACAGACTTTTCTCACAGAAGTACAAGTCAAGTGGAGCAGCTCAACAGCTACAACTCTCCTGTCCAGCTCTTCTATCAGGAAAAAAAACCCAAACTCCACATTTGTCTAGTCTCAGCTCCCTAAACTTCAGGCTCACTCTGCTCAGGACACGTGCACACCAAATATGTATTTGCCAGCAGCCTTTGTCCACGTTTCCCATGATGAAAAGGGATGGGTTGTAAAGAAGGACCAGGAGGTCCTTCCTGGGGACCAAGCACCCTGCTCCAGAGCAGTGCCTTTTAGTCTCCCCTGCTCAGCATTTCTGCTGTCACCAGTGAGATTCAGCCTCTGCACGGTCACTGACCTCTCCACCTTCGTGTGTTCTGACTTCATCCCTAGCAGACAGGTGCTCCCTGGCTGTTACTCCAAACATCTCTGAGGTTAAGCTCCTAATAAATTCTGCATGCTGAATTTTGCAATGTAACTCATGTGGGAGAAGATGATTGACATTAAAGATGCCGTTACATATTTTAGCACTCCAACTTGCACAGCTCTTTGTAGATTTTCATAAGATCCACCTATAATCACTACTTGAATGAGAAAAGAAATTCCCTGCAGAAACAGTGCGAGTGTTTGCCTTCTCTCACTCTTTTGCACTCACATCCACAAATGCCAAATCAATGGAAGAGAAGTTGCAAGCCAAAGTAAGAAAAAGTTTAAAGTTACATACTGCACTGCTACAGTTGGCAAACCAGCTTCTCCAGGCTACAGTTTCCAGCAAACTACTAATGTTACAAGCCAAGAAGTGTCCTTCTGGAGCATCTGCCAGGTGTTCAGGAAGAAAAATAAAACATTCTTCCACCCTGCACCATCCTTCCCACCTTATCCCACAGGAGAAGCTTGTGAGAAGCTTCCAGTCTTCTTACTTGCTTTTGTTATGAGATCTGAAAGCAAGCTGCCTGCCACTGAACTACTGTAGAGAAGTCGAACAGCAATTTTAATCTGAACACAGCGCAGTATTTAGTGCTGGAACTGTGCCTACATCCTGGCAGGACAAAGACTCCCTGACCATGGGTCCTGCTCCATTCATCATTGCAGTACCAATGGGACATACATCTAAGATTTGTCACAGACGAGGGCCAGCAAGGACATCCAGCAGAGCACTGACAACAGGAGCTGTTCCTGCTCTGTACCCCATGACCAGAGTCCTGGAAGAGACAAAGAGGAGCTGACAGCAGGCCACAGTGTGCACTCCTCCCCTCCCAAACGGTGCTCATCCCCCTTACCACAAAGCACCTGCAAGAGAGAGGCTGGTGAGCCCCCCAAAAAGCAAAGGGTTTCAGAGGAGACAAGGCTTCTTTACAGCACAGCAACCTCTGTGGGGTAGAGCACTACAGAAGGCTTTCGCCCTCAAAAACATCATCTGGAGGTGCATCAGAGGGAAAAATAAAACACCAATCAGGGAAGAAAAAAGCAATTCAAACACACACACACTTCCCTAACAACCCACGAAAAATTTACCCACTTCACAAACAGCTTCATTTATTAGCAAGTCTTGGTAACATTAAAATATGGGGGTGCAAAGGGGAATTATCACTGGGAAAGCTTAGTTAGTGTGGCAAAGTTCAAGTACAGCAGCTGCTCTTTAACCTTATTGGCACCAGTGTAACCTCGCACTGTCCCATGCATGCACCAAAGCTGAAGTGTAGGTGCCTGCACATGTAGAAACAGCTAAGACATTGCAATGTGTGGCTTCTGTAATTTGCCCTCCCATGGCAGCATTGCGCCATGCCCTCAACATACAGCTACATCTCCTTGCACCACCAGCCAGAACTACAGAACTATGGTGCAATGGGGCTTTGTCTCGTTTGTTAGCTTGGCCTTTCACTTAACATCTGCCAAAGTTGGAGAATAGAGAAAATAAGATGCACTTTTTTCACAAACAGCTACTCTCAAAGATGAAAGCATTTCTAGAGGATCTGACATCAGCACTGCCAATCTAAATATGTCAGCCCCGCTGTGCATTCAGAAATTGCCTTGACAGCAGCAGCGCAGCCAGCGGCCCGTGCTCTGAGCACAGGCGACAATGCCCGCGGTCAGAGCTCTAAAGGCGGGAGCGACAGCTCTGACCGAGCTCCCTCCGTCTACAATAAACAAGCGAGTCCTGCTTCTCCCATCAAGAAGAAAATCGCAGGTGGACAGAAAGTGCTTGTGATGGGAAACCAGGAGCAGCACTTCTGAATGCGAGCGCTGGGCAGACACGGAGCAGAGCCCCGCTGGGGCAGGGTACAGGTGGACAGGAGACCCTGCCGTCCGCTCGGGCACCACACACATGACACCGGCCTGGCGCTACGTGACCGCCGGGGACACAACTTTCACAAACGCGGAGGCCGCGTCCCTTCGCTCCTCTGCCAGAGCTGCTGGCGACAGTGGCAGCTCCGGCTCGGAGCAGCGGCTTCAGCGGTGTCAACAGCTCCGGGCTGCGAGACCGCCGCCAGGGCCGGGCGGGAGCAGCCGCCGCCCGGGGCCGAGCCGCGACCTCCGGGCGGAGCAGAGGGGTGCCCCGTTCCCCGCCCGGGATGTTTACGCGGGGAGCGCTGCAGCAGCGCTGCTAACTCAGCGCTCACCGCCGGCACCGGGAGCCGCCCCGTCCGCCACCGCCTCCCGCGGACGGACTGACGGAGCGGCGGGCAGCGGGAGCGGCGGCGCCGGGACAGACACCTCCCCGGGCGGGAGGGAGGCGGCGCTACCCGCGCGCTCCCCTACTCGGTGCGCGCGGGTTTAATTTTTGCGGCCACCGGCCAGAAAGCTCCGGGGGGAGCAGGATCCACCGGCACCGCGATAGCCACCACTTCCTCGGGCAGCGCCGGGCGGCAGTCGGGCCGCCCCCGCGTCCGGCAGGGCACAGCCCTTCCCCACCGCCTCCCTCCCCTCCTCCCTCCCCTCCCATCAATCCCCACCCTCCGTGGGCGGGGGGCTCCCGCGGCCGCCCGGCCGGGTACCTTGCAGGCGGAGTAGATGCCCAGCTTCTCCAGCTTCTTGGCCCGCGGCGCGGCGCGCAGCTGCGCCTTCTTCCCGGCGGTGCGCGCCGAGCCGGACCCCCCGGGATTCTCAGCGGCGCTGCGGACCGGCCCCCCGGCGGCCACCCCCGCGGCGGCCGGGGAGCCCTGCTGCGGCCCGCCGCCGCCCGCCGCCCCGGCCCCGCCGCCGCCAGGCTCCGCCATGCCCGCGGCGCGGCGGCAGCCGCCCCTCCGTCCGGCCAGCCGGCGCGGCGCGGTGCGCCCGGCCTTAGACCCTCCCCTTCACCGCTCCGCCGCCGCCGGCTGCTCCCCGGGGGGGCGGGAGGAGGGACCCGCCGCTCCGCGGGCGGCTCCTGCCCCGCCGGCGGGGGTGGGGGGGCCGGCACCCGCCTCCCGCCGCTGCGCACCGCAAGGGCGCGCCCGCCGCCCGCCTCCCTGCGCGGGGGCTGCGCGGGGCGGGCGGCGCCCCCGCGGGAAGGGCGGCGGCGGCGGCACTAGCTATGGAGCCTGCCCGGCCCTCCGGGAGGCTGCGCGGAAAGTTGCCCTAAAAAGAGGCGGCATCGCTGGCAGTGTCAAACGGTCCCGAACCCCGGTGAGGTCGCGGCGCTGCCGCAGCAGCCTCTCGGAGTGCCGCTACTTTGTTTGGCTTAACCACTGCCTTCCCACACCGTGTACTCTGCGGCCACATTTGAAGCGTCCAGTCTTTTTCCCCAGATGATTTCTAATTGAATGTAAAAGTACGGGTCTGTTGGAAATACCGGCTAATTCAAAAACTCTGCTCAGTTTCTCGTGTCATGGTTCGGGGGCTTGGGTTTTTGTTGTGTCCAGAAACAAGTGTTGAGAGCGGGTCAGTTTATACCTTAGAGGGATTACACTTTAATTGAAAGTTAAATTAAGGAAATGGCCCTGCTCCAGAGAGCGCACTCCATGCACAGCAGCAAGTGCAGCGGGTGTGAGGCGGTTCTGCCCCGTTGCACGTATGTAAAACCGCGGTTGAGCCGTGAGAAACCACAAATGGCAATTCCGTACTACGGCACCACGGTTTAAAGGGTTGGTATTGAGGCTGGGCGTTTGCGTGGGATTTACGGTTCTTTGATGTGTGAAGCTAAACTATCAAAGAAGCGGTATGAGTTTGGAGGGAAGTCCCAGCGCAGAGAGACCTCTTGCAGGCACAGGGCCTTGGCACCTTGCATGGGGAAAACAAAAATAACTAGTTTTATGCGAGGTAAAATGTGGGGGGAAGGGTGGGTGACACCCTTCCCCCCAAACACACACTGCGGTGTCCTTCTTCCCTCCGCAGCTCCTGGGGATATTTTCAAGCATGGCGCTATACAGCGAGTTGGCATATTCATGAAATGATAGGAAACCAGAATGGAATAAAATGAGGTATTTAATGAAACAAGGGGATCTGTTGTTTTTCCCTATTTACTCATTTCTATTTTGATTTTGCTGAGGTTTTAAAATCGACACGGTGTTGATGGGGGTGGGGGTCAGACCTGTTTCCCGGACTCCGCCGCGGACTCGCCGGAGCCGGGGTACCCCGGGGAGTCCGCGGCGGAGGCCGGGGCTGGCTTCGGGCTTCCCAGCAGCTGTGACAGCGACCCGTAAGATGGCTGCTGCCATCCCCGGCGCTTTAAGACGGACTGATTAAGGTGGAGGAGCCGCTGCCCTTGGCGGTAGCAGCTTCAAGATTAATAGGAAATTAAACGTGATGCAAAAATCCAATTTATCTGGAATTTAGGAGATAATTATATTCGTCTTTTATTTTTAAATTGTTGTTGTACGTGTCCGAATCCCGTTTTAAAATAGCAAATAGCAGCTGTATGTTAGCAGCCCCTAAGAAGCTCTTTGCTTGCATTTTCTTGATGCCGTTTACATTTCTGCTTTCGGACTTGAAAATGAAACTGTTCTTGCTTAGTTTCGCTTTCAGCTTTCCCACGACTCCTCCTCGGCAGAGCAAATGTTAAAAGCAAAGAGCCCATCTGGAACAACACGCTAGCTGCAATGGACTACTTAATATCCCCGCCTGAACATAGACTCCTTGTTTTCCTGGGAGCTGACGTACCTTTACATCCCCCTGTATGTTTTTCCTTTTTTTTTTTCCAAATCACCAGGCTCTCCTTTAACCAAGTAGATAATGATATTTAACCCAGCATTAAGTTTGCACACTTGCATGTAATGAATTACAGTTTTTATACTGAAAATACATTTCCTGCTTTCACACAGGTGAATAACTCCACTGATGTGCATCGAGGCCACTGAGTGGGCATTTATGTCTGAAGCTGCACAGGTGAATGCTCACAGGATCACAGCCTAGGTGAACAACCTTATTCTTTAGGAACCTTAAAAGCCTGAAAACTTATTACTTCCATTAAAGTAAAATCAAAGATGAAAGTTGTCAGGAAGCAAATAATTTTACTGCAGTTCCTTCTTGAATCCTCAAGAGCATGGCTGCCTTACAATACCATGTCTCTCTTTTTCCATTATACCTTGAGGCTCACCAGATTACCAGAAATTTGAGTCTACCAGCTTGTGGCTACAGATACAGTTACTATAGTAACATTTATAAACACTAATTTCACTACACTTGCAGAACTGCTACCTGCTAGAAGCTGCTTAGAAAGAATCCACCCTAAGTCTTTCTCTTTTTTTAAACATTAAGCCTGATCATTGCTCACTTTCTAACTTTGTGCAAATATGTTGTTAAAAACAAAAAGAAAAAAGCTTTACTTTATCTTAAACTGCTCTACTGAAAATAAAATATTACATTCAAAATTTTGTCAAGACTAAGGAGCAAAAAGAAACAAAAAACAAACCCCCTATGCTTTGACATACGAGTGGATACATGTCATTGTTGCACATATCCAAGCTGTTTTCTTCTGTTGGCTGAATTCACACGTACAGTACATACTGATTTTCTAATTATAATGCATGCATAAATCTGAGCACCACGTAACCCCTCTGCTGCTTGGTTTTCATCATTAAACATGAATATATTAAATTAGATTCAAAGTCACACTATTGTCTGAAAAACTCTCACCACATTTTTCAGTTTCTGTCCTTTGGGGCATGTCAGTGGGTTTGCACAAGTTGAGCTGACTCTGAAACATGAGTTGAGGAAGCACAGGTGGGATCAGATGATCCCGCCTGTGCTGCTCAGCTCACAAGCTCAGGTGAGTAACCAGGTGACTTCAGGAATGCTACTCATCTGCATCAAATTAGGGAAGCCAGGAGCTAGGGGAGACTCAGCGGGTTTCAGGTCTCACTCGGGCTGCTGATAGCCCCGAGGAGATGCCTGTTCAGAGCCCATGCTCCCAGCAGATCAGACATGCATTTCACATTTGTTGCTCCTGCATGAATTCACTGTGAACACCTGACGGGCTTAAATGCAAGAGCCTATGTGTTACTATTATTCCAAGGAGACAAAGGAGGCAGCTGCATTCTTGAGTCACAAAAGAGGAAATCAAAATACAGTTTAGGGTGTGCCGGACTCCTGGTTATTACTGAGTTGTCACTTAGGGCTTTTGGGGCCTATCTTGCTCCCATAAATTAAAGAATGACTCAGTTAATAGCAGCCTAATGCTGAATACTTCTGCTCTGACAGGGACCACCCAGCCTGCAGCTGAGCTCTGGGAGTCTACCCCTAACCCTCATCCCTGTTTCATAGCCTAGTCAGATCCAGCATGCCCAACCCAGCCTTGTCTCCCTCCTTTTGTTCAAGTGAGAATTTCTTTCAGCGCTCCCACCTGTTTTTATTCTTGCCATTCAATTCCAATAGGAAAAGCGTAGCTCTTGCTCTTCCAGGGAACTTCTCTGACTATGAAATCCTATTGTGTCCTTTCATTAGTGCATTCCTTGTGGGTGAAGTGGCCTCCCTCCTGGCCACCATGCATTCAGGAGTGCTATCAATAATTTATGAATCACTGGAAGTATTAACAATACAAAAGTTTTGCTCATTAGGCTGTCTCTAGCATCTCGTCAGCTTCACATGGTGCTTACATGTGACTCTAACAACACAGACCTTCCCATCAGGTTTTTGCTCTGGTAGGAAACTTCACACCCCAATTACCCAGTTTCTAAAGGCAAAAATGCTGAAAAATAAATGGAGAAAATGTCATTGCATCACCCATGGCTGATCCAGTCACACAAATTTCTTGTTAGTGATGGACCATTTAGCAGTTTTTATATGCTTCTTACCCAGAGGATGCTCTTCTTGACTGCAGTCAGACTTTTGATTTAACCTAAACCAAGTGAGAAAACCAAAGTCTGGAGTCACTTCTGCCTTTGCACAATTCGAGCTGTGTATGTGAAGTCCAGAAGAAGTTTGTTGCAGTTATTTAACCATCAGCAGTAACTGCATAGGCTTACACTGTATTATTTTGTGGTAGTGAGAGCTCTGGATTTCTTCTTGCAAACATGGGATGTACTATCTATATTTCCCTTGCCTTCTTTTTGACTCCCCACAATTCTTTTGTTTATTCCTTTCTCTAATGTATTTTTCTGTTCTTTCTATTCCTTAATTTGTGGCAGAGATCCCTGCAAACATCTGGGACTCCACTTGGTGTATTTTAACTGCTTGTGCTATGTAGGGCAGGTCATTTGGTCCTGGAAGCCTGAAATACCCCTAGGAGACTGGCACAGGCACTGCTGGCAGGGATGGGAAAGAAAGGGCCTCCTTTCTCCATCCTGCACACAAGCTGCAGGTGCCAGCCAGCACCCTTGATACAATACTGACATAGATATTGTTTCTGTAAGATGAAGTTACAGTGGCCTAAGCACATCTGATTGTGCAAACCCAGTCATGGGCCTTCCACATATCTGTGTGGGGGACCACCTGGAAATCCTAGATTTTCCAGGAACTAGAGACACAACCGCAGGCACCACTGCTAAACCACTCAGCCAAGCAGCAGAAACTAAACAGGCTAAAACCTTCCATTTGGACCAGCTGTAATAGTGCTGTGTACAGCTGAAGAAAGCAGAGGAACCCCAGGAGTACAGCACCAACCCCAGATGAGGCTTTGTGGGGTGAGGGAGGCAGGATGTCACCAGGAATGCAGAAGCTGCAGTTACATTATCACCATCCATCTTCTACCTTCTGCCACAGCTTTCTTTGTGGATGCCCAAACTCTCACATCCCTCACCTCCTGCCAAGGCCGGCAGGCTCGCCCGCCGTCCCCACTCAATGTTTCGCAGCCTCTCTGCCCCACGCAGGCCCTTGGGGGATAGCAAACTGCTACTTCTGCCTCACTGAGACTGACCTGAGACTGACCCAAGGAAGAGCTGCAAAATATCTGGAGTGTAGAAAGAGCTGGTTTGTTACTGTTTCACTACTCCCATTTCCCATTTTGATGCTTTCTCCCAGCTGAGGAGCTGCACCCCTGCACAAGTGGACAGTGTCACAAATTATAACTCTCTCCCAAAACCTAATGATGGGGACTCTTATTTTATAAGGTGGCACAAAACCAGAGGGCCTGGAATCCCGAGATTCCAGTTTTGGACAACACTTTAGAAGATAAATAAGACTAATTATTTTAATTTATTCCATAATTATTTTAATTATCAATCACTTCCTTCTTGCTTACCTATTATCAGGTTTACAGGTGGGAGTACAGGATTCCGAGTTCTGAATGCAGGCTCTGCCCCTGGCATTCTCCTGTGACTCACCAAGTTTGTCTTTATCTCTTCCCACACCTTTCATAACCAGACTTTCTTGAAGCTGCATCACTGCTTCTGGGGATGCAGTAAGTAGGCTGTATATGCACACCTAAGTTGACTCACTTGGGAGAAGATGTCTTGCTCCTTCTGTACTATTCTCTCTGGATGGTTTTAGAGAATGAGAGGGCCAGCTCTGATAAAAAAATTATGGAAGGTATAGGGCATGGCTTCTGGGTTAGCAAACGAGTTTGTTTTTTCAGGTAAAGACTTTTTCAGAGGTCTTATATGAGTTAAAGGAAGGCTTTGTAAGGGTCTTCACATAATATATTTGCTCTTTACTACTTTGGCCAAAGATGACCACATGAACCTGGGACCTGCTAAAGCAACACCCACCCAGCAGAGGCTGGCTCTGACTGTGCTGTGGGACATGAGCTGCACAGCACAGTCACACTGCACCAGGCAAATGCTAACGCCTCACTGGCCATGCAGGGTGGCTCCCTGACAGATGCCAGTGGCATCAGGCACCCTGCAGCTCAGGCACAGACAGTCCTGGCCATGCTGAGTCTCTGTCATGGTTGCTGTATGTGGGTGTGATGCATTCAGTTTTCCAGGGGAGGTGCTGCTGCTGGAACTGTGGTGAATGTGTGGAGGCAATGAAACCATGTCCTGGTGTCACAGGCACATGGGAAAGAGAGGACTGAGAGGGAAGCACTGACTGAGACACGAGCAATAAGTAAATCAGGGAAGCAGGAAAAGACAGGCAAGGAAGCTGGTGCTCATTCAGCAAGAATTTGCAGCAGTGAAGCCTCTTTATATGTACTAGTTCATAATATTTTGATGAGAAATTCAGGGAGACCATGACCTCCATTTTACATCACACAGCCCTTCTCTGCCTCTTCCCATCACCCACAGGCAGGCGGGCATGTTTCCAGAGCTGGTTTCAGCATCAATAACAGTCACCATTTTCTATGACCACAAGTATGTAGCAAATAATAAACCCCTCAAATCTAACAGAGGAAGAAGTTCAGGCTTGGAGATTATGCAAGCTAAGTTCTGACTGTGTCAAAGAGAAATGAGGAAGAAGCACTCTCTGGGTGGAGATAGGAAGGACATGTGTCAAAGGGAGATAACTGCATCTGGGACTTGTCTGTTTGGATACAAACCAGATCCTCCATCCTCAAAGCTCAGGAACATCTTCCATCTTTGGTAATTAAAAAATTATGATTGTAGTGCCAAACTGCAGAAACAGAAAATAATCTTGCCTTACCTTATTAACAGCAAGTAGCTCCGAGTGTCATAGCAAGAAAGGTTTTCCAGAAAGATGAGATTTACTGAAACAATGGTATCATCTGCCATATAAGCCTCATGCTCTGCCTCATTCTGGCCCTTTTAGACAGGCCAGTGTATGGCAGACTAAGCACTGACCAGGAGGTTCTTTGTTATGACACACACAGTAAATACAATTTTTTTGCCCATGAAAACACGTATAATCTCAAACTGTGGTTCACTCCCCATTCTTGTACATCTAATTTCTTTTTATCTGCTTCTATTTTCATCTCAGAACATTAAACTGTGTTGGGTTTTGGCTCCCTAAATAGACACAGGGAAACTGGAGTGAGCTAGAAAACTGAATTTTATCTTTCACTGTGAGGCTGGCAGTGCTTTAGCTTGGTGTGCTGTGCTGTCAGTATCTCACTGTTATCCTTTAACCTGACAGCAAAAAACCTCCCAGTCTGTATTTGTTCCTGATGAGAGAAATGCAAGGAGAGAAGGACATACAGACTAATCTTTTTACTTCATAAGAGATCGGCAAAGCAAATGTTTTTTTTTAATTTTTATTTTTACAAGGTTTTTAGCTATTAACATAAGCAATTCATACATAGCATAAAAATTAACATCAGGGCTGCCTTTTAAATAATTATAAGCAAAGTTATTGCAACTAAAGAGTTACAGCCTATTTTGTTACATGAATTATTATGTGTATTATCCTGGTTATTTACATACTGTAATTAACTGGGACTGTTTTCGTGCTTTGAAAATGTGATTTGTTAGCACTTATAGCCACTTATGGAGATACAAACCCATGTAAAATGTATGTGAGTGTTAAGAATTCAGTTTGCTGAGATCAAAATAAAATTTTGCTGAAACTTTTCAATTTCCTGTCTCTAATCCAAGGGGCTTTTATATACAATAAATATAAAATGGGTTAATATTTAAAAGACTGACAAAAATAGCTTACCAGGTGTTTTGTATACATTAGTCCTGATTTTTCTCAGGCCTGAATGCATCATTGTAATGAAAGCATTGAAAAGTCTTGTGCCATCTCTCAGTCTCAAATTCAAATTATGCAGAATAAAGGAAAAGGGATTTGCACAAGTGGTTTTATTCATGTATCTCCTTACCTTTCCCTGCGGAAGTGGTACAGCATTTTCAGAGGAGTCTGAGGTTCACCTCTTGTAGAGACAGACTTTCCTATAAACTGGTCCTACAGCACACTGAGAGTTGTAGCCAGCTGCAAGCCACCTCTGAAAGGATAAGCTGTACTAAACTGTCATAAGGGGTTTTTAAGTGGTGCTGCTTAATACCACCCTTGGCAGAAGATATGTTGTAATTGATCTACCTCAGCTGATCAGAGGCACTTGATTCATTAAGATGTATTAGGATTAATTTGAGCTGGAGGAGGTTAGGGCTTTGACTTTAATGATATTTTATCTAACAGCCATGACAGAAAAGAGGCATACATTGAGACAAAAACTGAAGAAATCCTTATAATACACAGGTGGTGGAGAGAAGTAGTGAGACCAAAAAAAATGTACTTCCTAGCTGAAATCCTGGAAGAGAAAACAGATGCAAAATAGTTTATTCAGGTGTGGCTGTATGGGATGCAAAGAGAGAGCTCCAGTAAAGGAATGAGGTTAAAGTAGGATGAAATTCCCAAAGGCTGGTCTTGTAATGTGGCTGTGGGGTATTACTGCTGCTAAACTTACAGCAGTAGGTTTACAAAGACTAATTGAAACAGAAATCTCATAACAGAGAATACAAAACACCATATGCATTTTTGTCTGACTTTTCTCATCCATAAATGCTAGATACTAAAAAAATAAACATAATCAACTTGAATATAAACACTGTGTTTTCATACTTAGTAGATACATGAAGTATAGGCTGGCAAGCTTAGCTGCACACATTGGTGTCAGGATTTTGTGTTATGTGTCTGTGCATGTATGTCACGTGCCAGTTTAGGGGGAGAGGATGTTATGCAAGCAGCAGTTCATACTGAAATTTTCCAAGCCTGAAGCAGAATCACTTGAGAAAAAATTCTAGGTAAAATGGCTTAGCTGTTTCTGAGAATTAGGATTTGGAAAATATGTTGTTTTGAATGTGTTAAGCCAAAAGTATTTTTTTTTCTAGAAAAGCTCCAAGACAGTCAGGTTTTAAACTACCACTTGGCAATTTGGCTGAAATGGCATCAGCAGTGCTGCTTTTGTCATTGTTGTCAATTTGCCCAAATCAGAGCAAGTTACAATATTTAGAAAGCAGCATCAGTTTGCCCATGCCACATAAGAGACATGCCAATGTGCAGGTAGTGAATTCAGACAGGTCCCAATGAGCCACCGGGGCTCTGTCAGGAAGCGCCTTGCTTGGAGGCTCTACAGCTCTGACTCTTGGCTTTGCAGCACCAGGTGCCAGGCCCGGGGACAGCACTGGGGATGCAGAGTGAGGTGAGAGAGACTGAGCTGATGGGGGAGACTGGAGCAAGGAGCTGGAGTGGAAAAATTGGAGGTACATGGGGACAGGGGGAAGATAAAAGCTCTGGCTGAAGGACAGGCAGAGGCTGGTGCTGACTACAGTCAGGTCCTTGCAGTACCTAAATTCCACACTGCTAAATTCTCTGAGACACATAGGCAGAAGATTCATTACTCACTTGAATTCCTTGTGGATAATTCCACTCCCACACCATTTTGTGATCTTGCCAATACCAACAATCCTGGTACTTCTAAGAAAGTAAATAATTCTTTAATAAAAGCATTACTGATTTGCTAAGATAAAAATTTCACATGGAAGACAGGTTTATTGTGCTGGACAACCATGAAAGTAGGTCAGATACATGCTTTCTGGAGATGCTTGATGGCTGTCACGGTGTCACAGCTACAGAAACAATTGTAGCAAAGCTTCCACTTTTATTTCTTGAACAGCTTTCTCACATAGATTCCTCCCACAAAAATAAAAATGACAAAGAGCAAATTCTAGAATTTTTTTGCCAGACTAATCAAGGCAGATTACAGGGAAAAAGAGAAGAAACAGGCAATGAGGAGATCAACAAGACCAGTCTATTATGAAAGTGTATGCTAAGTCCTTTTGGAGAATGCAGATTTTTACAGCTGGGAAGGAATGAGGTTTCTAAAGTTCCCTGGAGTGGCTGTTCAGGGGGTAAAAGAATTCCTGGTGAAGAGATGGATGGCACTGAGGAAGAAGAAAGAAAACATCGTGAAAACAACACACATTAGCCAGGACAGCCAAAGGTGTTGCAGGGCTAATGCACGTTGCTATTATAGGTAAGTATATTCCACACCAGGATTTTTTTTCCCTTCATCCAATTAAGTAAAAAAAAAAAAAGCAAGCATAAATTAATCTAGAGATTTGTTGGCAGCTGGTATCTAGAGATAAAAAGCAGCAATTCCTTTAGCCTGACAATGTGAAGGAGACATGATAAACTCCCTCACAACTGATACTGCTATCAGACAATAGTATTCAGCTTATTAGATAAGTAGCCTGAGCACAATATTTGAATTAAAGCATTTAATTCAATTTACTAATGTAATAGAGCTAGGAAGCATTCCATAATACACATGTGACCTCTGTAAGGATAGTGTGATTTTTTTTTTTAATCAAGAGGTTTAAAGTGCCATCACTTTACCACAGGCTACTGATTTTTTATCTGATAAAGTCCTTGTGTCAATGAACCATGCTTAAGATATTCTTTTAATTCATTTGTTTCATTGGACTAAGTGCCACCACATTTTGCTGCCAGTAAATTGAAAACATTATTTGAATAAGCTGAATTACTACTTTCTGAAATATGAATCTGTTGTATTTTACTCTTATGAAAGAACTATTCAGACCTGTTTCCTTATGAAGTAGAACCTTGCTTTTCTTTAGCATAGAAATGGTTATTTATTACCATCAGAAACAATGATACATTCCTAATGCTTCTTCACCCACCCCTGCTACAAGGGACACTAGAAAAAGCTCTTGCAGAATAGCAACTCTAGTCATTGTATCTTCCCACTTGGTGATTTTTGTTACAGTTAAGCCCTCTCGTGTACATAAAACAGCTGTGAGATTACAAACAAGATACTTGCTTTCCCACAAAGGGGTACACAAGCAGAGTTACATTAAAAAAAGCTGGTGGGTGAAGAGTTCCAAATGGATTTGTGGCTGCAGTTACATTCTCTTCTAGCCTCTGCTTGAAGCACATGCCCAGCACTACACCACTTCTCTATCACTCTCCCTGGCATTAGTAAGGAGTGGGCTGACACCGCAGCTGACATCAGAGGCACTCTTTCTTCCTGTGATGTGTGCATTCACATCTTCTTATTATTCCATATGAAATTTGACTAAAATTAATGAAGAGACTCAAAGATATTAGAAAAAGGGACAACCATTTGCGAGACTTCATTGTGGTCAAGACAAAAAAAAAATCATGTTCTACATTTGAAAAAACCAATTCCAGATATTAAAAAAATACTTTTCCTTAACAACAACTTGCACTCATCTGCCAGCGTGAGAAACACTGTAAACCAACTTTATCATGCACTGACACTGATCTAGGTAACTGTGGTATATCCCACCACCTCCATTCTTCAATGCTAGCTGTTACTGCTGTACTTTTACCTCAAATAAACTTTCTGCAGCTATGTGACCTTTACTGGTAGGGGTATCAAAACTGGTAGTTCAGCAGTAGCCCATCTATTCTTTCAGGAAATGCAGTCACACCTTTACTGGAATACAGCATTAACTCACAAAAAGGCTGCAATGTTCTCAGAGGCATTTGTTTCCACCTTAGTGGGATAGAAACACATTTCATTCCAAAAAGATTGATGAAGGCAAGAACTGAGGCTGGGTGAATTCTTTACCAAATTACTTCTGGGCCTTGTTACCTGCCTCCATCCATTCCTTACAGAGAGGGTTTCATGCTGGCTGCAATTAAGGATACCATAAATTCAAGCTCTGCTAACAAGTTAAGGTTTGAAGTTCATCAGAGGTACTTTAAACTTTCTATGATTAAAATCCACATTTCTGAACCACTGCTAAATACACATTTATTTAATCTAATACAATTAATTTTCCACCAAATGTACCACATCAAAGAAAAAAATTGACGCAACATGAGCCTTGATTTTTCCCCAAGGAGTGTGCTCTTACAGAAGTATAGACATGTTTCTTCAGCTCCAGATAAGCAACTAAAGAGGATGGTCAGATACAAGGAGCAGGAGGTGGTGACATGGGCCATCTTCTTAATTTAGTCCCATATGGATAGGTCAGCTAAGTTTTGTTGATTCTTTTGCCCTCTCTGGTTTGCGGACAAGAAAGTCTTGCATCCAAAAGGGACAAGATTTTACTCTTTCTTGCAGATTGTTCCACATGGGTTGTATTATGGCCTTGGTTAAGCTTACAGTTGGTGGTCCTGCGCCAAGGCTTCAAAGGATATTTTACACATTCTTCTAGCTCTCCATGGAAATCAGAGGAAGGAGGGCGAAACAAGCACAAGGAAACATACAGAGCACAACTTAAGGCATCTAAAATTTATAATTAATTAAAAAGGTGCATCCTTCAGTTTGGCATTTTGAATCACTTTCTGTTTTAAGACAGAAGAAATCTGCCTTCACAGACTACACTTAGCTGTCTCCTACACTCGATGCCAATGCGGCCCAAGAAACACAACTACTGTGTAAACAATGCCAACTCATACACCCCTTTTCAGAGGTCTATTCCCCAGTCTAGCCAGATGATATTAAAAATACAATATAAATGAACACACTGCAGCCAGCTTTATGTCTAGAAAGCCACCACATCCCAAACAAGTTCCTTCTGCCTGGAATTGCTTTTGCCCTTATGCCAATACATCGGAGGGGACCAAACATCTCCCCTAACACAAGAAATGGCTTCCCAGGGCAGCCACACAGGATCTCTAACAATACAGCAGTTTGGTTCAGAGCTCTTTCCTTTATGCTCTGCATTCAAATCTGACATGACCAGCCCCCTGCAGTGTTGGAATTTCTAACACTTTTAATTCTCAGATTTCAGAAATTTTGAGGGACAGGGAAAATACCTCTTCCTACTAAAGCCAAGAAATTAGTCCTCAACTTCTGACAATGACTAAGAATTCTTGCTCCCTTGGGTGCCTTAACCAAGTAAGAGATTTAAGGTATCCTGTAAGTAAACAGTAAATCCTAATCATGTCCAAATTATTTTCAAGTACTAGAATTTGTAGGCTGCCAGAAACAGTCTGAGCTGAAACTTCTTGCCGAGTCCATTCAGACACTTGAAAGCACATGTTCTCATAGGAGAAAAAGAATTTGAGAAAAACAGAGAAGTTGCACCTTGACTGGCTTTTAAACAAGAGTGCATATTTTTCATATTAGACTGCACTTGAAACTGAATTGAATGCCACCTAAGACTCTTCATAACACTTTATTTGCAGTCAAGAGATTAAGATTCCAGAACAGTCTTCTAAGAATGGGGGGGAAAAGCAGAGAAAACTTTTCTGTAAAATCAGAAACAGATTCAATGATGTACATATTGTTGCCTGCGAACTAGATTATTGACTATGATCTCAGGTTTCTTCCCAGTCCTTAACAAAAGGCTGATACTGTAACAGCAGTATGTTTTAGAAACCCAATATGCTATAAACACTATTTCAACTTCAGATGATGCATGTGCAGTCTTACATAAAAATGGAGTCATGTCTCTCAAGAGCACAGCTCTTCTAATGTGAGAGAAAACACTTCAGAATGGTGGAAACATCAGCACTAACAAACCACATTTGTAGAGGGATACCTGAGAACTACAAGGGCTCTTGGACATCACAGAGCACCAGTAAAAACAACATGTTACACCTGTACCTCATACTGCATCTGTCCCTATCAATGTTACTTGCCAGTTTCTTATTTTGGCTTCTAATGGGCTTTGAGGGGTTTTGGATTACCTGAAGTACTTGCACCAACTCCTAACATTCACTCATTATTTCAGAATGCACGAATGCTGTTCAACAAAACAGGACTTCGTGTGTCAGTATCTAGTATCCCTCACTGGAGACAACTGACTCAAACACTATTAATTATCTGCAAGATAGAATACAGCTATTTCATTCCAATAAAGGTATTTTTCAGAGTGACTCAAAAGGCAACCTGAAACAAAATCAGTGAAAATGTTCTAGGAAGAATTACAGGCATAGTAAAAATGGAATTCCTAATAAGGAAACCAATGACCACAAAAATCAACCTAATCCAGAACTGTGTCTTTGCAGTAAAAATGAAGTAAATTCAAAGAATACAGACACACTACTCCAATTCTAGCACACAAAGGTGACTCTGAAGAACTCAGTTTGAAGACAGAAAATTTTATCTAAGTTTTCATCCACAGTGAGACTTCAGAGCAAGAAGAAACCAACACTTTCTGTGCAACAGGTCCAAGTCACAGCTATAAATAGCTGCAAGAGAATGTGCTGGCATCAAGGTCTAAAGCCATGAAAATGCCTCCAAAATAGACAAACCCATGCTATCTAATCTGACTCAAATACACATCTGGCAGAAAAAATGGACTCAAATTCATTTAATGACAAACTGCAGGTGATGTTGATGAAGAACTGCTAAAGACTGTATCACCACTGGGTTTGAAAAAGACCACCAGACACCACTGGAGTTTGAAAAGACACAAAAATGTACCCTATCAATTGCAAATCACAAGCTGCAGAAGAGACACAGTCAGCTCAGAGACACTGCAATGCAACAAGTCACCTTGTGAACAACTGGCAAAGACTGCATTAGCTGCAGGTTCAAGAGACAATATTACTATTTTGATCATACTTCTAAATGGATGTGATAAGATACCAAATTACCTCAACATTTAAAGATTTATCATAGAATAACTGGAGTGCCACAATATATATAGGACAAGCTTATATTTAGCTGTGCCATGAATTTATTGTAAGCATCTTATATGCTGACCCATACAGTGAATCAGACATCTTATCTGGAACTGTACAAATGTGATAAAACCTCCTGAAACTCTCAATAAGAACCAGTAATCAAAAAATTTTTAAACCACTTTATTCAAACCTGAGCACCTCAATATAAAACTAAACACTGGTGAACTGTCATTTTTCTTGCTAAACCCAGATTACTGCAAATTTAAAATCTGCACAAGTAAGTTTCTATCAGTTCAACATTTAAATAGACTAATTCATCTCTTCTGACACGCTTTGTAGATTTCATATAATGAAAATAACTAAAAGAATTAGTGCAATATACTGGACTGATCAAAATAAAATGTACTTTGGAAAACAAAGTTGCAAAGTTCATTACTGACAGACAGCAGTACTTATGTTACAGATACAGGAGCATCATTTATTACTGTTCTAGCCATAAAGGAAGAACTCAGAACCCCCTTTGATTAGAGAGGAAAAAGGTTAGCTTTAAGTAACTGTACATTCTGTATACCTTTAAGCAAATCTTAAATATTACAGAAAGTATTAAACAAATGTAGACTACAATGCAGAGTACCTATTTACAGTACATTAATAACCAAATTTAAAATCAAGTTGGATGTACATTATCGTTAGTGCACTATTTTTTTTCCTTAGGGGAAAAACAAACTGTAATGGCCAGCAATGATCAGAAACAAGAAAGAAGTCACAGACACCGAGTTTGTTGTGGTTTTACTTGAAGAGCTCTTACAGTTTGTAGAGGACAAAAAAAACCCATATCCTAAGTTGTAGAGTTGAATTTACTGGTCTGTACTCTCTGAACAGATCAGAAATGAAGTTAGACTTGATTCATCACTAATTCATTAAGATAACTAACTGGGTTGATATAATTTACATACAGTGTACCAACTAAAACTCCACTTTCTGGCAAGCATAGGATTTCTTAAAATTGTTAATGCAAGTATTATTTGTAATAAAATTATTAACCTATGGAATGTATAACTGAACAGTGGATACCTGCAGAAACAACTGGTTGCATCAATACTGCAAATAAGTTTAAGTAATTTTTAGACCCTGTTTCTAAGGAGGTTTTAAAGCACAATTGAGAATTACGAAAAGACCCAATTCTATTTATTATAACAGTGATCAGTATTGAGGCTACAGGAACTGGCCAATTAGGTCCACAGAAAGTAGTTCTTCTACACCCCTAATAATAACAACTGATTTTTAAAACCTTTCAAGTGAAGGAAGTTTATTCCGCCTCCATCTCTCCTCTACTGCTGAAACATTACAGCCAGTGGTGGATACATGCATGTTAAAATTTTAGGTGAAAAGAAAACTCTGTATCATGAACTTGACTATTATCGTAAGTCTCTTCGCTGTTTGGAAGCTGTACTGGACCAGGTTAAGCACTCCAATTCCATGGTTATTAACAGTTAGGAAGCAGAAGAATATTCAGAACAGTTTAAAGCAATTGATCTTTTAGTTACTACAACATTGACTCTTGGGTGGTTGTGTGGGTTCAGTAAGGTCTACTCCTCTTCCTCTGGCAGAGCTGGCTCCTGCATTCTGTGGTTCATTCTTGGGCAATTTTTTTGCTGTAAGGTGAACAGGAAGTAAGAGTTAAACCTGAGATTTTATGAAGATTAAATCACATGAGTAAACAGAACAACACATTATAGGCACATCAGTATACCCTTTGTATAATCTGATTTGATTTGGTGCATTGGTAATGAAAGAAGCGAAGACACTTCTTAATGATTAGCTACTTTATGATTTCCAGGAGTGAAATGCACTGGTAACTCTAGCAGTAAAATGTATCTGCACAGGTGTGCTATGCCAGTAAATGACAGTTCTTGTGGGAATCCACCCACATAGAACAGGCTTTAAGATCAGGATGTTAGTGCAAAAAGATACAGAAACATTGAAAAGGCACAAAACACAGACAGAAATGGGTCAAACAGTTCCCAGATATCCAGCCAGAATAACGGTTTGCAAACAACATATAAAATGGCCCTCAACACCAGATCAAGCCACTCCTGTTTTTGTTTTTTTTTTTTTTTTTTCAAGCTGTCTCTTCTCTCCAATTCTTATGAGTCACTTGACTGGTAATTTCTTTGTTGCCCTTGTAGCTACAAGGTTCCTCCTCAGTCTTAACACAAAAAATAAGGGTGAAAGCTGTCACCCTTCTGAGCAGTAGCTTCTCCTAGATTTTTCTCCATCAGAAAATTGCTAAGTTCTACACAAAAGGTCTTCCATAGGCCTATCTTACCAGGGCCCAACAACCACCCTTGTTTTATAGTTTGGCTGAATGGTTCACTCCAAAGTAATTATGTCAATTTTTAAAATAACTTTTTCTAAAATGAATGAAACACAGCCAAAAAAAAAACCCACAGAGCAGATATCAACATGGTGTGGGTACCAGATAACCTCAGGGTGCTGGGCAAAAGGGTGAGCCACTCTGAGGTCCTCTCCAACTTGGGCCATTCTACAGTTCTGTGGTAAAACCCAAGAATCCACACGGTACTAAGCTGCTGAGCCAGTACAAAGGTTCAATGCACCAGAAGAAAAATGTCTTCAGAGTAATGTTCTGGATTCTAGAACTGTATCTAGAACTGAATTAGCATTGGGCTTTTTTAACTGGAAGTTCTGAATGAGTGCTGAAGCAGTCAATTTACAAGCAGCTGCAGCTTGTATCCAACAATTCTTTCAACATTCTCGTTTTTAATTTTCTGTCAGCTTTAAGATCATATTTATACATGGTCCTGAGGATTGCATCCATATTTTGCAGGCCATTCCAAATTACATGCAATACTTATAACCTCATCAGCATTTCCATTCAGTCTATTGCTGCACAGATCTAGGTCTGATGTACTGACAAAGCAGAATTTCACCCCACTGATGTAAAATTCTGACATGGCCAAAAACACTGCAGACAAAACACACAGTTATTAATTGGGCATTTTTCCCCCTCAAATTTACGTTGTAAATTTGCTTCATTAAAATATGGAGGTAAGAATTATTGTTGATCTAGCCGATTTTAAAAAACATCAGATTCTGGGGATTTTTTTTTTTAACAGGAAGCAACCTGCACCATTAAACATAATTTTGAAATTTCACCAGAATAGTACAATTTAGCATTTCTGTATCATTAAATGCAGGCCTATCTTGAACATTTATGAGAAAAATATACTTTCCTGTCAGACACAGACAGTGTCTGTGTCTATCCGCCTTTTTCAAGTATTTACAGTTAATTTGAAGCAAGTACTTGTTATAAAGTGTTGCTATATTGATAATTTAATTTGCATCTGCTGGAAGTTTGAAAGACACCACAAAGTACCTCCTGCTCTCCTGGCTTGGAAAGCAGAAGATTAAGACCTCTTTAAAAACATTTAATTTTAACATCAATGATGTTTTTTCACAAAAAGCGGATTAGAGAGGTGCAACAGACAAAACAGATTGAGTGAGGTTATTTGATGCTATGCATTACTACTACCTACTAGCAAAGCATCTACTATAATTAAGTTTACTACTGAATAGATTAGTGGCCAGCGTAAAAATGAATTCTTTTTCCTCAGCTTTCAGAAGTTTATTAACAATTAAATACAATTCTGCATACCAATGGAACACAGAAGTACATGGTTTATACTTAGTACTACATATTAGCATCTTTACAGAAATCCCCAAGATTATGTTAAGTTAAAAATATATGAGTAGATTTACGTTTCACATGCAGGGTCCTTTACTTATAACTTGGACACTGAATTTAAGCATACATTGCCATCTTTGGCACAGCTTTTGGATTTCAGAGAGTTGCTTAAATGAAAATAAACAAATGAAAGGGAATAAGAACACTTCAATACCAAAAATAACTTACACGAAAAACAGAGATCTTAGGTTAGGAGGACTGCCATGGTCTGAATCTCATGAAAACTATTCCCTTTAAATTTCTCATTTTGTTCATGAACTCACCAATTGCCATGAATATCTCATTTACATTCATAGATGTTTTGGCAGACGTCTCCATGAACAATAGGCTGTTGTCATCGGCATAAGCCTGTGCTTCCTGAAAGTTAAAATAAGAATTCATTACTTCATAAGAAAAAAAAAAAGAAAACTCATACAATCATTACACGCTGTACTTTTAATTGCCACAAAGGAACAATCTCTACAGCATTATGAAAGAAAGTTTGTAGAAACACTCATCTGACAATGTTATATACCAGCTATGGAGAAGTTACAATTTCACCAATCAGCTCAACGACTAGAAGTGGAATCTTGAAGATCCCTACTAATCTTAAAAATATCCAGGTGGAAAAATCTCAGGCAAAACTAAATAATAAATGAAAATATTTATGAAAGAGACAGCCCTAATGCAGAACATTAGCTCTAACAGTAAGAACAAATAAGCTTCAGAAAGTGCCATCAAATGCCAGCAAGTCCATTATTACCCTGGAAAAAGGCAGTCTATGAACTATCTTGACTTTTTCAGCCACTGAGGGAGATGGATCAGAAAAGTTTTATTATCCTGATACAAATTCACAGTTACAGCAAATAAGTGGCATTCAGTATTTTACCATGTTACCTCCCTTTTCAGTATGAATTTTAATCTGATACACTGCTCTTAAGAACCTTACTATTTTTGCCACTTCTTATTAGTCAATTCAGCTGAGAATCTCCAGCTTATGATTATGTAACTGCCTTTGCATTCAATAAGAAATGTGTGAAAAAACTGAACTACAGAACACCTATGATGATGAGAATAATCTATGTGCTCTATAATTAAGAGACATCTAAGATCTATGTAATTTATACCTGAAACAACACATTAACAAATACTTAGAAATCTAATATGTGATTTGTAAAGAGAAAGGCCTGTCAAGCCCACAAGGAGTCCATAAATCCACAGCAGCAAACTCCTTAACATTTGAAAAACAGCGAGATTGTAATTGTTCAAAAAATAGTACAGGTAGGTGTACTTTGGTAGTTAAATGTGATTACGTTATTGACTGCACTTATGCATGAACTTTTTGTTAAATGTAACAATTTTTCATAAAACACCAAAGCCTCATGTCAATTGTCATGGAAGTATAAAATTAAAAAACTGGCAGAAAAACACCTAAACCACTGCTAACCTTATAATTCAACTCTCCTTAGTTACAAAAGGATTCATTACTATATGCAGCTGTATCTCAGTGACCCCAAACAGATTAAAAACCGTAAATTACTGTCTAATAAATACTACCTTAATTCAAATTCACTCAATCATGAATGGACCAAAACTACCTGCAGTTAGTTTAATTCAGCTTAAAGGCTATTTTCTGATGACTTGATTAAACTTTCTAGAAGATAAAATACACCAGTGAGAGCACAGATGTAATCACTAAACCAAAAGAAATGCCATGAAAAGCTCAATTAAAATTTCAACATTGCTTCAACAGTACAGCCTAAGCAAGTGAGGCATATCAGTCAGCTTTGTATCATATGATAATCAAAATTCTCTGTCTGACAAGCCAGACAGAACAGTTTGCACTGAGTTACTGCTATCTCATCCACTGAAACTCTAGTTACCAGTAATTTTGGGTAGAAGACAGAAAGAGGTCACATCAAAGAACAGATACTCAATTAGCCTTAAAGATACGCAAATAAATTAATTATTCCTCAAAGTCAAATTAATTATTCCAAAAAGCCTATTCCTCCATATTACTTGTACAGAAATAGGTTTTTCGGTAGCATGTATAATTTAATTAGTCTCAGTTGACATTTATATTTAACAACATGACCTCCATAATAACTAGCTAGGCTATGTGTATAAACTCTCTGTAGCTTTATTTACTATCTATTCAAACTAAATGCATTTCTATGAACAGAAATTATGCACGTACCTGGAAATCCACAGCTCTTTTGTTAGCTAGATCAGCTTTGTTTCCTGCTAAAGCTATTACAATGTTAGGACTTGCTTGTCGCTGAAGTTCTTTGACCCAATTTTTCGCTCTGGCAAAGGACTCCTGTTAATGATTATAAATGATGCAACTGAGTTTTATCATCCTTTTGTACTCACCTACTATCCTCATCTCTGTTATCTACACTTCAAGCACAAAATGCCAATGCAAGGCTGCTACCTTAGTCCAAAGGCACACTCCAAATTGCCAACTGAGCTTTTAAAATGAAACATTCCTACCTTAGTTCTCAACTGTGCTTAGCTGGGATAATGCTGAAGTAAATAGGTAGGAAGATCTTTGGTAGACAGAGTAAGGAAAGAAGTGGTTAAGAGTAAAAACAGCAATTTCAGTTTCTCTGGAAGATTCAAGTGTATGAACAGCTACATTGAAAAGGCCTCAAAATTACTTTTTAATTACTGAGGACTGTTCATTATGGTACATGATTTCTGTGATTTCTGAGAGTTTTGGGTTTTAAGGCTAATTTTATCAGAAACTCGTGAAGCTTATCTCATCCGAGTTCAAATAAAAAGAAATCTAATAACATTAGGTTTTGGTCTCAATAGATTGTGCTACCCTTCCAATCCTTAATCAAAATTTGCAAAAATACAATATTAAAATAATGTCTTCATTATCAAAAATAAAGGTGCCACCAGCAATGCGATGAGAGTAACAGCTCAAACTCCACAAACTGATTTAAGGATGGGTTAGAAACACTTTTACAAGAGGATTTTTCCTCTTCCTTTCCCTCTTTTTAATACAAAACAAACCCACTCCAAAACAAACAAAAAACAAACAAACAAAAAAAAGACAAGACAACAACAAAAAACCCAAAAAACAACAACAAACAGAAACCCAATTCTAAAAACTGTCTTTTAGCCAGAAAAGTTTAGAGACACAAATTGATGTTACACAGTGCAGTATGAAATGAGCAATCTGGTCCAGCAGAAGGCATCCCTGCCCATGGCAGGAGTATTGGACTAGACAACCTTTAAAGGCTTCTTCCCATCCAAACCATTCTATGATTCTACAAAATGATGAATCGATTTACACAAGTCAGTGAAAAAAAAATAAGTAAAGATCAGTGCAAGACTGGTAACTTCCAAATTCCCCCTTGTGCATCCCTAATCCAGTACTTACCTCATTTGTAATGTCGTATACCACTATAGCTGCTTGTGCTCCTCTGTAGTACATGGGTGCTAAACTGTGGTACCGCTCTTGCCCAGCTGTATCCCAAATTTCAAATTTTACCGTTGTATCATCCAGACATACAGTCTGGGTTAGAAAAGCAGCTATAAAAAAGACAGAGGTGCTGAAACCAGAAGTTTGCTTGTATCTCTATATTCATATATAGCTATGCTCACAGAGATGCAAAACATTTCAAGCCTACTATTTAAATACAACAAGTTTGATGCAAGCATTAGCTGACAGTCTGTGACTCTGATGAACACAGAGGAGTTATTTAAACAACTGGATTTTCCTCAAGTTAGGCATATGAAAGCAAAATTTGGAAAGAATTCCCGTTTTCATTATAGTGCAATCTGAGTAACCATAAGCCTTCTCTTCCAGCTTCTAGATACAGTCTGTTGAAGCAGGATGTATACTAGAGTACCAGTAACAGCACCCCATCATGCTGTAATACAACAGTTCAGATATTTTAATCCTACACATCTATATTATTTGAATAGCATCTTCAAACTTTGATTTTCAGCTCCTAACAACTTCACCTTAGCTAAAAGATCTGGAAGAAAGAAGCACTTCTTGTAAGTTCATGTTCTCAAAGCAGCTATAATAATGGTCTTCCAGTAACAGAAAATACTAACTCATTCCAAGTCCTCCAACAGTTACTACTAGTAAAAGTTTTCCATTCAGATTAAGGTACAATCAGACGCACGGAGGTGAGTGCCCACACAGCACAGAAACCAGTATTAAAAACTATACTAAAGAAAGCTCACTACTTAGCTGAAGCAGGAACTGTTATCACTAGGCACACTGACAGACTGTGGCCAATTTAAATGTCTGAAGAGACACTGACCCATAACACTTGCATACCTGGGATTTCATCCTGTCCTACATACTCTGTGACATCATAGTGTATGAATCATTCCAAAACTGCTCTAACCTTCAACTCAGCTCATTACAGAAACCAAAATGAAGCCAATCTTGCTCTGTAAAGGACATTGTAACTAGCATACAGAAGTGTCCCTGTCTCAGCTGTAAGCAGCAGCTGCATGGTACTTAGCTGCTGGCTGGGGTTAAACTGTGACCAGAAGCTGACTCCTTAAGTGGTCAGGTGCTCCGGCTTCAGGGGTATTAACATCCATCACAGATGAGCAGGCAGGCTGGAGAAGGTAAAAGCTTTGATGTTCCAATGTTAAATCAACATAAATCTCTCTAAATGCTACATATCCGAACACTGGTAGAACAGGCTCCACTTGGCAGCTCCCTAAGCAGCCCAGAAACAAAACAGAATGGAAAAACACCATACATCCAGCACTAAATTAAGGGCTTCCTCCTCAGAACCAGCTGAATATTATATTTCTCCAAGGCAGAGACAAGATATTAAAGAAGGTGATTTTCAAGTTCTCATAGACATTATTTTCTTAACAGAAAAAGTACCTACACTGCATAAATGAAGGTATTACTTGGAAAGAGAATTAAACAAGAACTTTATTCTTTTCAATCCTCTTTTGTCAAAAATAACATTTCAACCACTTAAAAATGCCAGTTAATTTCTGCAAAAAAGATAACATTCTTTGACCTTGCCAAGGCCATAGTAAATTGACAATTAATCATCTGTTAATTATCTGAAAGTCTATAATCTTTGACAGCCATACTTTTGTCTTAAGCAACTAACAGGCCTGGCTACAGTCTGAAGTGGCAAAACCACACCACGACCATCCAACGTGTCTGCCTTTAACTGCACTCCCTTTCAGATGTTTCTATCCAGATTCACAATGCACATAAGCCTCTCTTTGTTAAAAGGCCCTTCTGTATACAAAGAAAATTATGCCTTAGGCAACTACAAGCCACAGAGTTAGATAGCTTTCTCTATAGAAAACTTTTCTGAATCCCAACATTGCTGCATGTAATAGATCTCAGCTGTATTATACAGAATTTCCTTGTTTCCATTTGATAGAGAAGAGGCAAAAGTTAATACAGATTACACTAAACCTTACATATCTGAACATGAACTTAGGCTCTTGTTTAACCTTTGTTTAGATTTTGAACAGTGTAACAGAGTTTCGGTTATTGCAAACACTAAAACAAGAAAAAACTAAACAGAGGTTAAATTAATTTGAGATCCTTGAAATGAACAATGAATTTGACTTAATTTTAACTGTTTTTTTAAAACTAAAACCTTGCTGACATTGAAAAGTTAATTCACAACACATATTTGAGAATGCTTCCTGTATTACCACACAGCTGTTTATCAGAGCATACAGAAACTTTCATACCAACAACTATCCTCAAGCCATGATAAAATGCACAAAGCCAAGAGTGTGCATTAGTAAGATTGCTAAAGTAGAAAATATGTGGTTGTCTATTTATGCTGACAGATAGAAAAAGTAAATACATTTAACAGCTAGAAATAGGGCAAATAAGAATGTAATGATATTCAGCTTGTATTTATTTTTGTAAGCTTTCCAGCATTTTTACATTTCAACAACTGTTGGTGTGTGAAGACATACAGACCACTGAAAGGCCTTCACATAAATATTACAATGGAACAGGCTGACTCATGCAAGCTGCAACAGCAACTACTGAAGAGTATCTATCAATTCACAAAATCCATACTTTGTAAAGTCTGTATGCTGTTAGGTAGTTTTAGGATACCTTTAAATTTATCCAAGGAGGAATACAGCTCACAGCATAAACAATTCCAAAATACAATATAATTTAAGAAATCTGCCAAGGGGAAGAGTGTGATAAAATCTGTTTAAAAGTTACAGATTTTTTAAAATTCTAGTTGCCAGTACCTGTTTTGTTTGAAATCACAAAATGGAAAAGCAGCACAATAAGTTCTGTGATTACTGAAATATTTCCAGAAATGTAGCAAGTTCTCCAAAATCAAAGTCAGAATGCATAAGAGACAAACACAAGCTTTATGGAAGATGCAATGCTAGGGTTTTTTTTCACAGAAACTAGCTTCTACTTTCATAGAAGCTTATAATTCTTACTAAGCAGTCATTTCATGCATTAAGCATGCAGCACCATTAAAAGAGCCACACACCCCTTACAAAGAAAATGTAACATTTAGCCCAGGTTTCAAAACTATGCAGTTCAAGAACACATTTACTACCTCCACTTGCTTAACTCAGAAATTATGTTTGTGTTGAACTCAGAAAGTTATAGCTCTCAATTACTGACACAGGACTCAGATTTGATCCTTGCTGTCAATGACCCACTCTAGAAATGCTGTTACATTAAAGATTTTCAAGGGCAAGGACAATATAAACACATAACAGGTAACAAACTAACAGGGTAATTTTCTCACCTCCAATCGTACTTTCTTGAAATTCATGAAACTGTCCTTTTACAAAACGAAGCACCAAACTTGATTTGCCAACTGCAGATTCTCCTAAAAGTACTAGTTTGAATTGGCAAATTTTATTTCCAGCATTTGGCCCATTGGGCCTTGTTGCTCCTCGATTAGCCATGTCCAAATTAGAAAGCAGTCCTTTGTTTCAACAGCTTTTGAAAGCAAGTTCCACTGAGATCTGAATCCTGGTTCTTCTGCCAGTAACAACCTATTTTGTGAAAAGACAGTGGGTGCATTAGATTTACAAACCAAGTAAGAAAAGTCTCATTCACTAATGCAATATATTATATATAACTTCATCTAGTATTTACCAAAGTCAACAGTCCAGACTACAGGTACCATCATTGGTAAGTTGTCAAATATAGCTAGAATTTATGATACATGAACAAGTCATCTTCTTCAACACCTAGTCTTCACACCAAAGCTTCAAATTAGCACATTAAAATCCAATTATGCTGCTTCTTGCAAGACCTCAGTCTCTGGTTATTTCTTAACAAATCAAGATTGATGTATAACACAATAGATTCAGACTTTCAAATTGTCAGTAAAATAACAAATTACAAGCAGGAATAACTTTTCATAATTATGCTATTTCTAACCAATATCCCAAAGTCTTGAGCACTGCTCAAGGATGTTAAAAAACTGAGCAATTTGCGAAAACTCAAATACCACAGAACCTTCTTTGCAAGTGTAGTTCGTCAATTCACTTCTATCCCATCTACAAACACAATTTCCTTACATAAAAGTACAGATCTTCACACACAAACCATTAAGACCCTCTCTAATTAACAACTGTACTGAGAAGCAAAAGTGAAGCCTTCCATATGAAAACTAATTGACCAGTAAGAATTCCAGACCACTTTGCACAAACCACCAGAGAACCACCATACGATGATAAATTTCTATTTCCAATACTTACACATGTCCTATATCAATATTAACAGATTTTGGCAAGAACAAGTATGAACAGCGTATTTCTTAGTCTGCTTACTCTTCTTTCCAGCTGCTTAAAAAAACCCCACCCACAGTACTTATATAGAAAAGGAAGCCTTTAGACTCTGCTGGTACCACTTCTGACCCTAATATTTATGCTTTTACACACTTATCAGTAGATACAAAACAAAAGACCTCTCAAAATTAGTTCATAATTTTGTCCTACTCCAGCTGATCATTTATTTGAATTAAGCAGACTTTGCAGGGATACAGCTTTTCTAACATCTAGGATGCGAGTTAGGTTAGAGTACATGCTCCTGGTACAAAAAACGGCTTTAATTAATATATTACAAAAAAGTAAGCAAACATAATAGTTTCAAACTACTTCCTGTTCTTTATTCTTTGCGATAAAGCAACTACATTTTAAACCAAGCAGTAGTCTTTAGCCATCTTTCTATTCCAAACCCTTCAGCACATAGATTAGGCACTTGAGCATTCCAAGTTTGCTACAGGCCTAGCTCAGATGCTAAGCCCACCTTCTCCTTCCTAACTCTCCCCTTCCCTCAACCCAAGTTCTGAAGAACCTTCTTTCCTGGAAAGTGCTTCAGCAGTCTAGCAGAACCCTACCCTTCAGTAAGATACTGCCTTACAAACTAATATTCATGGAGTAAATGAGAACAACAATCTTAGCATTATTTACGGAAAAACGTAACAGCTGAAAAACAGATACTTCATTTCTCATTGTAAACAGAATATAGGTCTTGAAAAATATTTCCAGCATCTTAGAGACACTTATTTGCTCATGTTCCTCCTTTTCTCATATCTGTCAAAATAATTTACCTTCTCTGAGGTAGGATATAACGATTTTGCATTCTGTTCTGAGTTTGTGTTCCATTTGACTATTACATCACACTTAAAAATATGTATTTTTAAAATTTCAGTTGTGCAACATAATCTATCAAGTATTACCTTTTAGCTATATATTCTTAGAAACATGTGAAAGCATTTCACAATGAAAGGATGAAGCAAAAAAGCCCCTGCAAATCCTACCATAGTTGTTATTAACTACCACATTAATTCTGTACTACAGTTCTTATTCATTGAACTAATTTTGGTGAAGTATTTCAGAATACAGGAATGGATCTAGTTATTTTAAAAACACCAGACCTTTCATCCTTACACCATAAAACAACGATTTTGCACTAGTGTGTTGGTTCTCAGGCAAGACTCTTCTCCCCTCCATGCTGTGGAAATATGCTTCAGAAGTTGTGGAGTGATCTGGATAAAAGTGGATCAGTGACAACAGATAATCTCTCCCTAATTGTACTACAATAGAGAATGCAGCAAGGCATAACCAAAATATAGGTGGTTCAGAATACTGTTAGCCATTTGTTTATCTTTTCCTTTGGAAAAGTAATGAAGACTTTAAAATGGAAAAAATCCCACCTGTTTGCTGTAGCATTCCAGTGTGTTTGGACAACCATGAAATAATATAAAACCCTTTAATCTTAATATGCCCCATGTTTTTCCAGACTCTGCAGCATTCAAAGAAACATAAGGACAACATCCAATGACTGTGTGACTTAGTACTCCTGGGAGCAAGTGACTTCTAGTTGACACACGGTGAGGAAATCAAGCCACTGCACAGATTACTCCCTATGACTGCTTTTTTGCTTGCTGTTTCTCATACTGAAAGCAAAAGGAGGTATGAGAAAAAAATATTTAACTTGCATAATATTTATCAATTTCACATGAGCATTTATGACTGGTTGTTATTTCAGATTTTTATCACTACAAAACAGTAATTACTACCCCTTGCAAAACTACTTCAGAACACAAAGCTGACATAGGTTGTGAATAAAAATATCTAGTTCAATTTTTATAGATGCCCAAGCTACAGAAGCTGTAGTTATCAGTGAACTTTAAAGTTTACATTCTTACAGCATCCTCCTCTGAAATCATTCTAGACAGTCAGATATCATGTACAAAAATAACCAGCTCTCAAGCTGATAGCAGACCACAGTACCTGATAGGAAGGCCATCTAAGAAACATACTGCAAACCTCATTCATTCAACAGTCACTTCAATACATCTAATAAATTAATAATGAAACCTACTAGTCATACCACCCACTTTTCAACAGCTCAGGATAAAAGAAAATGCAAGACTAAAAACCTGATAGAGCACATCCAGATGATTGTGACATATTAATAAAAGTCACTAACACCTTCTATAAGCATATATGGAAATCATCATCTTTTGAAGTTTTAGATGATGCCAAAACTCTGTAGTTGAATTTCACAACATGGCAGCGTACACAAAAAGCAAGGGAAGTACCTGCTTAATCTGAAGAGAAGCAGTACTGCAATTTGACACTGCTACTGCAGAATGGTTTTGGGCTGTTCTTTTCACATCTGTGAGCTGAGCAAACAGTGCCTCACAAAGATTCAGAAGAAGATTTCAATGCTACAGTCCCCCATGCACACTCCAAGTCTCAGGTCACATTTGTTCTACTACTTCTTAATTCATCAGTAAAATACAAACCTGGAGAACCTGGGAGCAATAGTACATTCAGTACCCTACACATACACTGCAAACTCAGCTCTGGTGAAAACTTTCTGGGAAAAAAATCCACTGATATCGCTCCCCTTCTTCTCCCCTTCCAATTTTGTATGCAATTTAATCAATATGTTTGGACTATGTAAAGGAAGAAAATCTGGGTAAGATATTTTCATTCACTTACACAAAGGCAAGTGCACAACTGTTTGACCTGAAACAAACTCTTAAACTGATACATATGGGAGTTATGGAAGTGATCTACTAATATAAAAATCTGCTAAAGAAAATACTTTATGTGGGAAATGGATTTGTAGAGTTCTTAGGGTTTGACAGAAGGGTTTTCTTTGGAGAAACAGAACTACGAAAGATGGGGACCCCACGATGGGTAGTTTTAGATGACTGGCTTTAAGGCATCTACAGTATGGCATGGCAAAAAGCTGATAGGCCAAGAAACACTTACGGTGTATAATAATTAGGAAATAGTCGGTTTCTGATTGTGATGGCGTGAATTATAATATCTGTATTGTCTCACCCTTCTCATGAGACTGAAAATGGAATAAAAGTTTTTAAAATGCCTCAGTTGCCCCATCTCTGGGTCAGGAAAAGGGTACTGTCTGACAAACATAAATTTTTTTGAGAGAGATAGCTTCATATAGACGGAAATGAGGGAGATTTTCTTACTTTTGTAGAGTTTAACATAAGAACTCCATTTTGCAGTCTTGGGCAGTACAAATACATAGGTCACTCTGCTAAGCAGGAACTTTCATTCTTCTGAATATCCCCCCCATGACAGAGTAGGTCCATGCTGAAATGCCAGAACACAAAGCCTGGAGTATATTGTACTCCTGGTAATAAGTACAGGAGTATACAAGGTAATATACAAGAGTATATAAGTACTCCTGGTAACTCCACCAACTAATTTACTGTATGCTGGGTATTCTCCTCACTCCAGAAGAGAAATTTGTACGCTGTTGGACAGTCTGAGTTTTTTTTATGAAAGAGTATTAAGTATTTTAACAGATCAAACACAAATCTTATTATGCTTGAGTTGCTGTACAAAATATGAATAGTCCAAGCCAATACCTACGAACTCTTAATTTAATGGCATAATTCAGTCATGCAAGCATAAGCACTGGACTATTTTCAACTACAAGACAGCTAATACAGAAGTATCAAAGTAACACTGGTGACAAAAGCCAGGCTACTGAAGAGATTAAGACAGTGAGCACTGTTCCTACAACTAACATGATTAAGTGTATTATCAAATAGAAAGGCCACACGAAAAAAATCACGATAAATTTAAAACTGGAACATTCCACCACTTTTGTATCTCACAGCAAACAACACTGTTTCTTACTAATAAACTTCTGTATGCTGCATTAATGTACATAAAGCATACAATGCTGAGGCTGCAACTATTATCTACTTTAAATTTCTTCATACTGGACTTTCTTGAATGTTTTAAAAGTCAGTAACTAAAAAGCCTTATATATTAGCCACTCCTAACTGAATTTTCCTTCCAGGTTCAGCAGAATTAGTGTGATACCTTACTACAGTGTTCAAGACAGTGACAACCAGCAAAATGCTTATCATAAGTAAGCCAGTTTATATTGAAATATAATGAGACTGTAAGTTAAACAAGTGCATCAACATAGTTGCTGCAAAAAAATCATAGCCCTACAATTAAAGGTAATAGCCATCTCAAAAGCTCATCTGAATGATGAACGGTACCAATTGCTTTCAGATAAACTGGTTTATCATACAGGAAATGTAAGTGATGACTACAATACCATTGTCTCTAGCTACCTCACTTCAGCCAACATCTACGTCTTCCTGACATTTCTCATTATGGAAGAACAATACCTACATGCAATCTGTAGGTAAGCATGACTGTAACTCTGAAAAGACACTATAAAACTGGAAAAAATAAAAAATGCCACGATTTTTACTTTGCCAGAACGTTACATGAAAAAAACTGATTCATTTCAGCTGCTTAATTAGCTGTTTAGCCTCTCATTACCATCCTCAAACTCTTAAAGAGGTATAAGGTAGAAAAAAAAATCATTAAAAATGCCGAGGGCCAAACATGGCCCTGTTTGGAACATTTTGATAGTTCTTATGCAATTCAGCTATCCTTTAAAACATAAAAAGCTTAAGTTTGTTCCTCCACCCTACCCCAGCTTTGTGTCTAGTTCCAATTCCGTGCGATGCAGAAGATACCCAGCATACCAGGCCTGTTGCGATCCCCCCGATGGCGACGCATTGTCGGGAGCATTTTACTTCCCACCTAGTTCACCGTCCTTCTTCCATACGCAAGCGAAAGGGAAAGCGAGCGACCCATCACCCAACCTCCCCTTCCATATCTCACAAGCAACTCGAGGGGCACAGCCCTCACGGCCGGCCCCAGACAGCGATACCTCTCTGCAGGAGCGCCCGCACGCAGGGGAGGATCCCCGCTCTCCCGGGCCCAGCCCCTCCAACCCCCGCCGCCACCTCCCCTCCCCCCGGCTCCCTTCCAGGCACAGGAATAAGGGGAAGTGGGAAAACCGGGGGCGCCATTTTGAGCCGGGAAGGGAAAGAGCAGCGTCCCCTCTCCGCACGCCGGGCTGCCCACCTCGGCCACCCGTACCGCCACACGACGCTCCCGCAGCGCCGGGGGAGCGGCTGCCGGCAGCAGCCCGGACAAGGCGCGTCTCGCCGCCGCCGGAGCCCCCCCGCGCCGCCGCCACCGCCTCCTCACCTGGCCGGGGTGGGGGAGCCGGGGCGGCGGCGCAGCGATGTCCGTCCGTGGGGCGCGTCGGTCGGGGCTGGCAGGCGCGCCGGGGCAGGGTGGGCGGAGGAGGGGTAAGAAGGGAGGCGGCTCCTCGGTGGGGGCGAGGGGCGGGGGCGCAGCCGTGCCTCACCCAGCCCCGCCGCCGACTTCCGCCGCCGCCTCTGCCCCGACCAAAACACACTCACACACACACAACACGCACTTCCGCCGCTGCCACGTCACGCCCGCACGCGCCGTGCCCTTCCGGTTCGCCCGCGCCAGTGGTCACGTGGCTCCCTTTCTTTCCCACGTTTCCCGTCCCCCTTTTGTTCCCGCTCCCTCCCTCCCTCCCGGCCGGCCGCTCCCACGGCGGCCGAGCCGCACTCGGCTGTAGGGTGTTCCCTATCTCCCGCTTCTCCCCAGCGCCCGGGGGAAGAGTCCCTGGGAGCGCTCCGCGCGTTTTCCATCTTCTTTTTACGGTGGGGGGGGGTGAGGCACTGGAATGGGTTGCTCAGAGAAGTTCAGGATGCCCCATCCCTGACAGTTTTCAAGGCCTGGCTGGGTGGGGCTCTGAGCAACCTGCTGGAGTAGGAGGAGTCCCCCTCAAGGCAGGGGAGTTGGGACTGGATGATCTTTAAGGTCCCTCCCACCCCAAACTATTCCGGGATTCTCTGCCAATCCTTGAGGGACTGCATTGCAGCCTGAGGAGCCCGGGCTGGGAGCTGGGCGTCACACACACAGACAAGTCCTGGTTTAATCCTTTAAAAGAACCAGTTTCCAAAGCTATTAGTCAAATGAGTTGAAAGGGGGAACTACATAGGAAAACCTGAATTGCCATCGGAATTTGCCTTTTTTTGAACAGTCGCTGATAAAGCCCAGAACAAGTGTTGATTGCTTCATAGCACAAAGCATGACCTTGTGGGAGAGCAGCATAAAGGCCAGTTGGCCACAGGCTGTAAGTGGGTTGTAGCGGAAACAGAACAATCACGATAAGTGTTTCTTCAGTATAGCAGCTTTAACAAGGTCTAAGAGTTGGCATTTAAAAGAAACAAACAAACAAACTGGTAAGACATTTAGTAAGTGTATCAATAATGGTATTTGGTAATTGGTACAATTTAACGAAGATTGTTTAGATACTCCATCACAGGAAATAATCAAGTTGATGTTGTTGCATTCTCAAAATATATTTTTTATTTCAACCACATATATTTAAATGAAGCAAAAATCAAATTATGTAAAGCCTGTGGTCAGTGTTATGCTACTTTCCCCTTCCTTAGTATCACATATAAATACTTGAACATACTTCAAGTATGAAGTATGGAGTGAAAGGAGTGAAAAAAGATTGGTTTTTTAGTTGTCATCAGTTCTTCTTTTCCATACACTTTTCCATTGGTACCAGTTTGGACTCAGCATAACAGTTTCCCCTTTCTACTTTACTAAGTTGAAGTTAATCACTGACATAAGTGCTTTGTGAAAGGCAAATATGTAACTTCAAAAAAAAAAAATAGTCTTTGCATTCACCAGTGATGTAGAATGCCAGACTAGCTCCAGAGAAACATGTTTGTTTAAGTAAAGTATACAAACTTTTTTGAGCTGTGAGCTGGCTAAATGTTTGTAAGAGTTGTCCTTTAAATCATGTAATCCTGCCCTAATACACTGCTTATTTGCCATAACCCTCTGACTGGTCTCAATATATTCAACTGGATTGCAGGATTTGCTGAGCAAACAGCAGATTCCTGATAAACAAATGTGTTTTACTACACACCTGACATGCATGCATTGGAGCACCAGACAGCATCCAGTCAACCTGGCAGCTGCTCACTCACTCACTCACTCATTCACCTCCCTGCAGTAAGACCGAGAACACAACAGGAAGAACAAAAGCAGGAAAACTTGTGGGTTAGGATAAAGACAGGGTAATAGATGAAGGAAAGTGGAAGTGAAAAGGCAATACAAAGGAAATTGCTGGCTACCTCCCATAAACAGGCCAGTGTCAGCCAGTCTCCAAGCAGCAGCCACCTTGGAAGACAGCTCCTTTGCCTACCTCCATTTTCTATTGCTGAGCGTAATGCTGTGTGAGATGGAATATCCCTTTGATCAATTTGGGTCGGCTGTCCTGGCTATATTTCACTCCCACATTTCTGGACCATCAGCAGCATTTCTTCCTGGGTGGGGCTGATGACAAAGTGGGGTAAAAGAGGAAGTCCTCACCCTGTGCAAGCACTGTTCAGCAGTAGCTGAAGTATTGCTGTGTTATCAACAGTAGTTTAGTCACAAATCCACAACACAGCAACGTTCAGGCTGCTATGAAAAAAATTAACTCCACCTCAGCCAGACACAGTACATACATGAACAGTTTTTTTGGAAAAAATATCACACTGAATCTTTGGAATTACTTGAACTAAATTCAATTTAGAGATTAAACACGTTATACATGACATTTCGTGTTTCACTTAATCTTATCAAATAAAGGACCATACTATTTCACGTGTAAGGATCATTATCTGTGTGTCTAATATAAATTCAATTCATAAAATTGAAAAAACCTTTCAGATTATCAGATGTATCTGAAGTTCAAGGATAAATGGAATTTTTGATGCAGGAATTCTATTCAAATGATATAGTTGCTGTTAAGAAGCCTGTTTTGCATGCAGGAGGTTCCTGCTGGCTAACTTAATTCTCTGACTGCAGGGCAGAGCTGTAGCACATCTTTCTCGCTTTGCAAAATGCCCAAATTGTTCACAGCTGGTTGATGCTGACTGAGTAGGACAACAAACACCAAAGGTTCACTGTGAATGTGTGAAATAGAGGCATGAGAGAATGTGGCAGCGATCAAATGACCAAGTTCCAGTTACTGTATTTCAGGCTTGACAGGTCTCTGTGAGTTCCAGTGGTGAAGACAAGTTTCTTCTCTTGTAGTCTGCACAAAAAGATGTTGAAGGAAAGCTCTGAAATCACACAGATAGCCCCTACCTGTGGTCATGTTTTCATATTTTATTTTATCGTGGTTCATATATCATATACCAAAAGTGAAATTGCTGGGTGATATTAACAAATTTGTGTTAGTGGGTCATGGTTTCACCAGGTGGCTTTCCATCAATTTCAGCATTTCTCTGCAGAGCTTTAATATTATGTTCTGCTCAGCCTTTTTGTGTTTAAATTAAAGTGGAAGTTGACTTTAGAGAATGTGCAGAATCTCTTTATTGTGTTTGAACTTCCCCATCTTTTTTTCTATGACATTTTTTATTCTGTCTCCTATCTCTACTTGTGTACATTTTCTCTGTACCTACGTTGGTTTGGGTATAACATACAGAAAGTGTGCAGCACATAGAAAACAGTAATTTCCTACCTGTAAATGAATTGAGTAGAAAACCATGAAAGCAACCAGGCAGTAACAGCAAAGTGCATCGGCATGGCTGATGTAATTCAGACGTTTCGCAACATTTGAAGTGTTTTACACAGAATCCTCTGGCCTTCAGAGACCTTCAGGAACCTACAAACTTAGTGCTTTGACTCCGGTCTATGCCAGCACCATAGTCAGAGTGAGAGCTGTGTTGCAGAACATGGGGTGCTTGTGCTTCATAAAGAAAGTAAAACACAGGGTTTTAGACAGTTTCCATTCCTCTGTTTTAGCCTAAACAACACAGGAAAAGGCATTAGCCTGTGGGAATTGGATGTCAGAAACTAGCGAAATGTCAAGTACTGTTGAGGAAAAAAAGTGCTGCTGTGGAATGGAAAATTTTGTTCAACTTTTTCCAAACAGCTTTCTCTAGAGATCCTACTTTTGACATAGGAGATGACAAATTCATGCTTAAGTAAAGAAAGTTTTAATCTTTTTTTCCCTAAAATTGAGTTCAATTGGTTTTTGTTAATGCATCATCTTATCTTTAAAATTACAGGTCCTTCCCACTCCACAAATCTTCTTTCTGTGGCCAAAATAACTTTCAGTATAAGAAAGAATGGATATGACACTGATACCAGAATGAGAGGAATTATAGGAAAGAATGTATATTGTCAGTAGGTTTCAAATTGATTTATAGGGACCCACATTTCTGCAAAAAAGGAAAGAAGCACAGAGGCAAAAAAAAAAAAAAAAAAGCCTGAGGACTTCTGCTCTACTTGTTTCTGCAACAGGCACTCTTTTTACGTATCCAAGTCCTATTTTTATGCCTTTGACACAACCCACTCCATTGGGGCTGAGTGGATGGTTTCAATTAGCAAGTGTGGCCATCTACTGGGGAAAAAACAAGATAAAAATAAATCAGCAATGCAGAGAATGTATAAAAATGATACTACCTTGAGCACAGGTAGAGAGCCATCTAGAAATACAACAAACACAAAGACAAAAATTCCATTTCCTGAATTTTATCCTGGGATAAAAAAGTCCCAGTTTCCTATACCCTAAATTACCATCTAATTTTTACATTTCTGTACTTTGCTCTCCCTCTCTATAAATAGATCTCCCTTCTGACAACTTTACTAGATAGAAGTTTAACCTTACAGATTAATGGATCAAAAGGCAAGACATAACCAATAGTTTTATTTATTAAACTACCAAAAATTATTGCTTTATTTTGCAGAAATAAGCTAAACTTCAGGCAACAACAAATATGATTGAAATATGAAAAAACTGAACACACTAAGACTTTATGAGAGCTTCTTTAGTTCCCAAGTGGACATAGATGTTCCATACTAGGGGTGTGATGCAGCCATGTCTACAGTAGAAAAGCACATAACTTCTTTTGAAAAAGGGCACCCGCATTGCCACAGCTAGATCACAGTTGATGCTATACATGATGCTTCTTGTCTGGAGAAGACCAAGATACATTTGTATATGCTGGAAGTTCATGGATCATGGCACTGACAAGTACTGTTGGTGACTTGGACAGCCGGAGCACATCATTAGACAGCAGTGGCTGTCTGAGCCTCTCACCTTCCATTTGTAGAAAAGGAATTTAGTTTTAATGAAGTCCTTACCAAACAAATGTTAGAGCAGAGAATAAAATGGTGACACATGGTAATGTTTGATCAATTACGATTAAGGTCTGTATATTTATCTAAAATTGGTTTTGCCATCGAAGGACTATGGAGAATGGAGCAGGATGTGATGAAATTGAGATATTTTGCTGGGAAGAACGGGATAGTTTGCTAAATGTCATCTGAGAATAAAAATCTTTGTAAGAACTGAGGGTCTGTTAAACAGCGATGAAACTTGCTCAGTCTTACCCACACTGCTTTTCTGAAATAATCCACATCTGTTTCTAAAAGGCAAATACAGTGGGTTAGATATATGAGGTGTTGACTCATTTAAGACAAACAGTGAGAGCACTCACGTGTCTGATACATAGGGTAGTGCTGACAGGCTTCTCTCACACACCTCCAAGCTATGTGTAGGTGGGAGCTGCAGTTTTCTCTAGAGGAACAGCCCCAATATTTTAATAGCATGTGACAACACTTGTGAAAGGGGCAGTATTTTTTATTACAGTAATAAAGATTGAAAGCTTGATCAAACTTTTGACCATGTAAGACCTCATTTCAACTTCAAGATTCAACCCGCCTGTCTGAAAGCTGGTAGATTTTCAAAGATTTAACAATAGGTCTAAGGAATGTGCGACCTCTGCGGCTGGGCCTTAATTATTTTTCTAGATCATGACATTTACAAAACAGCCGAAGGCAATTTATTTCCTGACTTTTCGCGAGGGGTGTGAGATGTAAGGGGGGTGGCGGGTGCTGCGGGCCGTGGTGGGAGGGTTGTGAGGGGAGAAGAGGTGGGCGCTGGTGTGAGCGGGATGGCGGGGCGCTGTGAGGGGCAGGACGGGGGGCGCTGGGTGCGAGGGGATGGCGGGGCGCTGTGAGGGGCAGGACGGGAGGAGCTGGGTGCGAGGGGATGGCGGGGCGCTGTGAGAGACTCGCGCGAGCGCTGCCAGCGCCGCCGCCGCCGTTACCGAGCGAGCAGAGTAAGCGGTGGCCATGGCGGAGCAGCCACAGACGTGGCCCGAAGAGACGCTCCCCGACGGGGCTCCGGAGCTGCCGAACGTGAGTGCCTTCGCCAAAGAACTTGCACTGATGCCCAGAGCCGCCCCTCCATCTGTGCCTTTCTGGGGCGGAGTGTCGCCGAGGGAGGGGGCTGGAGGAGGGGCAGCTTGTGGGAGGGGAAGGCGCATCTCCCGGCCAGCCCCTTCGCTCCCAGAAATGCGGGTGGCTCCTTCCCACCGCCATCAAAACGGGGACAATTGGACAATGTCCGTGCGTAGTGTCAGATCCCAATTTGACTAGTTGTGTGTATTATTACGAGGTTCGTTATACCTTATTTCTTTTTTTTTTTCTTTTTTTTTTGATTGCATTGTTTAGGCTGGAAAGTTGAGTCCCGCGGACAACACGGTTGCGAGTTGTCTCAAAGAGACACCCAGGGTGAGCTGGTTTTGTAGAGGCTCCTGTTTTGTTTTTTTTTTTTTTTTTTTTCCTACATCACTTCCCTTTTGAAACTACTGTTTATTTCAATTTATTTTTTATTTTTTATTTTTTTTTTATCACATGGAATTACAGAGACTAGCTGGCAAGATTGGAAAACACTTCTGGCAGTTCATTTTCATTCTATATGTTTTACACGAGTCACCATGCTTGCTTAGTTGGGACTAAATATAATTGTTTTAGGTCGTATTTCCCTCTGGTAATGCAATTAAAGTAATTATTGGGGATTATTATTACTTCTGATGGAGGTTCTTCTTTACAAGGATGCCTGCCAAAATTGTGATTCCCACTGGCCCTTCCCTGTGGACCTGAAGAGTCAGAGGCTACTGAGACACAAATGGATCCTGTAAATAGCAGGTCTCCCTTTAAACAATAATTAAAGAAACCCCAACACTGTGGTTTAAATAATTTCCAAAATTGTTCATTGATGGTGGAATTGCTGTGAATCAAGTTAAAGGTTTCTGAAATTTATAGCTGTAACATCTAGTTTTCATCTAGAACATGTGAAGTAGCTGTTACCCAAATTAAAAAAAAGTAAATTATGGGAAGTGTTGAAACTTAGCAATGCTGGTTTGATAAAATTTAGACTGGATTATGTTGACCTTATATTCACAGTATCAGCATCTGCAGGAGCATAGGTGTGTACTACAGCCCTAAACCATCCTCATATTTTGTTCTTATATCTGGAATGACACAAATGTCTGCAGTACATTTTCTTTTCATTAATGCTTGTCTGGTGCAAACTTGTTTTTGCTTTGCTTTATGTATAGCCTGTTACTCCCACCGCTGTACGAAAGTTTCGAAATACAACAGATCCAGCTCCTGGTGCTAAAATAATATTCTACGGCAGTGCAGGTGATCCTGACGTTGCAACTCACTTGACACATGGCATAAAGTCAACCTCCAAGTTCACTGTAAGAATGTGACTCATTTACTCTTGTTTAAGAATGAACCTCTTAAGAGCATTCTTAATAAAAGCAATTGATTTCCTCATAGTCAGGGATAAAGGTGAGTGATTTATACTGCAGCATTTCACAGTTGCTGTGAATTACCTGGATTCTGAGGTCAAATCATAGGACTAATTTAGCATTATTGAAACTGGAAAATATTTGAAGTTCAGTGACTGTTGTCAGTGATGTAACTTTCATAGTGACTGCTGAATTATTAATTTCATTTCAAGATTTAAGTTAATGAACAGTCTTCTGCCCACAAATTTTGCTGCTTGCTTTTTTTTTTTGTGGGTTGCAGAGATAAAACCAGTTGAGCTCTTAGCAAAAGAGCTGTTTTCTGTGAATATGTTTACAGTTTGGTGTAATTATTCTGTATACTTTCTTACCTTTGGCTTGAAACTGATCTTTTTAGCTAGAAATGATGGTTTGGATATGTCAGACTATGTTGTGTGTTTTCTTAGGAAATTATCTTTGTAATCTGCAGTCAAGCAAGTGATGAGATCATCCGTAGTTTTATCATACAGTTAATGTTCCTATCTCTAAAAATAGCAGTTGTGTTAGTAAAGTGTATTTTTATGAAGAAAGTAAGTCCTAGTATTCCAGGATGTTGAGTAGGACATTTATTAGGCATATCTAAAATGAAAGACAGCCAGGTTTTGGTGTCCTTTCTTAGAAGTTTTTTGTTTAATGGATTGATCTGTACTGGATTAGCCTGTACTGTCTGTTGAAGATTTTGCATTATTAATTAAATATTATCTGTAGGAAGGGTTAGAAGCCTATTCAGTTTGCTAAGCATGGGTTTGGATCAATTGTATTTGCTACTACTTTTTTCAGTATTAATTTATATAATATTTAATGAGAGTCTAATAACAAATCTTCTCTAGAATCCCCATTACTTTGACAGATAGCCTGAAAAATCAAATCACTTCAGTTTTGGTCACAGTATAATTTGACTATAATTTCTAATATGTACTAAGAAAAAAAAGACTGCAGTTCAGAAAATGTATATATTAAAAAGTGGAAAACTTAGCATAAAAATATCTCACAAAAAGTATTTTATTTAGCTGGAAATTTAGCGTAGCATTGGTTATTAGGGTTGTGGTCTTCTCTCAAGATACAGGTTTGGTTTGCAACTCAGTGGATAAAATTATGTCAGTGGAAGATATCATTAGAACACCTACAAGCAAACTTTTGTTTGTGTGGGTAGTCATAGTGATGTGTGAATGATCAAAGTTTGTTGGTTTTCCTGCCTCTGGTGTTGTTTGTGATGTCTTCAGGTAGCTTCTTTGATAAGTCCAGTTGCTAAAAGTGAATTTCAAGAAAAGATGCAAAATATGAAAGAAGCAATTTACTCCAGTAATCGTGAAGCACCTTTGGGTGAATCACATGATCAATCTTTGAAGTTACCTGAGGGCTTGGATATAATTAATACTACATTTGGAATGAAAGTCTTCAAAGGTAGGAAAATCTGACATTAAAACATATTTCCTGTAAATACAAGATAATCTGCAATTTAGCATCTAGCACATGCTCTATGATTCCAACAACTTCATTTTAAGAGAAGAGTTATTATATAACAGCTACTGAAAGGCCTAAATATTTTTCAGTTATGATGAAGAAATAAGCAGCTGAGGATATATGGTAACTACCAGGGCTTTTGGCTCTCTTCCTGATCTGTCTTTATAGATTTCCTGGGAGAACTGTAGGGTAGCTGTCAACTTACCTTCCTTTTCCCAACAACTCTAATAGGTCTCTTGGAAGAAACTTCCTTGACATGTGTAGCTTTCCTCCATAGACTGGAGGAAATCACATTTGTGTTGCCCATGCAGCTTTCTTGCAAAAGTTCCGTTCAGCTGGGTTTCTGTGATTCTCTGCCTTAGTCCCATGTCATTATGTTATTAGATGAATATAGATTGGCTAGCAATGTGCTAAGAAGTATTGTCCTTCCACAGTATTAGCAACTTCTCTGACAAGGTATTGTTTACAATTAAGAATGAATGAAACAAGATATCCACCCCCCTTAGCTCCCCCAAGCATACATTCTTTATTTGTTTCCAGATTTAACAGCTGGAGAGCTTGTAAATCCACCAAAAACCTTTGAGGAAGTGGATCAAGAAGCAAGAGAAGGACATGATTTGTATGTTCTGTCACATGAGGATTATTACGTGGGTAAGTTAAAAGGCTGATAAGAAACCACGCAAAAAGTTCCCCTATGTGTGTTCAGTGCCTACTGTATGCTATTTTTTGAGATGTAAACTATTAATTTTAACCACTGTATTAATACAATATAAATTATTTTTAAAAAATATGTGAAAAAAAGGCAACCGAGAGAGCATGATCTCCGTTTCTAGAACCGTCAATCACTTCAGGATGGGCATTTAAAACAGTATAAGGACTTCATGAAGGAGGTGGAGGCCTGATTCTATTGGGTGCTGTTTGAAAAGCAAAATATTTCCAGGAAACTAGAAACTCACAGATGCCCTGGTTGCTTACTGAGTTTGGCATTTTCTATGCCACTGAAAGCAAACTCAGATTTGAAGTCAGAGACTGTGAGCCCAACACCTTCCAGTACTTTTTCTTCTATTTCCTCTCTTTCATCAGGATCCAAACAGAATTTCAGAGCAGATGGACTTTCTGATGAGGAGCTTATCATTAAGATCTGGTTGTGAAGAATTTCAGGCTGCTGGGTGGCTCTCTGGAATGCAGGTTCCTCAGCCTACAGAATCCTCCCCGTGGGTCTGTGGGCTGTGCTTGCATTGTTTTAGCCCCTGGGGCTGTACCTGTGTGATGTGGTGTGCTCAGGGATGGTTACCCTTTATTTTACAGGTCTGCACAGGAGCAGAGTGACAAATAGTACTCTAAAATACAATGCCTTTTTTTTTTTTTTTGCAGACTTCTATTTTCCCAGTTCCATGATTTTCACATTGGCTGAAAATGGAAATTTTATGTGGAGGCTATTACATAGATGTGAAATTATAGTACTTTGTTGTCTCACTGAGAAATTATTCTATAAATAGTATTGGTATAAATTGGCCAAACCTGTAACTTTATTTCCTCTCTTCCCTGCCTTTCTTGGGTGTTTTAGTGGAATTATTCATTATCTGTTTCTGTCTCTCTTGTAACATCCATCCACCATGGAGAGGCTAAGTCAGAAGCAGACTGACAGAAAAAAAAGTCAACTATGTGCCCCAGCAATAGTGTAAAAATTTCCATGCTGCCATACAGCCATATGGAGCCCTTATTAGAAAACATGCAGTGAATAATATTTTTGAAACTTCTAATTAACATTCTTTTTAAAAGGTGATTGAAAAGACCTTGAATAAAAAGAATGACTGTTTTTTCTGTGACAAAAAGACATAGCAAGAATATATCTGAAAATGCAGCACGTCAAAAACATTTTTTGCATTTTTTTGAAAACAATAAATCAAATGGTACACGTTTCTGCTCAAGTGTAGATATTATAAAGCAATGTTTGCATGACCCTCTCCACTTAGGCTACATGGTTTCTTTTATTCTCTTGGGTTTATCTTTAATCAGACATAAAAGAACATCCAACTGAAGCAGTTTTTGCTTTTTATTTTGCCTTTTATCTTCAGTTTTGACAATGAGATTGTTCCTAACTACTCAATAAACAGGGAGAATGAAAATTATTTGTCTTTAATTGAACAGGTTTGTTATTTGCCTTTGTTTTTTCATTGTTTTGTCTTAAGAATTTTGGATAAATTTTTCTTCCTTAGTTGTTTTACACAGGTTGAAATGCCTGCTTTTTCTGCAGGGGAATCAGTCAATAGGAAATATAACTCACACTTTGACAAGTCTTCTGTTTATGGAATGGAAACCCCTCACTATGAAGATGGGCGAAATACAGCCAAGACCTTAAATTGGGTCTTGGACCTGGATTCGTAAGTTTCAATGAGTTAAGTAGTTAATTAATGGGATGAATCATCAGGAAGAGTGGGTCTTTGTATTTGAAGAAAATTGTATCTCTCACAATCCTATCCTTAGCTGTATTGAACTGAATGGAAAATGCAAGATGTGATTTTCAGAGCAGTTTATCCAAATAACAGCGCTTGGCATGTCTTAAGCATTCTGTAAAGCCCTTTGATTTTAAGTAGCAAGATATTTTATTTACTAAGCTGAGAGGAGTTGCTGTTTTCTTTTAATATATAATAATATTTTAAAATATTATGGAAAAAATATTGAATATTTTTAAACAAATATGTGCAGGAGTTATTTTTATAATTTTTAGGAAGAGAGCACCACACCTTGTGTCAAAACAAAGTGATGATTTCAAGGAAAAATACCAGCCTCTGGTTGGAAAAGCTCTTGATCCGTAAGTAAGCAAAGATACCTTCTGTTACAAATAGATCAAGCACAAAATTCACTCACTTTTGCCATTTCTCCAATATCTTTTTATGTCTTGGATAAAAGATATAACTGTGAGCTTAATGCTTCCAGTGCAGCACTCATTTAATAGAAAAGGACGTTCTACCTGCCCTAATTAGGCTGCTAAGTGCGCAAGTTACTAGTAAGGGCCGTACTGTGTCCATGCAGTGAAGTTAGATCATACTGTTTAAGTGGTCAAGCAGTCTTTAAGACATTTTCCCCCTGTATTTTGCAATTAGGAAGGTTTGAAAGGACTGACACATCTCACCTTATATTTTGGGATTCAACCATTTTGCTTATTCTCACACTGGTTTTGGTCTTCGTTGCATCATCTGTAATCTCACCATATTGATTCCTTGGAAAAGGACATGGAACTAACTTTTGTTACCTAGCATCATTTACCAGTCTCTGTTGAATCATTAGAATGACTGACATTTATGAAACAATCTGGGACAGTTTTGTAATTTTACAGAACAGTGCTTAAGAAGCACCACAGAAGTCATAAGGTACGGTGGGGTTAGGATCCAGGTGTGCTGCAGATCTAGGGCTCCTGAATGTATCCAGAGGCTGTCTGCAGATGCTCTAGATTTCTGCAAAAATATATCTGAAGGCTCACTAACATTGACTTTGGTAGCAAAGGATAATTTTAAACTCAAGATCCCAGGCTTAAGTTGATCTAGGGAAGTGTTCTCATAAGTGCATGTGAGCACAAATATGAGTCAGTTCTTTCTCTCCCTGTCACTGTGTCCCAGCTTACTGTGAGACAGACCTCGAGCATGAGCAACACGAAGCAGTGTGATCAGTCAGGGATGGGTTGCAGTGCAGGCTGAAACCCAGCACTAATATTACAAGACAGATACAGACTAACTTAATCTTATTTAGTGAATTTTATGCCATCCACATCCTATGTGTGATGTGAAAATGATAAAAGAAAAATATACATAGTAGTAGCTTTTAGATTGTGGTATTTCCATTTCTGTGTGTGTGTTTTTGATTGTTTTGTGCTTTAGAACAAAGCACTGATTATATTTTAAATTCTGATGGGGATTTTTGATTGAGATAAGTGGTTTAATTATTCAAAATAAAATGAGCATTGTATCTTTTTAAAATTAAAAAAGGAAACAGTTCTTTAATGTCAAAAGCAGAATCTTCAATTTTTGGAAAATAGAACTGAGAAAAGTTTTCCTTGTGGATATGGGCTTTGTTGCTGGTTGTGGTAGACACAAAATTATGTGTGGAAAAGCAGAGATGTGATTCAATTTTTCCACTTTAGCCAAAAGTAGTTTATTTCAGAAATTTCACTTGGAGATTTTGTCTAAATATTCCTATTATTTGACTACAAGGACTTTTCTTAAACATTTCTATAATTTTCTTTGGAAAAATGGTATAGAATGTTTTTCTTTTTAATGAGCATAAATGTTCAAAAAGCTAATGTTTACATTTGGCTGTGTTATGTTACAAACAGTGAATGTTCTAATCAGCTTTGTAAAGGTTTGCTTTTCTGGAATGGTAACGTTGAAACAAAGTCCTGATAAACAAACTTCAGGTAAACGATGAGTATCATCTCTTTTATTAATCACTTTTTTTTAATAGTAGCTGAGATTTTATTATATTTCATTAACAAGAAAATGTCCTTATTGACAGTATAGCAGAAACTATGAATGTTCCCCCAGACCATACATTTGGATTGGTGATCCCTCCAGATGAATATGGTAAGTTCAAGAGCAGAATAAAATCTTACCTTGCTGATGAAACTCTGCTGAAGTAATAACTGTTGGTTGTATATACAATTTTCCTAAAATTTTAAGAGACAAAGTACAAAAATTTGTTGACAGTAAATTTTTGAAATGTAAATTCGAGTGGATTTGAAGTTGCTAGTGAGAAAAAAGTAAATGTCAAAAATAAAGAAGCTTTAGGTTTGGGATTATCATGCTGGTTCTTTTTTCTTTTTTAAAGCCTTTGTATCTGAATGTAACAAAATGAGAAATGGCAGAAAACCATCACATCAAAGTGACAAACTAAAACGGCTATTTAAATCAATTATGCATATTCCCTCAATGATTTCTCAAGCACTTCTCTAAAAAGAATAAAAATCACAAGCAATAAATAGGAATAATAAGTTTTTGAAGGTTGCAAGGAGATAGAAAGCAGAGTAAAAAAAAAAACCTCTTAATTTTCATTATGACAAAATTTTGAAAGCTAGTCAACTCAAATACTTAACGGTATTGATGATGTTTTAACATTTTTTTAATAATTAGGGAATGCAGCCAATAATTGGGATAAGTGGATCAATGTCATACGGTTAATCTGGGCCAGAGAAAATCTGTTCAAAGTGTACATAATCTTTTACATGTTTTACTATGTAGTGTAATAAAGTTCATGCTATAAGGAAGAGCAAAAGGAACTGAACAAAAGAGTTCATAATTAACAAGTAGGAAATAATGCTTGTATACTGCTGTTAGAGGGGGATTAGGTGAGCTATTCATGCTACTGTACTCTGAATGAACTTGCACTCCAGAAAGTGACGTTGACACCTTGGGAATTTGGATGATGAATGTAGCTCAGTGTGCTAAAGTGTTTAAAAATACTGATAAAGTTAGGAAACATGGAAAATGGGAACAGTAACATAAAAATAGTGCATTGTCTTTCTAGAAACCAGTGATGTATAATTATCCAAAATACTAAATTTGCTCTCATAAGTATATGGAATGTGACAGACTGGAAGTGGTAGATTGATAATATATGTTCTTTTTTGCTCAATTATCTGGACATTGAGTAAAAACTACTGCTTTTTGAAGCTTTTGGAAGCAGTGGATAGATTTGTGAAGCTACATTATGATGTTCCAAAACTTTTGACATTAACTCTGTGTGAGTAGAGGAAATATTATATGGACCATTTGATCTTGCAGTGAAATGGCTGTATCAGCTATTCAGCAGTGCTGAAAATCAGCATCTTGAAACTGAAATTCTCCTTTTCCTAATGAATGCAAGCTTTTTTTTTTTTTTTTTTTTTTGTAAATGTTTGATTACTGTATATGCACAACTAATTGAAGAATTGTTCATTTTTATAGATGTTCATGATCTTCTTCATGACCGGGTTCCATGTGAGTTCCTCTGTGGGAAGGACAGAGAAAGAGTTATCTTGATTGCAGTTCGGGAAAGTCTGAAGAAAGCTGACTATAGGAATTTTGATGTGTTACTGGAAGCATTGAGACATTTTGATAAGGTTAGTGCTCTGAAAAGGTATAAATGTAAAGGAATGTGTGACATTAGCGCTCCTGTGCTATAGAGATACAGACATGAAGAAACACAGGCATAGCAAGGTAAATATGGACAAAGACTATAACTGTGAAGATAACTTCATAATTATTGAATGTCTCATCTCCTGCCATATGCTACGGAATTAGACACAATAGTATTTGGAGCTTTTAGTAATATTATTTGGAATATCCAGGTTAGAGAGAGCAAGGGACACACAAGCAGGAGTAATCTTAACAATTTTTGGACTTCAAAATCTGGCATTCCTTTGTAAAGAGAAAAAAGTGAAAGGGGTTATGCTCCTATTTTCTTCTGAACTGTACTTCTTGACTGAGTTGCCAAGCCTCAGAATTTCAGGTATTTTCTTTTATTTTCTCTCTGAAAAAAAAAATTGTAATTGACATTTCATATGTAACATTAATTTTAATGTATACAGAATGATTGATTCCTTACTTTTTAAGATATCTTGGCTTTTTCTTAACATTTATGATTAGATTGCTATCTTGACACAATAGCCTGTCACACCTTTACTCTCAAATCACTTTATTATTTAAGTTGAAATTTACTTTTTGACACATTTCAGATTTCTAATTTCTAAAATACTTAGGGTTTATTTTTGTATTCAACAATATTGCTTTTCTTGAAATAGTGTGTCTGGTGCTATTTATATACATATATATATGTATGTATAAACACGTGTATGTGTTTCTTTTGGTGAAGTTACTTTATGATGGCTGTTAGGGAATCATAGAATATAGCAACTGTTTTGTTTTCTTTGTAATAGAATGGTGATGGAACCATACACAAGGACAGCCTACGAAAGATCTTTTTTCAGCTGAACGTGAATTTAGATGATGAACTCCTGGAATCCTTATTTGACTGCTGTGATTTGGATAAGAATGGTCTGATTAATTACCGGGACTTTGCGAACTTTCTGAACTGGAAAGATGAAATGGGTGTTAAAGAGTTTGAAGAAAAAATAATTACAAAAGGTAGATGCCTTAATACTGGGAAAATATGGGGATGATCTTCTTCTTAGGATAGCTGTTGAAAGCTAACAGATTGCTGTTACAAGCCAGGTGCTCCTTTAGAAGGGTAGGATTTAGAGAGTGATTTAACTACCAGCAGAGTCTCAGGTATGGATGTGTTTCAGAATCCTGGAGTTCTGTGTTGCATGCTGAGATTAACACTGGGAAGTTTCCTTAATAATACAGATCAACAGAAAGTAAAACTTCTCCTAGAAGCATTGTCAGAAATGTAGATTAATTATGTTACCTCCTTTACAGTTATTCCAGCAAAGTTTTTTGCCTCTTAGTCTATAATGAGTTGATAATATATCTTGGCTGTCCCGTAACTTTTGTACATAGGGAAAAAATTAGATGCCTATCTTCCCAAAGACATAAAGAAAGAGGACAAACCACTGCCGGAACAGGAAGATCTTGAGTTAAAAGAACCAGAAAACTCAGAAAAGATGTCAAAACCACTTACAAGATCAACAGACCGTGTATATACAAACTATCAAACATCATCTTCTCAGTATAATGCTGTAGTAGGTGGTATCCCAACATCCTGTAAGTACAGTGGAATGTGCTGGTCACTTCTGAGAATTATTTAAGACAAAATCAGAAGCAAAGTTAAAAAGTATTGCTACAGGTTCTACTAATGTAAAATAGCAAATTAATTTATCTAAGCTAAGTTTTTTTTTTAGATTAGGACTTGGAAGTTGGAAGGGATGGTCTATTCAAGACACTGAAATTAATCTAGATGTCTTTGAGAAATTATGCTAGTAATTTTGGGAGAGCCATATCTCCTTGCAATCACCTAAAATAATTTCATCTGGGAATACTAAATAAGTAAGTACTAGTATATTTATGCAAGAGTCCTTGTTTTCACACTTCATGATGTAGCTGAAACCAGGATTTCTAAAAATGTGAAAAAAGATACAAGGAAGAAAATGATATAATTTGTTATTGAACCTATGTCAAGCATCTCATTTCTTCTTATTTCATGCAATATGTTTTATCCTCCCTGGCACTATTTATCCATGCTGCCTGTTGATTGATTTTCACAGGTTATCCATTGTGTGGTGTTCCAAGTATTCGTTCAGATATTCCTGCTCCTCAAGTTTGCCGCCTCAGTGACACAACGAATTATGGTGACCAGGGCAATAGTTTTTCAGTATTGTTCCCTTCTGTCTTCAGTCAAAAGGGAGTGTATGAAAAAGATCTTTTAAAAAAGCGACCAAAGGCAGAGGTATAGTGAATTTCTTCAGAATATTCTTCCAAGATAATGATTCTACTAACCATATGGGAGTGGGAAGTCATCAAGTAAACAGGTTGTAAAATTCATAGTGCAACATTGCATCTTGCTTTACATCCATTCAGCTATCTGAAAAATATGTACTCTTCACATTCTGAATTACTCATCAAGGTGGTAGATATTAATTTATTGAGATCCAACCTATTGAAATTTCTAAGCAAGGTCTCAAGCCACATGGTTTAATGGTAAAATTAGCCCTGCTTTGATTATGTCATTGGATGAATGATCTCCAGAGATCTCTTCCAACCTAAGTTATTCTATGATTCCATGAAATGTCTTAAAAAGCCCCAACAGAAGATTTTTACAGGTGTATAAAAATAATTTCTATCACATAGGGGTGTTTAGTGGAAGATTTTACCAAAAGTGTCTCTCCTCAGACAACCTTGACAGGTTTTGCTAATGACAAATTCAGCAAAGCACTTGAAAGTACTTTTCAAGTGCTCTGCTGAGTCACAGTTGTAGGCTCAGATCTGCAAAGGATCTGTACAGTGACGGAAGACATTGGGAGTCACATAGCAATGCTGTGGCGTCTCATAATTCTGGAGATAAAGATGGGACATGAGACTCTAGGGATTTACTTGGGGACTCCATGGTTTTTCTGATATATCCTCAGCCTTCTACCACTCTGTTTTCTCACAGACCAGAGTTTCTCTCACATAAATACTAAAACAACTTTACTTTTTCTTCAGTATTGTTTACCACTTTGTTTTTACATTTGTATACAATTTATAGGGAAAAATATGAAGAGAGAACTTAATTACGTGAAATACAATTTATTAGACAATTGTAATGAAATGTGAAATTCCAGTCTAAAATGAGAAAAGAAGCCATGGCAACCTCTTCCTCTCTGCTACTCGTTATATTAAATATTCAGGAGTCACGTTTGGAAGTGGATCTAGAACTTGAATGTATATTTTACAGAAAATAGTGTTGCTGGTTGGTGACTGGGGGCAGAAGGTGTGGTGTCATGCTCATCAAACACCTTGTCAGAATGTTGTGTACATGAGCATTTACCACTTTATAATCTAGATCATGTAAAGAAGCAGGAAATGTGTGCATGCAGCAAATAGCTAACAGTAAATGGAATTCATGCTTCATTGAGAAGCCAATTACATCTGCCAATTACATCTGTCAGGCACTAGATAGAGCTGTTCTTTGAAGTTATAACATGTCCTGAGATGTCATATTCTACTGTAGACTATACCAGCTATATAGAATTCATTGCAGAACCATCTCTGAGTCTCTTGAAACACCCTAAATTCATGAAATGGGCTATTTACGCATTTTTGATTATTGTTTTGATATGTATAATTAATATTTCAAAAAAAAAAAATTAATGAAATTATTCTATGATTACATTATATCATTATTAGATGAGAGCTCAGAGTAATTTAATACTGTTTTTGTGCAGTGTGGTAGAAATGAATGCAAATTCTGACTATGAAATAATTTCATGAGGTGACTTGTCTTCTTGCAAAAGAACAAAATAGTTCTTGGGCTTGCTGTTTTCTTCACTGAAATTCTCTCTAGTCTGTTGAAGAGAATAGAAGTTATGTAGTTGAGTAATAGTGTGTAATTTGTATGCAGCATGTTGATCATAGGTGAGAGTGAGTTTTATCCTGTCTGCACACAATAGTGCATGGTCTGGTCAGTGATGATTTTACAGCAGTTGATGAGTCAGGATAGAGCTTTCTCTTAACATGGTGAAGCCAAATTATGAGATCATGTAGTCCTTTATTCTCCCTGCAGTGGTGTCCTGTGAAGGAATATTGCTTTTAGTTTAATTTCCATATTTCACTAGCTTGTTGAAGACACTGGATCAGATCTGGTTTGTTTTATTCATGGGTAGTGTGATTGATTAACTGAAAGAACACCTATGCTTAAAGAAACAAAATCCAGTCCCTTTTTTCCTCCTGCAATTTCAGCTTGCACAAACTCTCATAGATTTATTGGCTAAGATGAAGCTGAAGATTTGCTGTACTGGGGATCAGGCCTATATTTATACAAGACAGTATAACAAGGTTGATTTAACTGTGTGAAAGGTCTTACTTTATCAAAGCATGCATAAAGTCTCCTTAGCATAAATATAACAAACGTACACACATATGATACAATTGAAGAAGCCAAATGTTTGCTAATACTAACACAATCACAGGGTGCATCAATATTCTTCTAAAGTTATAGAAGTGAGTGAGTCAACAGGTCAGTGTAATGAGGCATAGAACAGGAAGCACCCAAGTGAGAAAATATGGAAAAAAATCCCTTCTGCTGAATTATTTTGGTGTAAAATTATAGCAAGGCTCAAAGTTGATGTAAACCATTTCATTTTAGTCACTTCACCCACTTACCTATATCAGCTGATGACCTTTATATAGTACTCTTGCTGTGAAATGCAGATAATAATATAATCTGTTTTGTGTTGGTAACTGCAGACCGCAAAAATAGAGTGGATAAGCAGAACTTTACTTATGGCTTTTGAAAAACATTTAGTTTTCCCTGAGTCTTCTGTATTTGATTTTTTTCCCAGTGTTGAAGTAGTGCATCAACATTACTGTATTAATTACAGACAATTTTGTACAGCTTTCATTGAAATAAGATTCAGATTTACTTAAATAAGAACTTCTTTTGTTAAGGATGCAGGATGTGGTCTGCAGTTTTAATTTAAGAGTGGGAAAATATTCTTTGGAAAATAGAGATTGCTAAATGTGTCAAAGCCAGACACTGTAGAGCTTAACAAAATGCTGACTAGAATTACATGAATTGCATTATTTTGTATTATTTTTGTAGATTAAACAGGTTCTCCACAATATGGGCCTGAATGCTGCAGATGAAAGGTTTGAAGAAATATGGAAGCAAGTGTGTACAAAACATGAGATAAAAGAGCTTTGTGATTGTGAAGAAAGTATGTGGAATATACTGAATAAGATACATGAATCAGGCATAAAATTCTAGTCTCCGATTCTAGTCTCTGGGCACTGTTTTTTTTTAACATCAGTTGTAATTCTGGTGCTGAATAAATAATAAACAATAAATATTTATATGTGTACTGTCTTTCTGCACATATATATGAATCAATGCTTTTTTTAGCAAATGGTATCCATGCTTGTAAATGTAATACAAATATTTACAAATATGTTATATTCAATTTTGCTCTTTTTAAATTTTTTTTTTCTGTTATAAATGGAAAGACACTTTTGAAAATGCTAAAGATAAATGTTTCAGCTATTTAGGGCCTCTCAAAGATTATTATCATATCATGGCATTTTCCTTTTCTTCCCATAATTCTTGTCAACAGAGATCTGGTTGTGGCAAAGTATTTGAAATGTTTGATCGTTCATGTGAGAAAGTGCTTTACAGTAAAATAGAAAGGAAGGTACATAGCAATAGATGTGGGATCTATACTGTTGTCATGAAATAGACTCCATAAAAACCTATGGGTTAAGAAGTGCCAGAAATGAATGTCCAGTTTATGGCAGAGGGCTCCTATTCTTTATGCAAGCTTATGACTATTACTTAATAGTATTCAGCTTTCACAATGAAGAAAAAAGAATGGATATTGAGAGGTGTTTATGTAATAAGGTTACATTACTGAATAGTCAGAAAAGTTTGTGAGGGCTTTCAGAGAGCCAGCTGTTCATTTGTGACCAGTGTGGTTTTTTGGGAAAAGGGAGAATCATTAATAGAAAACACTTAAAGATTATTATGCAAATCTCAGTGAATAGATATAAAGTCCAATAAGAATAAACAATGGAAAGAATATGAAAACCTACAACTGAGTTGGGATGTTCACTCTTCTACTACAGAACTGAACTTTGTTGTAAAACAGATGGAAATTGTTCACTATTAACAGTGAGAAGTATTACTTCTAGACTTTCAAATTCAAATGAAAGATTCTTGCCCAATGCAATCTTAATATGCAGGATTTCAAGAAGGATATTATTTTGTCACCTATTAGTGTTTTAAATACCTTAATAAGATTTGGAGGATGTTGCCAGCCAAAAGCGTTACCGAGTTTTACAATGAAAGCAAAGGTTTGTTTTGTTAAATACTAGAAATGCACATGTAATGCCAGCTTAACATTTTAGTTCCTTCTTCTCTCACGTTTGTTAAGATTACTCTTTTGCCTATGTTCTAGGAGCTAGTCATTTACATATAACTAGCTTGTTATATGAAATCTGCAAGCCAGACCCTTTTGTACATTATTTTTGTAGCATTAACAGTAGCTGTCTTACATCAAGTAGAAAGAATTTGCTTTCTGGTATCTCCAAGGAGCAGGTGGTGGAAATGCTGCTTGATGAAGGCAACTTCTTTCCTGCTGTGAATGAATGTTCTGCACTGTTGCTGCCTTGCCTCCCCATCCTTCTGGAACTCTCTGCATGCACTCAGAAGCGTGCAGGAAGCAGACTGACTCTCCCAAGTGGAATCATGACATAAAGATAAATGTACAGCTGATTACAGTTGAATTTATAATGTTAGAGTTTTCACACCTTCAGTGAAATAATCTAAAGCTTATTTTCTGCTCATATTATGTGGGAAGGAAGAATCCTTTACCTTTGTGGCAGCGAACTTTCAAAAGCTCTGGAGAGAATTACTTTAGAAAAAACAAAATATTTTTTCTCTTCAATAGAAGATTTTAGATGAAATATTTAAGCTTGTGCCAGGGGAAAATGAAAAAAAAAAACTTACTGGAGCTGTGTGTGTGTGTATTTATGTATAAGTATGTGTATATACATGAGATCTGTTGTGTTTGTTCAGCAGCTTGAAATTCTGTGAACCCTATTTATTTTTAATTTACCATAAAGATATTCACTTGCACTCCTCTTTCAGTAGAATCTTTTCCTTTGTCAATGAAATGGAATTAATGTTGCTATTGGTCAGTCTGCTAAATAAGTTCTGAGTAAAGAAGACTGATAAATCATGGTTTAGTTTTTTGTGAGTATATTTGTAACCACAGACTAAAGATTTTCTTTCAGGTTTGGGTTTGAAATTACCCCTCTGAAGCTTTAAAAGATAAATTACTGAAAAGACCTGTAAAGTCTCCTTGTAGGTGCTTGTTTTTCATCACGATGCTGATTAGGAAGTCCCTGAAAGATTTAATGACTATGACACAGCGACTTCTCAGGAGTTCCCCAATTCTTTTGCTTCCTTTTGTTAAACACTTTGTGTACACAGAGCTTTGGTGCAGGTTTTTCTGTTTCATGTCTGTTTAACTTCCCAATGTGTGAATTCAGTGACATATTTTTAGGCTTTAAAGCTGCAAGTTGTATTCTGTAATTTTTGTGGGTCTCTCAATATATTCCAAAAGATGGAAAATACAAGGTTTGCTTTCTTCTATATTTTAGTGTGATTCTAGGTATGGAGCTGGTGTAACCAGGATAGCACACTACCTTGCACTAACCCAGGGGCTGTATGGTAAAGTTTTTGGGAAGAGATATGAAAACAGCTCAAAAGCCATGTGTTCTAAGAGTAAATGTATAAATTTAGTGCTTCAGGCAATTTGTTCTGTTAACAGTTATATTTAAAAAAAAATCACATGTTGACTGAGATGGTGAAAAAAACTAATAAACAGTAAATTGTAGCAAAGCTAAATATTTTGTCAAAAATTGGTGAGTTGTAGATTTTGTGTCAAATTTTCTTAATAGAATTTTCATAAAAATAGACACTGGATAAAAGACACAGCACATTCAGATACTTGTGCATTATTTCTCCATTAATCTCTGTTTCACTGTAATTAATATTCCGAAGAATAACATATTTAACAAGGATGTATTTTTAATTGTTTCTATCAAATGAACAAAGTTCATTTTACAGCAGATGTATTGGTTTTCAGGATCAGAGCAGGGAGCTCTTCCTATATACAGAGGTAGAGACCAGTGTTTGCTACTCCCCAAAAGCCATGACAGGGAAACTGACTTTCAATATCTAAAGACACCTGTAAAAGATAAGGTTGAAGATTTGAATGTGCAAAATTACTTTTCATTCATTCTGTATTTCTGGCTCTTTTTCTTTAGAATGTGAATATTAGAATTTATAAGAATGTGAATATGAATATACACAGCTAGTATGACTTACTTGGCGGTGACTTGTGCTAAGTAAAGCAGATGTTGGACTTGATTATTCTGTTATTATTACTGTTATTATTTCAGTTCTCTAATGAAAAAAAAAACATCTGTGCAATGACTTTGGTTTGAGATGCTGTCTTCCATAGAAATGTATGTACAAATAAATGTAGGCCTTTCCTTGATATTATTACTAGATCAAATACTACTGGTTTTCAGTGATTTATCGGATCAAGTGAATGTCCTGGTCCTTGAACTCATTCCTTGAAGTGAATGGCCAGTTTTGTTTGTTTATTTGATTTGGTTTCTAAACAGCTGTGTATAATTATTTGTGTGCTAAATAGAATGCTAATAATCTTTTATACTAAGAAAAGTACTTCAAATGGATGCCTAAGCAGAAAAGGTACTGGGGAAAAGTGCCTAGAAAGATGATTAAAATCTTTGTGTTGCCAACAGATGGGAGCAGGTATGATGTTTTTGGAATGACTTACACAGCCTAATTAGTTGCTGTTTGCCATTAGGATGCATTTCTTTGGACAGTAGTTATTTGCATTTGACAGTCTGTCACAGAGCACCATCTGCCTGCATGGCTTCACCTTGGTGGATGGCCAGAGTGCTTTTCTAGCAGCTAGGTACAGGTTTAGGTGTGCCAGAGAAACACTAAATGCTATCATGGTTAAGTAGTTCCAATACGGTCTTAATTTCTTTACTACTCTTTAATATCCTACTAATTTTGAAGATGTCATCATAGATTACGCAAACCTGTAGGAAAGATTTTGGAATCTTTGGTCAGGACTAATTTGCAAGGGGAAAGGTGATTAAAACAGTTGCCACTGTGCTCTGATTTTCTAAGACAGGTGCTTGCTGATTTCCGCCAGATGTGTGTGGCTTCTCTGAGGCCTGGAGGAATGTAGAGAACTGGGTCCACATTCTTAGTTCCAAATGGGGAAATTTATATTCCTGGAGACACAGGTATGCACAGCTGTATTCTGAGAGTATACAGAGATGAGATGTTAAATTCTGTGATAAAACTATTCTGTATTCTGCATGTTTTCAAAACACACTGTATTCTGCGTGTTTTCAAAGCTAGCTTCTCATTCCAGGGCCTAGATGTAGATGAAAATGGCAAAACTAAGACTTAATGTGAAAGAAAAGAGGACCTGGGCACCACTGACAGGTTTTAGTCATTGCTTTTGTGAAGGCTCTCTTCCTCTAGTAATAAGAGTCATATGTTCTATATTCAAAAAAAAAAAAAAATACTGTGTATGATGTATATTCACTAGATAAGGTTCTACCACACAATCAGATCAAAAGTAGACAGAGGAGCTTAAGAACATGTACTTCTAGAAACAGCTTTCCTAAAAGCCTGACATTTTCTGCACATTCTAGAAACTGCAGAATTTTCTAGAATTCTGCTAGTTCTAGCAGACCTGGGGTGAAATCTGTGGTGGAACAAAGGACTGAAATAAGAGTGAAGGGTTTTCAAGTAGTACCAGTTAATCACAGGGTGGTTGTTTTTTTGTTGTTGTTGTTGTTGTCTGTTTGTTTGTTTGGGGTTTTTGTTTTGGTTTGGTTTTTTGTTTGGTTTGGTTTTTTTTTTTTAATTATTGTTAAGTAGTTTACAACAGATTTTAAAGACAGACATACAGAATCCCAAATGACTGCTTTACTACAAGTGTGTTCCCCAGTGCATGAGAAAATGTAGAGCTTTTTGCTGGTGAGCAATGAATATAATATGAAAATGTAATGCATATCTGCACAGGGCAGCCCAGGGGTTCTATCTAGCCCAGTGTGCCAACTGACAGTGGTCACAAACATGTTTATGGAGAAGTAGCCCGCCAGGGCAAATGTTTCAATGTTTGTTCCAAGCAGTCTCACAATGCTCCAACTACTTGAGCCTGAAGTGGTTGAAAGGAAGGAAGAACTTTTCTGAGAAGCATTCTTAACATTCAAAGATCTTAAACACGTTTCTCTTAATGAACTTCCCCAGTGCACCCTTGAAACTCTGGGATGCTCTCGCTTCTGCAACATCTTTTGTCATGGATTTCCGTAGCTTTAGAAATACATTGAACAGAAAACCTATCTCCTTTGCTTATTTTAAACCTCATTTCTAAGGTCTTAATATGATGTAAGAAGATCATGCTATTAGAAGAAACAACAAACAAATCGATTTCCAAATACTGACAGTGATACATTTATAAACCTTTGTCACATCCTTCCTAAGTCCAGACTGGGGACTGCTTGCTTACCTGTTGCCTGCATAGATATTATTCCTAAGTCTTCTTTTGACAGGTTATATTTTTCTGAGATGTTTCTGATTCTGCAGCACATTTTCTGAGGTACCGCGAACATTTATTTAAAGAGCTTTCTCTGCACTCTCAGTTGATTTCCCCCAGTAAAAGTATTAGGAATAACTACTGTATTTCAAGCATGGAAGCAGGGGCAGTTTCAAAAGAGTGCAATGATTTTGCACTGAGTCAGGAGTCATTGCTGAGGGCAACAACCATGTAATATATTGTATGCTTACTGCAAAGATCGCCATGACCTGCTTTGCTCTTATGTACTGAGTCAAGTAGATTTGATTCCAGGTTGCGTGCTTCTTGGAGAATAGAATTTGGTTCCCTTTTTACACCTGGACACTCTATGTGTTTTCTTTCATAAAATGCTTTGGAGGTGTAGGTTGGAAGATGAAACCTAAAATTAAATGGCTTTGCTTTAATAAATACTCTGTTGTTGTCCAGTTGCAGTGGGAATGTATACTAGTGCTATATCTGCATTTCTTGGTCTTATTCCAGTAGATTTATATCAATAACAAAATATCACACATACAGTGTTTCACTCAAAGGACGGTCCAGCTGAAAGCCAAATGTAAATGGATTCCAGACTTCTGATGTTTCAATAAGAACGCCTTTTACCTTATTTGCACCAACTTTAGAATGGATAGCATTACAACAAATTTCTGAGAGAAAAAACAAGCTGGTGATTAATTACCTCATTTGAACTGGGCTTAAATTGCAATTAAAATAGTAACATGATGAATAGGGATGTAGGATTGGAGGTTTTTTGCTGGTTTGTTTTGGTATTGTTTTTTTAAAGTCTTTTTTTGTCCTTATTCTACAGGTGGGGAAACAGAGACTTGTATTACCATTTTTCTGAGAAGTCGTAAATGCATTTGTAGCTGTGCAGCCATCTACTACAGACAGTAGGCAATTGTCTCTGTGTACATGCAGGCATATAATTGTCTGTCACAGACCTGTTTTTCTTTTCTAATTTAATCACATAGGTGGCTAAGTCAAGCCTTGTTAAACCACTGTAAGCCCTTATTAAACCACCATCATCAATGATTAATACATCCTTGCTTAAGAGAGCCCACAGTTCACCTCTCAAGTTGCTTTGATGAGAAACCTAATGCCAATAGCAGAGATAAGATTGAGACCAAAAGCTTAGATATCCTGCCAAATATTTATCTTTTGAATAATAGCTGTTGTTCTTAAAATTGTGTTTGTTTGGGTTGTGTTTGTTGTTGTTTGTTATTTTGTATTGCTGGAAACAATGTCAGTAGCCTATGTTGTCACAGAAAGTGCTGGTACTTTGTTACTGACTCATTTTTTGCTTCATTTCCCACCATTTATTGTGTTTGTCAGCTTTTCTGTTCAGACAATTTACTTCGGGCTTGTGAGATTGACATAGCTGGAACACACAGCCTAATAGTGTTTGCAGGTGGTCAGAGATGTGCTAACAATGTTCCAGTGTCATGATTACTGGTCTTATTATTTGAGAACAAAAAGAACTGAGAGATTACTCAATAAAATTCTGCATAACAAACATTTGTTCGTAAAACTAGGCATGGTTCAGATGAGTGATGAGTGCTTCCCTTTCCACTGCTGCTTCACTGGAGAATTAGGGAAGCAGATTGCTATCCTGGAAAGAGCTTTGCATGAATTGAAGATTTTCTGGCCCTGGGGCTTGAAAGATGTCAAGTGTCATGTCCAATTCTCCCTCCGGTTAACAGTTAACAGAATTGGTAGGGAAAACTGACTCTGTTTGGAATGAAAGGAAAAGAAATGAATGTTTTGTATGCTGTTACACAGTTTTTGTGGGTTATTTCCTTCTTAAATGCAAAACCAAATCAACACTCAAAAAAGAATGTAGGGGAAAAGAGTGTCTCCTTTTTAATTTTGTTCCACTGAGCAAGTAGAAAAAAACCACAATAAGAAAAAAAAATAGGAGAATATTGGGAAATTGGAAATGAGTAACGTATGAAAAGGCACATTTTTCTTTTTAAGAAAGGTGTGCATCAAAAGGAGTTTGCTTGGGTTTTTTTTTTTTAATAAGAAGAACAAAAGTATGAAAAGACTTTTCAGTCAACTCCATCCTTTTCTGCCAAAGAGCCTACGTGGAAGAAAGATGTGATTCCCTAAAGGGAAAGCCCTGAAAGGACATTGAGCCTTGAAATATAGCAAGGGGTTTGAGAAAAAACCATATTGTAGCTGTCTGTAGAGTGGAAGTTGTTCTGCAGTATTAAAGGATGTTTTGAAACATCGAAAGGAATGTCGTGTATTGGATTGTATGACAGCAGTGTGCCAGTACAGTGTGTTCCCCATTCTTTATTTTGAATGACTCTATAAATATAAAAATAAATCACCATTCTTCCCTAAGTTGTTAGTCATGCAATAGAAGTACGGTACTTTATTATTCTCTTTAATTTCCTTGGAAACAGTAGGATTATTGATAATTATCACTTTATTGAGTGACTGCTGTTGGGGTGATGTAGAAAATATACTTGCCTAAATATTTTGTAGTCTTTCATACAAGTGGGAGGATATGTTGTATTTCTTCAAATCCATTTTCCTGTCAGAATTGAGAGCTGCAACCACTGCATTTCTGACAAGCAACCCATTTGTTTGAATTTCTAGATGACATTCACATCTTTAATTCCAGGATTCCAAGTTAGTAATGATATTCTGGAATGGTGAGTCATACAAAATGTTTTTACCCAGCAATTAAGAATATATTTCATTTTAAACATAAATATTATGGTAATTGAGATATGTATTTGTGAGATAGGATTATTGGTGATGTTAAGCACAAGATCCCTCTGTCTTTCTGCTTAACTGCAGACAATCTATTGAAGCACCAACTTTCCTAAAGGTTCCTTCTCATGAAACAGAAGGAAAGATGCGCAGTTTCATGGCAGTTTAATTTCTCAAATATTTTTCTCACTATTCAAAGAGTAAGAGGAGATTTAGAATCTCTAAATTAAGCACATGAGCTTGGTGGATGTTTGGGGCTGTTTGGCTTCTCTTCTCAGAAGAGAAGGCTCCAGGAAGACCTTAGAGCAGCCTCCCAGTACTTGACGGGGGCCTACAACAACTGGAGAGGGACTTTTTACAAGAGCATGGAATAAAAGGACAAGGGGTGGTGGCTATAAACGGAAAGAGGACAGGTTTGGATCAGATATTGGGAGGAAATTCTTTACTGTGAGGATGTTGAGGCACTGGAACAAGTTGCCCAGCAAAGCTGTGGATTCCCTATCGCTGGGAATGTTTGAGGCCAGGTTGGTCTAGTGGATGGTGTCCCGGCCTATGGCAGGGGGATTGGAACTGGATGGTCTTTAAGGTCTCTTCCAAGCCAAACCATGTTTCTATGATGTTTCTGGACTCAGCACTTGATTTACCTTCCTCAGTCCTTAGTCTTCATTTGTGCCTTCCATTTCCATGTACATTTTATTATCATGTGGAAGAGAGTATTTTTCCTTAAAATTATTTGTGAGTTTGATCCACGACTTTATTAAAAAAAAAAAAACATCTTGTCTTGTAGTACGATGCTGCCTCCGCATGTGCTCTTAGTGACTGATGCGATTTAAATCTATTTACTTATTCTCGATGGCAGTGAAAAGAGCGGGGGGAAATCCTTGTCCTTGATGCCATTCAGCAGTTCAGCTCGGTTGCGGCGGTAGCGGCTGTGCCAGCGGCAGGCGGCGCTCCAGGATTTCCAGAGCCGCGGCCGGGGAGCGCCGGACCCGCGGGGATGTGGGGCTGCTGCCCGACGAGAGGAATCGCCTAACGCTGTGTTTTCCAAAGCCAACACCGTCAGACGGTGTTTTCCTCATTCTGTCGAAGCCCAGAGTAAATGTCGCCCCTTCCTCCGCATTGAATTCTAAGGCGGGGAGAGTAATTTGGGCATGTTTAATGTTGCGTGTTCACTCGGGTCTGTGTAACCTTCCCTGGGAGAAATGCAATTCACTAATCCTGGAGAGTTGTGATGTGTAAATAAATATCTTATTGTACTTCCTACCCTGCCATACATCAGTGTAAGTAATTATGGTGGTTTTTGCAGTATATATATGACTGGATTTCAACATAACAGGTTTATACAGGTAGAAGATTTTCAGGCAAGTTCAACAAATATTAAACTAACACACAGATTTCCAGAATATTTTTGTCTGTTAGGTTAGCTTAGCTACTCTCTGCAGCAGACTTTGTTCATTGCTCAGAGATCCTCAGGAAAAATCACATTTTGTCACTGATGCAAGCAACAATGAAAGCTATATAAAAATCTGTAGATGCATTCTTTAATATCTATGAAATACATAAGTTATGTGAAAAGTTATTATTCCTTTAATGGTAAGATTTTTATTTGACAAATATAGCAGCCACAGTGAATGGAAATTAAAGTGGGAAAAAGGAAAACTCCCGAAAAGATTCCTCAAAAGCAACTGCAGGTTTTATGGCAGTATTGCAATAACAATTTACAATAGCCAAATAAATATGGAAAAAGATTCATTAGTAAGTATATGTATTAGGGGAATACTTATGTCTTCAGTGTTAATGTACAGGGTTTGATCAATCAAAAGAAAAAATAAATTGTGGGGTGGTTTTTTTGTTTGTTTTTTGGTTGTTATTTGTTAAGCATTGATGATGTAAAATACTCTTGGACTAAAATGATGGGAAAAGTACCTTAAAAAATCATTATTTCTGTTTTATTAGTGATGTGACCGGTAACAAACATATTTTGGACTAACCATTTGGCTGTGTAATGCTAAACATGATGTTTTCAGTAGTGAATCATTCACTCTCTTGCTTGAACAAACATTTGTAATTTATATTTTTTATATTTAATAAAAATTATATTTTTTTATATTTTATATTTTCTCAATGCTAAGCTTACTTCATGGTAAAATATGCTCCAATTTGAACAGTAATAGTTTCACTCCAAACACCTGGCCCCAGGAACTGTTGCAGAGCATGGCATCAGAACTGGGAAATGCCACATCTCTAGCTCTTGAAATTGAACTATATTAAAACCTATCAGTCTTTCTCTGTAGAAAGCAAAATGAAACCAAAACAAATTGAGCTGAAAATCAATGAAATTGTTCCTGTATTAAACAAATCTTGAAAGTGTACAATTTTTTTTTCTCTTAAATCCTCATCTCACACTCCTTTTTCCAGCAAACACCCAGACTCTAAGCCAAAAGATGTCTTTCTGTAAGGTTACAGAGAGATGGAGAAAGAAAACCCATCTGAGTTTAACAGGAGTTCTTTTACAAAGGGTTTTTTTAAGTACTGGAGATTTAACCTGCTTTCAATTTTTTTTTTTTTTAATTCTTTTATTTTTTTTCTGGGACTACTTGAATTATTTTTTAATTACCTTTTAAGAATTAAAAAGTTAATTAATTACTTTTTAAGAAGTCTGGTATTTGAAATTATAGGCTACCAGTGTTTTATAAAACTAAAGGCCATTAAAATTCCTCACAAAGTAACAAGACATGCTGTCACTCATAGGCAGGAGACGTTACAAGCAAAGCAATATGTCTTAATAATACTTCATCTATGATCTTCCAGTGATTCATACTCTAACTTTGTTAAAGGGATCCTGAATTTAAATTCTGCTTTTAAAGAAATGAATATAAAGCAATAATAAAATTATGACACTTTTGTCTTATGACAGAGGAATTGAAACAACATTGCAATTCTCTACTTGTGTATTACATTTCCTGATTAATGTAGGGAAAAAATCAAGTTCTAGTCCTGATGTTGTCAGGTGGCCTGAAATTTTAATTTTTTTCCTTAAAAGTTGGTGAAAATTCTAAAATTTCAGCTGAAAGAGCAAACACAGCTATAAGTGTATTTGGACTAAGTTTGAATCTACCCTTAGGGTTGAATGACAGTCATGCTTTGCTTGCAAAAGCATATCCTCTCCAGTGCCATCCAGCAAAGCAAAACATTGCCAGCAAAACATTGTGGCCCTTGCAGAGAAGTCTCCGTGTTAGCAGGAGCTCTTGCCGCCGGCAGTGCTGCAGAAAGTGATGATAGTGACACACAAGCTGCTGACAGGCTGACACTGTGTATTAGTCTGTGGACAAATGGTTCATGGTCACACCACTGTACCAGTCACTCCAGCCACGTTTCATCCTTTGTTCGATGTGTGAGCTTGTACATGGAACTGAAGTGATTTGATTAAGGGTTATGTACCTGCCCACTGTTTTCTTAGGGTTACTGAAAATGCAGATGCCTTCCTAAGTATAACTAATTAGGTTAAATGGAAACTATTCTCTTGACACGAGCAAAATGATGCCTTTCACTAATTTTTGCTGTTAAGTATTTGCTGCCGAGGCTGTCATCTTTAACAGTAATCTTAGACTCCCAAACTGATGCTTAATTTTAGTTCTTCCCTTTTTCTGTAAACCCTTGATTCCTGACATCTATCCCAAAGCTATGGTCTCAGGATGAAGACTTGTCTTTACATGTCTTCCCTCTCAAACTACTCTTGTAGTTTCACTTTGCTTTATCTCCTGGGAGCACAAATTTAACAACTTACTAAGGACTTTTCTTCTTCCTTCCTTGAGCCTGCCTTGCATCAGAGTCCTTTATATGGTCCTTGGAAAGCATTCTAAAGCCTCTCTTCCTTGCTTACTGTGGCTTTTGGACAAAACATGATGAAGATGAATAAAATATGTTGAAATTTTGGGCTTAAACTGGTTACTTATAATGAAGTAATTAAGTAGTTGAGCTCATGCTTTTGTAGAGATTGCTGGAGTGACCAATGCTTCTCTGTCTTGAGAGTGAACTGTAGGACATATGAGACTCTCACTGATCTTCCTTGGTGAAAAATGTGTCTGCTTTGTCTAATACTTGAATGTATATTTTGTATGTGTTATGACAGACAATAAAAAGTGAATGTCAGACATCTGTGCCCAAGAAAATGAGGGAGAAAATTATTATTTTTAAAAATAATTCGTGGTTAGTTTCGCCAAAGAAAAAAATGCCTAAAATATAAAGACACCTCAGAAACTCAGTAAAATTTCTCAGCTGGATTTCTATGCTTGTTTGTTTCATCTGCATTGAAATGCTTTTAAGCAACATTTGCTATTGAGATCTCTGCATGTCACTTCCTTTAGGTTTTAACTACCCCAGCACATCAAGCAGCATCAACAGATGCAGTGAACTGAGATTAGTATTAATTCACACATGTAAATATTGTAAATGTTGAGAGTAATAACGAGCTATTTCTATTTTAATTTCTTTAATACTCATTGTGTTTTACATGTGGCTGCTACATTGCTTTTTTATTTGTTATTTTCCAATCAACTTTTTCCAATTTTCTTTTAGAAATCCATAGTAAATAAACTTATGGGCTGGCTGCAATACTTAATGCTGTGTCCAGCCACCTCTTTTTTTATTATATTCAACTTATCTACTTTTACTGTTCTTCAGAACAACATGATTTTATTCAAATATGACATGTTTTTATTAATTCACTAAATCCTTAGATAAGTTGAAATCGTCAGGAAGTCTGTGTTAGTATGATTTCTGTACTCTTAAAGAAAATAAAAATGTGATCCTTATATAACTTTGTAATTTTAAATGAGAAACAAAGCTGTATTTTCAGTACTTACGTCATTGCTTTAAAGACTGAAGAAAAATAGGTTTATTGAACTACATGGCTAGGCTTGATGTGTGCCTCAGAGGTGAAAAAATCTTTAAACTAAATAGAGAAGTTTTACTACTTCAAATATACAAAGGTATTGTGGGTTCATGTTCTGGTTACTCAAATTTCATAAATATGGAATTTTAGAACAAAAATGAACAACATAGAGAAATCATTAATTTTCAGCCTGGTTAATAGAAATTATGGCATACTTCTGATGTTTTACGCCAATCTTACTGAGTCTTCACTAAGCCCTCATATTCCCCTGCAATCTGTTTTATTCTTTGTGCCAGGTATGTGTGCTTTAATTCCTCTGGGATGGGGTTTTATTTTGAATAGCCTACCCTCAGCCTGAAAGGGAATATGGTAAGGTCTTTCACATGGGAAGAGTCACAGTATTAAATGGAAATAACACTGAGATGAGAAGATGACAACAAGAAAAAGGCTTTCTCCCCCCACAGCCCCTTGTTTCTCCTCAATTAGGTGGTTGAAATCTTATTCAGCTGATGTTGCTTTTATCTCCTGGTCTTGTTCATGGGGGGAAAAGGGTGGAGAATTCCCCATCTCTGTGGCATGGGAGAACTAGGCTTCTGCTTTCCCTTGGTCTGATGATTTTGCCTTTTTGTGGTGGGATTCCAGCCAGTGCTGCTATGCTTTCATGTTAGATGGAATGAAAAGAGGTATGTGATGGTCTTTTAGTGAATTCTTGTGATAGCTATGGGGTTAATTTGCTTTTGTTCGAACAGCAGTCCTAGAGGGAAATGGAAATTTTACTTCTGACTTTTTTTTCCTTTAAATAATAACATTTCAAATTCTTATAGCCTTAAAGAAAAAATTGAAAGGATTACTTCAATATGCTATATGGATACTGTGTTGCAGAGCTATTTTCCTAAGACTAATTAATGATGTTTTATAAAATATGCTATGAAATGTATCAAATTCACACATAGGATCACAGAATATTCTGAGTTGGAAGGGTCTCAAAGTCAGGCAAACAACCCTCAAAACTGGGATATAGAGCTGAGGCAAAGGCCTGGAACTTCAGGTTCAAGGATATGTATTTCCTTGTTTCTGCTTTCCCACTGGGACCCAAGAAGTTGCCTTAACAAATGTCAAAACAGACTTCATCAAGATTTATTTTGGTTCATTCGCCTAAGCAGTTTTGTTTGTTTACTGTCAGTGTTTCTGAAACTCTCAGCTGCCTATTCTCTGCAACCTCACACCATAAGTGGCACTACAAAATGCTGCCATCTGGATTTCAAAGGGCCTTCATAGCTGCTGAGTTACAAATCCTCTGCACTTCAGTGCTGTCCAGGTCAAGAATTTGGTTCTGCCTCTAGCAATGGTTATAAACTGGTTGTAAATTACAGGAAACTAAACAATTTAAGGAAGTTGTCAAAAATATGAGAGCAGGGCTGATCTTTAAATCTGGCTAAAACCAAAAGCATGATAAAAGTGATGCAAATGTATATCTTGATTGGTGCAAAACCAGACAGTGCTGCTGTCCTCAGTGGTGTCCTGAATGAGGAGTTCAGCTGTACAGAATGATAACAGTTTTTGATTTTCAGAGTGATCCTAGGAGACAGAGGATGCATGACAACTCATTATTTAGTGCCTCTGAACTCAGTGTCTGGTCCCCATATGTTTAGGAGATTTGAGCACTGGTTATTCAGTTTAAGAGAAGGGACTATAATTCTTTAACTGAATGGCTGTCCTGGCTTTTTATAAACTGCTGAAAACATTCATATCAGGAAAACAGTGAATCTGTTATGAATAAATGTAAAATGAACAGAAGGTGCTCAGACCTTTTTAGCTAGTAATGATGAGAAATCAGTAAACACATGAATAAAGTGATTGCAGAGCATCCTGTAGATGAGGTTGCAGAAATCCAGCTGACATGTTCCTGAAATGTTTCTTAATTATTTTAATTTTTTCCTGTAACACCAGATATTTCTCACCAAGGGTAAATGTTTTAGTTAATGTCACTAATGGCCTTAGGTTTTAAATCCACATTTATGTAATATTTTCCCATCTTTCTATCTAAAGGGAAAAAAAATATGAATATTAGCCTTCTCTAGATAAGAAAACTACAGAGGCATTATTTTTTGTGCCTCCTTCCCCTAAAGGAGGGGGGTGGAAAGAATGACATTGATTCCAAATACTCTGAAATGCTGCACCTGTTCTTACAACAAGCTTCCTGAAATGAACTATTGTAGCTATAGCTTTTGTATATAGTTTTTCTCACTCAGAAGAAAAAGATTAGGAGTCCTTTTATGTAATTTTGTTCAGGTCTGTTCTGAAGGTGTTTGCTGTTTCTATGGGTTTTTTGATGCTTCAGAGGGAAAGTGATGTCACACTGCCCTGATAAAATGTGTGATTTGACAGTTCTTCCTTTGTGCCCCATGAGTCAGAAGAGAACAGAATGAAAGTGCTTGTTCCCATTTCATTGCACATAGGTGGACAGGAAAGGCAGGCAGCCATTGCTTCGTGCAAAGCAATCTGCTGCACCTTGCCCATCCAGGAATTATCTCTGTGTCCTCCTTGCAGGTTCTACTGATGTTACAATGTCACAATGGCTCCTAAACCTCCTGATTGTCTTTGTACACAATTCAATGCCTAGGGCCTTACCCTTATGTTTCAAAAATATTTCCTGCATGAACAATAATGTGGCGTGGACACCATGACTACTTAATTTTTCCCTAGCACTTACATATACTTAAGTCTCTTAGAAAATTAACTCTGAGAAAACTAACCAAAGTTTACTCAATAAAAAGATAACAAAAGGCATTGCTCTTCTAAAATAGAGGAGATTGTATGGATGGGAGCTGCACTCCTTATTTTTTATATTTTTTCCATTAGATATGTTTTGGTTATTTCTGAACTGATATTTACTGAACTTTCAACATTTCTTGAGGAATTTAACCTGTCTTATAGCCTGGGGTCAGTGGTACAGGTATCTATTGTCTACATCTCTCTAGACCTTTATTCCCGTAGTGGCTTGTGAGGGGTCTCACTGAATAATGGGTGATAACTTGGGGATTTCATTCTGGGAGCTTCTGAACTACAGCTCAGAGTACAGCTTGCTGAACTATTAATCTTTCTGTAGTAGGAGGGGAATACTGAGAATACAAGTATTAAAACAGTCCTAAAAATAAAGGTCAGTGTTTTAAAATTCCTACTCAAAAAAGAAAAACTACCTGTTATTTCAAAGGTGGAAATGGTTGATGTATTGGGTTTTTGTGGCCAAGCTTTTGTAGCTGGAGGGGCTACAGGGATGGCTTCTGTGGAAAGCTGACAGAAGTTTCCTTCATGTTAGAACTCTGCAGACAAAAGTCAGTGGAGCAGGAGGCACAGGAGGTGCTCCAGGCACTGGACCTGAGATTCCTCTGCAGGCTGTGGTGCAGCTGTGCCCCTGCAATGCATGGAGGTCAGTGGGAGTGCAGAGTTCCACTTGCAGCCCATGGAGGAGACCATGCTAGAGCAGGTGGATGCTGAGAGGAGGTTGTGACTCCATGGGAAGAAAGCCCATGCTGGACCAGGGTCCTGGCAGGGATCTGCAGACCTGTGGAGAGATGAGCCCATGCTGCATCAGGTTCCCTGGAAGAACTGGTGATCCTATGGGGAGCCCATGCAGAAGCAGCCTAAAAGTCTGTACCCCGTGGAAAAGTGATCCATGTTGGAGCAGTTTGTGGGGAACTGTTGCTGATGAGATGAGCTCATGTTGGAGAAGTTCACAGAGAACTGTCTGCTGTGGAAGGAACCCCATGCTAAAGCAGGGGAAAGACTCTTCTCCCTGAGCAGGGGGAAAACCAACACAGAATGGATTGACCACAACCCCCATTCCCTGCTTTGCTGGAGGGGAGGAGGTAGAACTGGGAAGGAGCAGGGGGTGGGGGAGAAGGTGTTTTTAAGGGTTTATTTTACTTCTCATTATTCTACTCTGATGTTGTCAGTACTAAATTCAGTTAATATCCCAAAGTCGAGTCTGTGTTGCCTGTGATGGTATTTGGTGGGTGATCTTTCCTGGTCCTTAAGTCGTGAATCTTTTATTTTCTCCCCCATTCTGCTATGGAGGAGAGTGATAGAGAGGCTTTGGTGGGTCTGGCATCAGCCAGGGTCAGCCCAATACAGTTGGAAAAGGCCTTTATGATCAGCAAATCTAACTGGAAGACTAACTGCTCATCCAAGAGAATAAAGATGCTAGAAATCACAAAATATTAGAGTGAGACGGGGATTGTCAGTCTCTAGTTTATATTAATTTTTTCTCTTTCTTTCATGTACTGTTATCTGTCACTGAGAAATAACTTGTACAAACAGAAACAAATGTAATTTTTGCCAGGGTTTTCAGCAGCCTGCCACAAATTTTGAACAAAAGAAAAAAAAAAAAAGCAGCTGTAACTAGAGCATGTGCAAGCAATTTGCATTTGCTTAGTGATGCTCTTTTTAAAGGCAGAGGAATGGTGTTTGGTTTTTTGAATACACAATTCACCTGTAGTATCAATCAAATTATTTAGCTTCCTTTAAGAGTTTGGCATTTTAACTTGCCTGTTTTACTTCCTCAGGCCAATATGGGATACAGAAAAAAAACTAGAATTCCCTGACTCTTTTGTAATAATACTTTGATGCTCCACTAATGTCAAAATACAGACTTTAAATTTTATAAAAGGAAAAAAAAGTGTTTCACTGACAGCATTTGCAATAGGAAAAACCAAAATGAACAAAATATCCAAATCTAAACAGGTGGCAACTTACAGAACAACTTTCAGGGGGCAAATGGGGACCAAAAAGCTATTTGGCCACATGTAGCAGCTAGTGGTTTCAGAACACTATTTCTCTATTAGGCCTCTTGCAAAGGTCTCACAAAGTAAGCATTTGTAGTAGTTGTGTTCCTCCAGCAATTCCCAACAATTCTCCTCTTACTGTGTAAGAGGAGAAACTTGTGTAGTTGTGACTCCAGTGTTGCACTCAGTGTAAATGGATATTAACTGCCTAAGACAATATGCTATGAACTGTGACAGCTGGGCTCTGGGAACTACTTCTGGTTTTTTGAGGTATGTTTTAACTCCTGCTATGAGGACTGCAACTGCAAGGAGCAAAATACAGAATGAAGACCTGCAGAGAGTAACACAACAAGCTACCACAACCATTTTTACCAGCTTGTTGCATCTGTAATATTCATATTTATACTACTGAGGAGTAAGGGTAGATGCATGTTAATGTATATCAAACTGAGATATTCACAGGGCTGTGAGGAATTTTCATTTACTATTATTAAAACTTTTCTGAATGTTTACAGAGAAATTCTACTAAGAATTGCTGAAAAAATTAATATTGGTTGTGATTTTCTTTTATATATAAAGTCTTGCAAGTCTGGAGAAGTTCCAGGAAATGGGAAGATCTCATCAGCACTTAAACAAAATAGACAAAATAACCTCGGCAACTGGGCTGGTTGCCTGGACACCGCCACTAGACGAGATGATTGAGACTGATATGGGATGCAATCAGACAGTAATGTTAGCACAGCTAATGCCAATCAGCATGGTGTATGGAAAGCAGGTTGCCTGTTGTATTTTCTATTGAGTTGGATTGGAGGTGCTAAGTGAGACAGTCTTTGCTTACATTGACGTGTGAAATGGAGCTTGTATGCAATGTGAATTTATTGAAGCAACGTATGTACTGACAGCAGATACGAAACAAATTAGAATTATGTCAATAGATATAAAAATAAGATGTGGAAGCATCCAGTAATGTGGATATTTTTCAAATTAGAGTATTCAAGTAGGACTTGTTCCTTTAATTTTAATGGGTATTTTGTTGTGAAAGCATAAAGTCATTGCTAGCTTAAAGGGGGCAGGGAGAAAATGACAAAAGCTGGCCCTGTGTGCTTCTGAAATGGACGATGAAATGGACTTGAAAGCAGTGAGGTTTTGCGATGCAGTGTATTAGCAATAATAATTACTTAAGAGAGTATTTTTGGAGACTAAATACATGTGAATACGCTGAAATAGAAGTCTCCAGGTACATCTATAAACGCGTTTATAAAAGCACCAGTGGCAAATATTTGATCAGTTTCTCCTTATAAAGACATCAATACGATATTACTGCATGCAATGTGATTTTCATTTTCCCATTTGTATGGGCATGCAAGTCACAGAACACCAGCATTATTAAGAATGCCTTTTTTCATCAGACAATAATTAGTAGGTAACTCTTAACTCACTCACACCTTCTCTCTAGTATCCTTTGTGGGCTAACCCCAGCTGGATGCCCAGAGGCTGCCAGACTGTAGAGACCTTGTTTCCAGCAGGCACACAAATATCTGTGGCTTTATCTCCACCTGGTCTGCTTTGCCCAGCTCCTTGCTGATGCTGGTGTGTGCTAGTGGCCTTGTACAGGTTGGGCTGAGCCTTGTGGTTTGATTTCTCCAGTCCTTGTCGATTCAATGGGGCCATCAGTCTCTGGAGCTTATCAGTCTTTGGGAGATGGTCTCACACTATCTTCCTGCAGAAGTCATGGAAACGTGAGCTACTTGTTTTTCAGAGCCTTCAGCTGCACCATGTGTTTTATCTCTTTCTGAAAACATAGCACTGTTTTTCAAGACAGTTTTTATTGTATTTAGAAAGACTCAAAAACAAACACCTCTGCTGCCCAAATATTAGCCGATACTTTTCAGACAAAAAAAGTGCCAACCGCTTTCTTGTGATTTTTACTAAACAACAACAGAAAATAATGTATGCTGCTGACAAATTGGAGATCTAATTTATATAGTTACATTTGTGCAAGGAAGTACAAAAGCTTTCAGATATATTGAAGCCATAGTAGAAACATTTTTCCATTTCAGAGATTGAGCAAAAATAACTTTGGAGAAAGAAAAGCTGTGTGCTTACTGAAACTGTTGACTCATTCTTTAAGGGAAAACATCTCTGTTATGAGTTACCTGTTAGTCCTTCCACTCTGTGGTTTGTTGGTTTGGGGATTTTTTTAATGTTTAAATTTTGCTTCAGATTCTCAGTCTTGTCTCAAAATTGGGTTTTGAGTGGTTACTAGTTGTAGACTGCAAATCGTGATAATCCATCAAAAGCCATGTGGAAAAGGTTGGTAGCATCCTAAATGAGACTGCCTGAAACAAATATCTTCAAATTCTTCTGTAGCTGCTTCAAGTAGGAGCATCTTCCTCAGTTCTCTGTGGACTGAGTAAACCCTCCCCAAGGGTGGTGTCATGACTGTTCATGAAGAGATTAAACCCTTTTTTAGCAGTTTGAGTTACTTTGTTCTAAATATATTGTCAAACACAGGGCACTGAAACCCTGGCCAGAAAGAGACCTGTAAATATATATATATATAAATATATATATATATGAGAGAGAGAGAGAGAGAGAGAAAGGGAGAGAGAGAGAGACAGATGATAGCACAGAGAAGCTGCAGAAAACAAAATGTATGGTCAAAACAAGAGCTGTAGTAATGGCCCTTGGGGGAAAAAATTCAGAATGTCATTGGGATAAGTGCTGTCTGGAAAGGTCCTTGTAATAAGGAAAACTAAATTATAGTATGCCTCTTTTTCCTGAATGTGGAAGAATTTGGACTATGGTACTTTTTTTTTTTTTTTTTTAATGAATGCAGTGAATGTAGGAAATGGCTACATAAGCATCGTCTTCTTGAGAGTGCTTTGAGGGAGGTAGGAATTATTTTCTGAAAACAATAGAAATAAACTTCTGTGTGGCTCTTAAATTGATATGCCTGAGCTTTTACAAAAAATGTGGAGAAAGGGTGAATGAGATTGTGTTACATATTTGAATTTACTTATTATATAATGTCCATAAAAATCTTCAACGAAGCATTGACATTTTAAGCTTTCATAGGGATCAGGAAGTTTAATTATATATTTCTGAGATGTGAAGCCATGCTATAAAAGTGAGCCACAAGAGTCAGCTTAAAATATAGCCAGCTTGCAAAAAAAAGTGAACATCACAAGGCATGATTTAACCTAGCTTGAAAATCCTTGCTTTGTTATAGCTTTAGGAAGATGACAAACTTTAAAGGTTAAAAACTGGATTTTACAGAAAACATTTTTTTCCCAGTAAAGCTGATGTGGAAAATGCTGGTATTAATTGTGGTTGGTTGAATGCATCTTTGGTTATTTATGATTACTCTTATTATGAGCATCTCCAGAAGTATTTGCACCTGATATGGTTCATAACAGTAAATTTCAGACACCAGTCTTCAGAGCAATGTGAAACTCCTTGAACACTTGTAAAGGTTACTACAGCCTGAAAAGTTGTGGTTGAAGAAAATGATCCCAGGGCCCTTCATTGCCTTGGGAAAGGCTGTGCTTTGCTGGGTCTGTCACCTATAAAGGAACTGTGGCCTTCAGGTGGTAGCAAGAGCAGCTGCAGCATCAGTCACTGTCTCTTTCCACACCCCTTCTGGCCTAGAGCTGCAGTAAGAGAGAACACAACCCATCCCAGTGCCAGCTACTGCTGTGACAAAATGACAGCTGACAGTCACAAGCAGTGGGACAAATGGGAGCTGCTACTTGTGAGCAGTGGTTCTCTGAGGCAGGAGAGACAATTGGCAGGTGGGGTGCAGCAGGAGACAGGGCTGGCCTAATAGGAAACTTCCTAGAAAATGGACTTATGTCCACTTTCCCCCCTTTAAAAGAAAACTTCTGCCTTTATCAACTACTGCAACAAGACTGATTATATTTTCTTCTACTCTTCTTTGTAGAAAGTGCCCAACTTTAAGCCTCTGTTCTCCTTTTTCCTGAACTTATCTGCAAACCTAAATGATGTTTTACTTCAGAAATGTGGTATTACTCTGAATAGAATTTTTCATACAAACTGGTGAACAGGACCATATGACTTCCTGTAGACAACTAAGTATTAGATGTTTAATTGAGAAAAATTCCCAGAATATCAACTGCATTCAACTGCATTTCCAAAAGCAGTCTCTAAAAACCCTCAACATTTAGTATGAATGTTTTGTTTTCTTTTGTGATTTTATTCTGCCTTTTTTTAAAATCAATATTTTAAAAAGTGGCATAAAGAGTGGGAGATTTTGAGGAAGTGATTCATATCTAAATGACACCGAGGCAGATTAAATACCTACAGGAGTTCTTGCAGCTCAGGTTTTACACTAATAGCAGATGTCAAACTTGTTAGAAGGATAAATGTGAGAGCTCCATGGCAATCGCTTGGTTATAACATGGTTATCACTTGTAGTGTCCAGGATGGATTTAACTGCTAAGTGTATGAAGGTAAGGCTCTGTTAGCCCCTGTTATCCCACACTGGGGAGCGTTAGTCATTCTGGGAAAAGTGAATGACTTTTGGTTTTTGATGAAATGAAGCGAGTGAGGGGACAATTGTGGTTTGACCATGGCACGGAAGTGTTCGTACACAGCATCAAGCAGGACCAATGAGTAGGGGTGAGGGAAAGGGCCAGATCTATATTCCTCAGTAAATCCATGTCTGCATAAAAGAAATTCTCTGAAATCCTGTGGACTGGAACTGCTGCCAACAGGCAAGATCTGGTGATTAAAGAAAATAATCCTTTTCTTTTGATGGCTTGTTCAGAATTTCTGCAGAGGATGAAGCACAGCATCAAGTGCACCTAAAAGGCAAAATAGATATTTTCTGTTGGCTGACATTTATTCTTATTTTCTTTCATTAGAATGGCTTTAAGCATCCATTTGCTCAGGATTTGGTGTGACATTATGTGTGTGCTTCACATGTCTGTAAAAAGAGAGGTAACCTTTAAATCCATCACTTTTGTACAATATTAACTCAGCAATGTCCTCATGGGGGCAAAGGCTCTGGAATTTGTAAACGAAAAGGTTGTTGTTGAAACTCCATATGCTCTAACTTAATTCCTTCTGCATTGGAGTTATATATGTTCCTAGCTTAAACCATGCTTTTCCAGTGGCTTAAAATGGTCTAGCTGATTTTAATAACTCATTGAAGTGGGGTGTGGATGTATAGCTACAAAATTAGCAGTATAATAAACTCTTCCAATTTTTCTTTCCATCGGGAATGTGGCTAATTTCTACCATATTAGAGGTTGCATCTACCTCACCTGAGGTGACACATTCTGTGTTTAAAAAATGGTAGTTAGGCATTGAAAGGATCATTAATTATTTGTCATTGTCATTGCTTTTATGATATTTATAACCAGCGTGATTTTTGTCTGCCTTTTGCTCTTTGTAATTTGAAGGTAGTAGTGTGGGGTTAAGGTTCTCAGACTACTGCTCCGTATAGATATTAAGAAATCACCACTGGAGATACCCAATTCTACTAAAGAATGCTGCTTCTCTTGTATTGTGCTGTGGTTCAGATTACTGAACCTCTGCTGAGATCCAGGCCAGCCAGAAAACAAGCAGTCTCCATGATATGCTACAAGGCTTGGAGGGACATGAGAGGGATCTTTATTACCTGTCAACTGGCTTGGTAGGGAATCCACTCAAATCAGCAGATTGATTTTATGCAGAGGAAGATGGAAAAAAAAAAATCTGTCTCTCTGTGCTGGCATTTTATACCCCTCAGGTATTTGAGAGGTATTTGAGGGCTGAGTTGGCCCTACTGCATGTCTTGTTTTTCCATATGGCTTTGGGAGTGTTTGTTGTTCTTGATTTTTTTTTTTTTTTTTTTTTTTAGCATTTCCAGACAACAGTTTTAAATAGGATTTGGCTGTCCCCACACTGTGTGAGGACAGTGTGAAGAACACTGTACTTGCCATTTGAAAGATTTTTACTCTGTTCAGAAAATTTTTCAAGCTAAACAGTTTCTCTGCAATGACAATGCGAGAAACTGAAGGAAATGGTGGGCACAAACGGTACAGGACTGTTCCTGCATCCTGTTACTGGTTATCTGAATCCTGCTGCACGTCTCAGAACAAATTGCTTTTCAATCTGTTTTCAGGCACTGCAACACAAGCCTCAGCTGTCTCAGTAGGAGTTGAGCCCTGAAAAGACTCTTGGTCCTAAGATCAGGGACCTGGGGAGCCTATTTGTAGTCAAAGGCTTTCTGCAACAAAGGCAGCTGATCTTTGCAAATGTGTGGTAGGATTTCCTTTCCCCACCCCTCCTTTTGAGAATGATGATTCCCTAAGACTAAAGGTGTTGCTTTCTGGTGTGCTTCAGAGGGGTAATGTTGATTTGTTTGGTTTCATGTTAGGTTTTTTGTTTGTTTTGTGGGTTTTTTCCTTGGTTTTGTTTATAAATTCCACCTTCCCCACCTCCAGCTGTTTCCTCAGTCTGGAAAATAAAGGAGTAGATGAATCATCATTTCAGCTTTCCAATCCTTATTTTACCTGTGATTTTTACAACTCCTAATAAGCTGTAGGACTAAACTGTTGAGATTCCTAGTAGGGAGACAAGACATTGGTATGGCAAAGCAAATCAGTGGTGCTGTCTCTCATAGGGCAGGTTTCACTGACTCTAGCTGCCAGAGTAAGCATCAGTAATTTTATTGATATTGGCCATCAATAACTTAATTCAATTTAACTGCATGCCAGTTAAATCCACTGCTATGTGCTTGCTGTTTTTCACAGTATGTCTTGCTCAAAACAGCATTGGTAGCTGTACAAATTTAATTTACATTAAATGATATTTCAGCCTCGTGGATAGTTGCCTACAGGAAATATCTGAGCAGTTTTTTCCTTCTTTCTATGAGAATGGAGTGGCAGTGTGGGTGGTAATGAATATTTAGAGTGGTTTTATTACAAAAAGAACAAAAGAAACAGCGCCCACAACCAAACACACTTTCTAACAACATTCATTAGAAATTAATTGGAATTTTATCAAGATAAACATGGTTAAGCACTCCACTAAAGGCAAGGGGGAGCTTCCAATGGACCGTGGAACTATACCAAGAATGGATTTGGCATGTTTTCCATATATTTACTTGAGGCTGTTTGGGGCAAGGATACTCAAGAGTTAAAGACATGAGTTTAGACAGCATAATGGAGAGAAAAGTACATCTGTCCTTGTGACACTTTACAGAATTCTTAGCTTCCATTTTGCATTCGTTTTCTGAATACACATGTAAACAAGCGAGTTCTTTTCTGGAAGCATTTTATAGGCAAGGAAAACCTTACAGCAGCTGTGAAGGGACTGCACATAACCCTGGAGCAGTCATTCTGTACCAAGGAGTGCACGGTAGAGGAAGTGGTCTCCTAAGACTCTGAATCCATGGCAAAACTCCTTTGTGCTTAACCTTTGAAACAAATAATGGCTCCCTACATAGCATTAATATACTCAGCAAAATTTTGATTTACATTCACAACTTTTATTCTAATCTGTAAAGCCGTGGGAGCCTTGTAAGGGGTGTAAGTGACCTAATGAAAGGCTGGAACTGTTTAAACAAAGCAGATCCTGTTCTTGTCAAGCAGTATGGTCTCAAAGTAGGGCACTTGGCTGCAATGCAGAAAAGTTTGGTTCCTTGCCATACAACAATTCTGTGATGTTTGGGAAACCTCTCCTTCCTGTATGCTTAGTTTATCTTTCTGAAATTTTTTTATGATCTCTCTTGTATCACCATGAGCTTCACAGCTTAAAATCTAGATAAAACAGGATATTATCTTCAGACAACTTGCTTACAGAATTTTGTGGAACAAAGGACTTTATGCATGGCAGCCTATTGTTTTGGAGACGGACAAATATGTTCTGTATCCTGCTCAGTTTCTTAATTTAGAAGAGTCAAATATTCTTAAGGTTAAGAATCAATATTGTACATGTTTGAGCAAAACACTCCAATCTGAAGCTTGCAGGCTGTATGGTTTGTCTAAAAATCTATTTTGAATGGTTTTAGACAGTTTCTTTTTTCCTTTTCCTTTTCTGTGACTCCTCTTCCAAGAGATGCATCTTCTGACATCTCTTGAAATTTGATTCCAAATAAGAAGTTAACATTTCATTCCAGAGCATCACAAATCCTAATGTTTAGCAAGGCCACCTTCTCTCCTGTCTACCTAACCCTTAATAGCCCTTGTTGTGTAAGTTCTTTTAATGTTGCCTTTTAACATCCACTTATTTGAGGAGGTCTCAGGGACACCTTTTATTCCCTTTCTCCTGCTAAGCCACCTGCTATTCTCTTTTAAGACTGTCTTGTCTTACCTCATTATCTAGAGCCTTCCTGAGCAAATGTTTAGCTAATGAGGCTCTGGCACTGCACAACGAAAAGGGGCTACTTAAGTCTTTTTAAACAAATGTTCAAATTTTAGTAACTCCACAGGAAAGCTAGTTTTCAGTGGAAGCAAACTCGTACCTTTTTGAGGAGGAGAAAAATAAAATTTGACACTAAAACAAGTAAAATTGTGGATGGACTGCAGCATCAGAATCCTAGAAACATCTACTGCATGATTATTGATAGCTTAGTTTTCTGCTGGATGCTACATGTGCCAGTAAACTTGTAAGCTTTTTAATCACATAAACATTGTCTGGATTAAATCCGGAGTAAGGGTAGCTGGAGATTGATTCTTAGAGCTTGCCTTATTTCCTTAAAAGTAACAACTCATAAAGAAAAACTCTTGCAAAATTCAGGTTATTCTCAGCTGAATTGCTCAGCTACCCTTTAATAGAATAAAGTCTCTGAGTCATGATTGTCCTCAGGGTTGCACTCAGCAGCTGTGTGCATATGTTATAGGTTGAGGAATTCCTTCTTCTTGGAAAGTCAAATCGCTCAATTTTCTCATGAAACAGAATTGGTTCTGTGAGTTTTAAATAAAATGCAGTGAATACACTCTTACAGCAGTGGCAGCAGTGGTGTTGAACCCTCCCTCGTAGCCAGCATTGGAGGACACTCAAGATTAAGAGCAGATCAGCTTGGTTCACAGATTTTTGTTGTCTAAGTCAGAATACAGACCAAAATGAAAGTTTACTCAGATAAATGGGGACTAAAACCCCATGCTCTCTTCCTGAATTTGACAAATATTTAATTCAAAATTAACTAGAGGGGGTTCAACACAGGAATACCATGTGTTTCATGACAGGAATATGTGCTGAGCTAGAGAGAAGTTAGTTATTTATGTGTTTAATTCTGTGAGTTTTGTAAATGTTACATGAAAGGATATCAGAAGGCATCTCCACAGCACTGCATTTCTATTCAACCAAATTATTCCTGAACTGGACCTGACAATTATTCTTGCAAAAACTCTGAATTAGCCATTTGTAGTTTTTGATGGATAAACTGTTTTCTGAAACAGGATGTCTATTCCTAGGCATCCTAATTTACAATCTAAACAGTTCTGTGTTAAGTACTAACAATTGTATGATGTTTTATCACAGTTGAAAATGATTTTTCGTACTGACGTGACTATGACATTGTGATCGATGAAGTTGATGCTATTATAATTTTTTAAGCTTTTGTGAAGTTTGTGCTTTTTTTTCAAACTAATCAACTTTTCTCATTTTTTGAGCTGTCAAAAACACTTGCAACCACAGTTGGATCCCTTTTAGGATACTAATTTTGTATTGCAGAAAACTACTACTCTTTAATAAGTTCTAAGATTTACTGAAATATAATCCCACTGTAGAATCACACATAATCAGATATTAATACTTCCTTGTTACATATTATTTCCAAAAATATGCCACTGGAGAAAAGAGAATGCCCTACTCTCTGAAAATGAACATATCTGTGGTAGTTTAACACAGGCCAGAAATTAAATTCCAAATAAGCCACGTCACTTTCCCCTGCTCCTTCTGGTAAGAGCGGGACAAAGGTAGAGACTACGGGTTGAATAATAATTTACTGAAAGCAAAACAGCAATGGAGTAAGAAACACACACTCTACCCGTTCTCTGCAACCAGGACAAGCTTGTAAAACAGTTTCAGTCTTACGTAGTGGCACAAAATCCCTCGAGCATAAGCCAACATCCCTTTATGTGGTCAGAGTCACCTAAGCAAGTTTACTATTATCTCCATCTTGCATATTCTCTTGTCTTCCCTGGTTTAATAATGATTAAAACTCAAGTTTACTGTTATCTCCATTTTGCATATTCTCTTGTCTTCCCTGATTTAATAATGATTAAAACTGTGTTATAAAACTCTTCATACATCATAGATAGACTCCTGTGAGGCAAAGCTACTTGGCACATTATATTAAAAAAAAAAAAAAAGAAAAGAGAAAAAAATAGGAAATGCCAAGTCAAAGCTCTGGGAAATGCACGTTCAGTGGTGATATCAAAATAACTGTAAAGGGATACTATCAGAGTAAAGTCTATTTATAGAAAGTATATGTCAGGAGCACAATGCACTGAATAGAAGAAGAAATCATTGAGTTAGCAATGTGCACAGTGGCAGTTATATATATTGCAGTCTTCTGTGCTCTACAGAGGTTTTGTGACTTTTGAGAAAGTTGTATAATAACATAATTAGAAATAAAATTCCTTTGGCTACCTGCAAACAGAGGAAAGTGTGAAGAAATGTCATGTTCAAGCTTTCTCTGTTAGTACTTGTTAATCCTTTTTTAAAAGTGCAATATGACAGATTAAACCTTCTGAATTTTACACAATCATTTTACAATTCTAGCATTTCCGGGTGCCCATGGAGAATGTCTTTGACCCAATGCCCTTCTACTTTCTTGGCTAGTGCCCATGGCTTTGGAGGAGGAACATTGTAGAACATTTATATTGGTGACTGAAGAGAGCTTTAAATCTGAAGTTTTTAATGATGACAGTGCTGTGAAGAAAGAATCTAAACAAGCAAAAAGGCTTCAGAGGAATTGTGAATTTTGGTTTACCAGGTGTATTCTTGCTTTTGGAGGTAGGAGAAAGCTAAAAAAAAAATCTAAATTTGATAATGAGCGTCTCCCTTCTTCCTTCAAAGGTCCTAATAAAGGAAAGAGACAGAGGACAGAGTCACTCTGTCCTGTCTGTGAAGTAACTTGGAGGTATCCCATCCTGAAATGCTGCTGCAAAAGACTAGGTCTCAAAATATTTTGGTGCCTTGACAAAATGACTAGGAGTGATCAAATTGAGGTCTTGGAGTAGCATATGGTCTGAACATTTCTGCTGGTTTGCCGTACTTCTTCAGTCCCTAAACTGATGGCTGTCACCTGCTAGGAACTGGATTATTTCTGAAACATTGTACTATGAAAACAATTGAGTTTGGCTTCAATGAAAAAAAAACAAAACTTTTGCATTTAAAAGAAGCCACTGAGCATTTTTATTTCACCGTTCTCTCCTCTTACATGAACTACATCTTTGCATATTTGTTTGGTTACAAAATGCAATCCATATTTTTCCTCTCTTTCAGCCAGGTTAATGCTCATGTTTGTCTTTTTGCTGTGTATGCTTCTAATTACTAGAGATGCATGAATTAGTCTTAACATTATATTTTTTACTACGCCTACTGTGATAAACTAGTACAGAGCATTGTAGGTCAGTGTTCTGCACTGCAGTAAATTTTGCAGTGAGTGGGTTTCAGCATCAGTAGTGCATCTGTGCTCTAGAAGATGGTAGTAGAGTTGTTTTACAACTGCAATTGACAGAGAATTATGAGAATTATCCGTGAAAGCATCTGATAACACCTGGATCCAGATGCTCCTTTTCTACTTTACGCATCCTTCCCTTCAAAGATGAAGTTTCAGTGTCTGAACTGACACGCTGTGTGGGAAGTTCTTGATTCAAACAACCACCTTTGTTCAAATTATTAGTGAAACTGGTCTTTTCGAGTGTGGCAAAGTAGGGGATATTTTCTCTGTCTCTTGATTAGTCCAAATGTAGTATTAACCCAATATGTTCTTAAATTTTGTGTTCAGGCTATTCATCAGCAATTGAAGGAATCAAAAGGCTGGATCTTTGTAGCAAGTTCATTTGGAGTGTTTAAATTTACATTGTGGAAAGTTGTTCCTTCACAAGCAGGAATCAAGACAATCAGGACAATTCAGACAATCAGGAAAGATTAGTAAGCAATAGCATTAAGACAGCAGTTCAAGAAAGAACAGCCTGTAAAAGCCAGAGAAATAATTGAGAGTCGCTGAGCAAATCACAATTTCAAGTGTATTGGTGCCCAAGTCTTTTGAGATACTGTTTGAAGGGGAGAAAATGTAGCTGAAGAGCTTTAAGTCAAGATCTCAGGACTGTTAAGAGTCTAGGTGACTTGGGGTGCTGGCAGTGGAGCCCAGAACAAGCCACTTAAACTGACTTTCCACAAGTGCAAGGAAGGCTTGGTCTCCTTGGTTCCTCTTCTATAAACCACAAATATCTAGAATTTGAGAGGACAGTAGAGATGGGTATCTTAAAGTTGGATCATGTAATATGTATATTCTATGAATGCTGTAGTTATAAAATTTGTAACATAAACTAGAAATCTGGTAGAAATGGAACTGTAAGTCTGGCCTGGGACTGAAGTTGAATATATGAAGTAAAGGAAATCTAGGCCCTCACATTAACCAAACAACAAGAGAATAAAATATTGCAATGAATATGTGTCCATCTGTTGCACAAAATAATGTGTGGAGACTGTAGGAAGAAAAGAGAACAATGTGTTTTTGCTAGACACTGGAATTCAGGATTCCTTTCCTTCTGTTTTTTCCCCAGTTCCCTCTCAGCTTCAGACTGCTTCCAAACATAAGCAATTCAATTAATTTTTCTGGAATTGACATTGTTCAGTCTTCTGCTTTCAGAGGGAGGTCATTATATGAGGATAAAGGCAACACTTCTGTTGTCATAAGGGATACACAGTTTCCCAGGATTCCTTGGTTTTGCACAGTTGAGTGAATTGTGCAGGTGTTGTGGAAATATGTTTTGAAGGGAATTTGCAGCTCATAATCACGTGAGTTAACCAGGTAGTAAAACCTGATAAATGGAGCCTGAACAGAAAGAGGATAATTTTCTAAGAATGAGAATAAAACCCATACTGCCTGGAAATAGGAGACAAATGAGCATGTAAAGGAGTTTTTGAGAAGCTGATAAAGATGAACCAAAGGAGAGAAGTATAGGAGGAGCAAGCTTTAGGTTAAGTTTATTAGATAGTCAGAGAGTACAGGTAAAGGGATCACTACTAAATAAGCAGGCACAAAGTTTGTCTGGCACGATCAGAGGTAACACAAAAGCAAAACAAAAAAAGGTATGAAGGGGAAAACAGGTCAATTTAATGATCGGGTACTTTTTACACTGACCAAACAGCAGAGAAACACCACTGCAGAATCCTTCACAAAGACATAATATGGTATAGCTTATAGCAATATGAAATTATATTATTTGAGTACCATTGCTCATGTTTGAATTGTGAAGTCAAAAACCGTAAAAATTGTTAAGCATCAGTACCCAGGGCAATGCACTTTTGCAATACACAAACCAACTGCTCTGGCCATAGGGAGAAGAAGAGGGAAGAGAGCTGGAGGTGAGCTCTGTTCACTCTCTTCTTGCTCTTTTTTCCCACTCCATCTTCTTGTATCCAATCAGAATCCCGCTCCCTGCCACCCCAGCAAAGTGACAAAGCAGAAAAATGCTCTGCTCGAGGGATCTGAGTCGGGGAGAGAGTGGGAAGACAGGAGCTATGTATTTCATGGAAGGATTGGGATCCAGGTGCTGCAGAGAGCAGTGTGCCTCAGGCAATGAAGACTTTTGGATAACAAATTCCATCCTCTCTCTCCTCTCTTGTCCTTCCACCCACAATATTAGGTCAGATGTCAAAGAGGGCATTTGAAGTCACAAAAGGAAAAACTTACATTTTCACCTTCTTCCAACCCTCAGTTATCTTAAAAGTTAAATGGTATTACAAAAGGGTTTTTGGTATCCACGAGGCAGAAGATTTAAGTATTGGTCTTGGACAGCTGTCTTGATGAACTGAGACTCTTGGAATAAATAATTTCTTGCTCATGTTAAGTTTCCTTGTTTATCATTTGTATTAGCAATGCATCTATCTCATAAACTGGCCTCTTTCTGACTGGTGAATTCAGAGGAAATGCTGCATTGGCAGGATAGGGAACAAGTGGTGGGTAGGAGCCTTGTGCCCTGCTGGTAACAAATGTTTCCTTTTATGTGTTTTTGGCTGTTGTCTGTCCTATCCTTTGTTCTTCCTTTCAGGCCAATGAAGCAGAAGTGAGAGAAAGAAATACATGTGCAGCTCAGAAAGCTGCATTAAAAATAAAGAAGTTGAAATGAAATAATGTTGAAGTTATTTTCTTTTTTATTAGCTGAACTAATAACTTTTCTTGAGCAAAGTTACTTGAATAACCAATATAAAAGATAGACATAAACACTAAACCTATACTCCCATAAAAAACTGAAGTGTTTAGTGACTGGAAAATATATTTTGATTTACCTAGGGTATTTTACTTCTATAAAATTCCTTGCCTTCTCTAGTTTCTGTGGGTGCTGGATTGTTTCTCTCTTTTGTTTTTGTAGCAAACCTGACTTTTAAACTTCCATACAGAGGAAATCAAAATTAATTCAAGCTTCCAGGCCTGATACTGTCCACTTGTTGTCATACAAGCACTATAGTTTATACATATTAAAGCAGTTCAGCTCATAGGTGAAAAAAATCAGATTACAGTTTCAGAGTGTTTTATCACAATATGAAAAAACTCATTTTATTGCCATCCCTTTTGTTTTGTTCTTAACATTTTTTGAAATTTAATTTCAGGTACTCTTTATTTCCTTTCCCTTGAAGAGAATGTAATAGGTATTTGTCAACTTTTGAAGCTGGCATTAGAAAAGCACAGACAATTGCACATCTATCTCAGACCTCCATCTTCATCTGAATAAGACACATTGATTACACTAAAACATTTATCTGTGTCATGTAAAGCATGATAAACTCCCTGGGAATCTGAACTGTAGGATATGGTACAAGACATCTACAAAGGAGCAGCTATCTGCTCCTTTGCTCTTAAACAGCTTTTCTCTTCCAGCACATTGCTAGTTTCAGATGAGAAACTGCAGAGAAATCTGCTTTAGGTGTTGAATGATGAAATCTCAGGTGTTCAGGCCAGTGAGGATTCATTTTTGTGGGCAGTTCACAAGGAACTGTGGATGTATACATATAGATGAGTCAAATTCGTCTTGATGTAAGGTGTGTACACTCAAACCACTGTGAATTTGCTGATCCAGGTTAATGTGTTGCACATTTCTCTTTAATTTATAATGACTTTCTATTATACAGGCAGGCAGACAGGAAACATGGTCATTTTGACTGGCAAAATCAAATGGGATTTTTCCTAGCTGTGAGTTAGAAAAATTTCTAGTTAGTTGTCAATTTCAGTAGATTTTCTGTTTGAGTCATATTAAATAGCATGTAGAGATAACAAGGTAAAGAATGTCTTAAATAGTTTATTAGTTTGGGGTTTAATTTTGGTTATTTAAAAGTGTGCTCAATTCTCTTTTCTGGTACCTCAGAAACTACAACTACTGTGGGTGTCATTCTCTGTTTGATGTGGACGGTGACAAAAAATAGATAAGATTTGTTGGTATTTTTTGGTTTTATGTCCTCTTTTAAAGTAACCAGCTAAAAAGTACTGAATTCTGAATGGAGTTGAGATCACAGCTTCCCCCATGGTGGGCCACACATATATTGCCTTTATGGGGTGGTTGCTGTTAGACAGAGATTGGATGCTCCTAGAATAAGAGCTGGATTCCAGCAGAGAATTGTAAAGTTTCCTCTGGTGGCCTGTGGGTGTTACCAGCCCACCAGTCAGACAGTACTAGATCTCCCTTTCTGTGACTCTCATAGAATTTGCAGTGAGTGGGGAAAAATGAGATGGATGGGATAGGCACAGGCAGGAAAACTGTCTTCAGTGTTATCACATAGCATGCCTGGGTCTGCTGCTGACACGCCAGATCTTAGATCTCCAGAGTAAGGCTGCTTTGCTTTTCTTTCTTCTTAGAGCCATACTTGAGTCTGAATATGGCTCAAATGCTTCTGATCTTCCTTGGATAGAAGGGGATTAAATAGCATCCAGGCAAATGGTTTGGTTTTAGAGCCACATGTCTGTGTACTTCAGTATTTCAGCAGGTATTAGCTAAGTATTCCTCCAAAGCCCTGAGATGGTGATGAACAATTACCTAAATATATGCAGTTTTGGAATGTCACAATATTCTGTGTGGTCTGTTCAACTCTATATGTGCTGTGTGGGAGTGGCACAGATGGAGCTAGATAAAGATCTTGCTTTTTATTTTATGGGCTCTTCCATCTGAAACACACAACGTTATTTTTTTCATCCTGTTTATGTGAATTATTAAACTACTCTTAGAAAAGTTTGTTGATTTTTGACTTACGACATGACAGATTCTGTGTGTGTGAGTGTGTATGTGTATTTTTTGTTTCTTTTTTCCTTTCCTGAAATAAAAAACTGCTGTCAGAATTTTATATTCAGAAAAATAGTTTTGTATTTCTTAAGAGCATAAACCTTTAGCCTCTTATTTTGTGAATTGTTATGCTGAATGTAAAAAAATATTTTTGGGGTAAATCTTATATTTCAATATGCATATCAGACTTCAACACAGAGTAAATAATCTGTTCTGATCTGTACTATATAAGGCTTTTGCCACTAAAAATCTAGTTCTGTATATTTTTGGGAGGGAGTTAATGTATTTGTGTTTTGTGAAAGAGTACAATGTCTTTAAAGTCTTTGCAATTTTATTGCTAAAGTGTTTGCATAAAACTAATGCAAATGGCTCAACGGAATTTATATTTTGAAGCTGCTTCTAGGGTAGACATCGTATGCTTATTATTAATATTTCAGCCTTGTTTTTAAAATGTTCCTTTTGCATTTTTTTCCTTAAGAAGCATAAAATATTATCGTCATACTCTCAAAATACAAAAAACACCCCCCTCAAACCCTTTGAATCTTCAGGGGTTTTTATTTTATTTTTAATGCATTTCTTTGAATGCTTCAGAGGATAAAGAATTAAGAATAGAAGTTTTCATTGCAAGGATTGTGAAGCTGTCCAGCATTTTAACAAAGCAATTGTTAGTGCTTTGGAAAGGCTTTTCTTTAATCAGATATTTAATGCTGCAGCAATCAGAAATCAGGATAATAGTGAGCCTTTAGCAGCTTGGAAAACTGGGACAATGGCTATTGTAGTGTGTAGCAGTGGTCCTTAGCTGTCTGTCTAACACAGCTAAACACCTAATGAGAGCAAAGGAATATGTGTTTTTCCCCCATTTTGAAGAGTTTCCATCCTCTATTACATTTTGATGTAATACATGACAAGAATTTACTTGTTATTGCAATGATGAATATCTTATCTTGCTGTGATGGCTGAAATCTTTCCTATTTAATGGGATAAAACCTAGAAGGGCTGTGAAAATCACCAAATCCTTTTATGACTGGGGACCATATGCCCTTTTTCTTTTAATAGCTACATATTGAATGTCCTCTTCAAACTACTTAGCTATTTGAATTACAGGTTGCAGTCTGACCCTAGAATTTTCCCAGGGAAAATTTGATTACAGTGTTTTCTACATTTTCTGGTTTATGTAATATCTTCTTTGTTTGTAACTTAAGAAGTAACAGAATACAGCCAAACTGTTTTTGCCTTCAGCAAGCACATTACAGAAGATCTTCACTGAAATCATGTACTTTTGTCTGAAGTTCTAACTCTCTATGGTTCTATGAATAGCCACGGAAATAAGATGCCTGTGGCCATGAGGGACATGGTGAATACAGGTCTCTAAGTATTTAATAATTGCATAGAAAGGATCAAATTAAAAACATGTTGTTGAAGGAGATACACCACAGAATATCTTAGAGCCAAATCAGGACAAGAATTTCTTCTGAGAGCAGAAAACTAATTTTCAAATGCTTAGTCTAAATAAAACCTGAACTTTGGGGACCTAATTTAGATTTTTAACTAGTAGTAAGCAATGGAAAGTTTACATTTAATGGAAAGATGACATTTAATCGATTTTTCTTTTCAAATTTCCTTCAGCTTTTTTAGTTGTCTCATTTAAGAATGCTGTAAGTAAAAAGTGGTGTTAGATTCACTATTCACTTAGGCTAACAAAAATAACCAATGAAAAATCCCAATTCTTTTTGGAACTGAAAGTGAATGGAGGAATACATTGCTTTCAGGCAAGGCATTCCACTCTCTGCTACTGGGTTAAAGATCAACACAGACAAATCTTCCAGCAGTGAAAGTTTCTTTTGGAACTTCTGCAAAAATTGGAAATTACATGGCACTAGTTTGCTAAAGGGGAAAAAAAAAATCTAACTAATGCTCTTGAATGACAGAAGATAATTCAGTTTAATACTTGCTACACTTTAAAGACCTGGACATGATCTACGCATATTGTATCATGTCTCCCTTTTCAACATTGGAACAAGGAAAAACACCAGAGAACTTCAGACCAGGAGCTAAGGAGAGATTTTTTTGCAAGTATTTGACTTGCTTTATACCTTTATTAGCACTAGGATAAGTAAAAAAGGTCAGGTGCTTTGTAAATGGGAGACAAATATTATCCCAACTGTGATACTCCCCTATGGGAATAATTGAGCTTCCTCTGTATAAAGGCTGTCAGCTGTCATGTGGGATATTGGTCAGTCAGAGCAGCATTCTGGTAAAACTAACTGGATCCTGTTGGAACAAGAGTTGTAAAGATTACAACAGCAGAATTTTCATATGCTGAATTGATGAGTTTCCCTGGCTGAGAGTGGAAACTTGATTCAGTATTTAAGAAGAGATCCATGTTTTAAGTAAAAGGAGGGCTGGTTGATGATGAACTCTTTCAGTTTTGTGTAAAAGTTTTCTTTTTTCAAACAGAATATCACCTTTTCCTCAAATGAGACATTTGAGACATACTTTTGTGCATTCCATAGAGGATTCAAGCAAGCAGGGAAGTATCTATCAAATCACTAATGTTATAGATAAGGTCAAAACCAGTGATTCACATGTTGAGCATAAAAGAAAGCATCAAGGTAATAGGAACCCGTCTATTAATGCTGTCTGTATGAACTTTTAGGATGAAGTTGCTGTTTCTATTACTGAAAACTTTGGCTACAGGAACAAGAAACCTGGTGTTTCTCCTTTGCCCACGCTTCTAGAATCTCAGCTTGAACATCTCCCTTGCCATAAAATATGCACTAGATTGGGTGGCTCTGTTAAAAAGAAGTGTGGAAAATGTCTTTATTACCTCTGGGGTGGATTACTGACTGTTACACATGTGAAAAAATGCTTATATGTAGGGTGCATATTATTAGTGCATATGTGCTGTAAACCACACACAGACAGTGGTGCAAAGGATCCTGTGAATGGACAGAATGGGTGTCTAACGTGAGCTTGAACACCTGATGGTGTTCCTTCCTCAGTAAAGTAAATGAGATACCTTCACAGACAGAACATACTGTCAAACCTCTGTTGCTCCCTTTCCTGAACCAGTTGCATGGCGTCTTGAGCAAGTTTATATCATGCTACTCAAAGCGTTGCAATCCTAAAAATCCACAGAAGGAAGGATATTTAGACTAATGTTTTTTAAAGGAATGTCAAGCAGAGAAAATAATTGTTTCACTCTGGATGGGCTAAAGAAGAGATTATTGCCTTTTAATGTAAGATCTCTGAAAGTTAGTCTAGCAAACACATTGTAAGATAATACAAGGACAGCTGGACAGCTGGGTTAGACCATGAATAAAAAAGACTTAACCTCTAGTTTTGTGCTTAGCTAAATGTAAAGAAAGCCTTAAAAAAAGTCTGCATTACTGTGCACATCAATTCTGTCCTTCTTTTGTGCAAGTTTGATGGGCTGTAATTGTATTCCTGGCATTCACAGTGAATCACATTAATTTTGCTTTTAACTCTTTTGAAATTCAATAGAAAAATATGCAAATTGTTCAGAAGAAAGCGTGTAATTCAAAAGAGGTGTTATATGCTGGGTTTTTTTTTCCCTAACTGTAAGAACAGTAGCTTCATTGTCTTTTCAGGACTCCTTTATTTATCTTGATAAATCAGGAGTCTGTTTCCTTCACAAAATTTGAAATTAATTTTTCCAGCTTCTGATTCTATTCTAGTGTTTCTAGTGTGTGTGGAAGGAAGAAGGGGTTCTTGTTACTGTTATTATGTAATTGCATTCATTCCTCTATGACAAAATGGGTTGTTCCCTTATGGATTTCTTAAAAATGAAATCATCACAGTGATATTAACTGATTTAGTCAGCAACGTAGAGACAAGATTAACTCTGCTCTTAGAGTCTCTTTGTGAATTAACTTGCTACTGTAACTTTGAGATGTCAGGGCTCCAGTGTGACATCAAATGCATCTTAAGGAAGCAGGGTTTATGGAGAGTCACAGGCATAACAGAAAGACTATAACCCCAGAGCAGTGGGATGGCTTAACAATGCTCCCATAACTATCCATCACATGTGCCCTCAGATAATTTCCAACAATTTCTCTCACATATTGTCCCCCAGCAGTCCAGTAACCTCTGTTCAAATACTGATTTCAAACCCAAATGAGGACTTTTCCCCCCGCCCCCTTTTGAGCAGGATGGGATATGGATGAGATAAGGAATAGAAAAACACTCTACCAAACAAACCAATTCACAAAACTTTGCCCTGTGTGTGAATATTACCTTCGGAGGGGCGGTATGCATCTATTCAAACTCTAATGTTTACCTTGATGGCAATGCAAATATGCATTGAAATCTATTGCTTGTTGCTGAGCTGGAACAGCAGAACAGGAGATCTGGGAGCAGATCAGGCCATACAGACAGGCATTGGCCTCTCATCCTATCTGACCTTCTAGAAGTTACTCGGTACTGTATGGACACATTTGCTTTGCTTTTCCAGCTTAATTCCAACAGCTGCCTTTGCCAGAATATCTTGTGAGCTGGAAAGAGAGAACAGTCTTACTGCCCCTCACTTCCTGCCAGAGAGTGTCCCCCTGGAACACTTGTATGTTTTTCTCTTATGAAATGAAGCAAGGAAGGACGGTAAAGACACAGCAGCATTGTAAATGGCTATTGATAGTCATTTTAATATCTCAGCTTTGACCTAGGAGCAAGCTATTACCCATCAGCTGTACTGCACTGAGGACAAAATAGAAACAAGAAGTTACTGTGGAGAAAACACCGTGCTAACCCTCCATCCTGTGGGAACTTCTGTTCCTAAAGCTTTGAGAAGAATGAAGCAATTAATGTCTGAGAGGCTAAAGTGGATATTGCTCATTAAGGTGTACTTCATGTGTATTTCTCCTGTTTGTATTTGTGACTAACATTGGCCCCTGGGGGCTACCTGAGGGCTAGTGCTGCTGCTTTAGGCACACTGCAGAGTAACGGCTGCTGTGGATGCCACAGGAAGCTGGTAATGAAGGGGAACTGACTGGGGGAAAGGAAGCGGATGAGGGACAAATTGGCAGTGTACCTGCTGAATAGGAAGGGAAGCAATAGACATTTCTGCTCGGCAGGTGTGTTTAGCATACCAAATCCCCCAGACTGCATCACCTAGAACCTTTTGTTTTAGCCCTGTTCCCACATTTTGAGTTGCTTTTACTTACGAGAAAGGTATGTCTGGTGTTTTTGTGCCCTTGGGGAGAGGTGTACGTTTCCGATAAAGCCTGCAAGCGAGGTGCGTGTGGGAAATACTGAAAAATTACTGATGCTTCTAAAAGGTTTTTAGCCTTAATGTTCTTTCAGTCTGTTTCTGTTCACACCTGAGGTTCTGGGTTTGGTTGTAGAAAAGGCCTAAGTGTTGCCTTTCCCACCCTTTCTCTGAAGCTATACAAGAATAGCAGGAGGGGGTGCAGGGGGGCATATGTAAACTGAACTGACTCAAATTTAGAAACTATTTAAAAGTATTATTTTCATGCTGTGAAGGGAAGAGAGGCAATATATTACTCCACTGACAAAATTGTTTCTGTTTTATTTGGGGAGTGGACAGTGAGCAGCAATACAAGGTGGACATCTCTCCAAGTTAGAATTCAAAACAAAACATTCCTGCTTAAATTTGTTCTTTATTTGCGTGAGAAGCCTTTGCTGTTTGTGCTGAAATTTTTAATTTACAGTGTATCACTACCTTCAGCCTTTCATGCTAAGTACAAGTATGTTCCTTTAAGCTTACTGTTGTGTCTTTAACCATTTGTATCAATACTTTGAAAAAATAGATTCATTGGCTTGCATCATGTGGTGACTTGTTGGTTCCTGCATGCTGTACCTATGCACAGGTGTATTTGCAAATACATTAGTCTGAAAACTTAGATCCTGCAATTTTCCAGAGCTAAAATTGAAATTTAATGTTTGATACTTCAAGGGATTTTGGTTTTGTTTTGTTTCATTATAAAAAAAACAAACGGATAAAACCCAATTTTATATAATAGCTACAGTGCATAAGACTCTTTGTAATGTGCAGTTATGTTCTGAGTCTTGCAGGTGGTATTTTAAGATGGAAAGGTTTCTCAGAATACATTTCCAAACGTGACCATGAAGCACAGCAGTTTCAACTTCGATATTGTAATTCAATGCGTATAAGAGTGCCGTGGCAGCAAAACCAGTTCTCTGGCATCTTCATGGCCATTTTCACACACATTTTTCTATCACAGCTATTAAAATGGAAAAATAACAGTTAGGATGAATGAAAATTGAAAAATTTTATTAAATCTGTCAGTCAACTTCTGCATTTGGCTACCTGGTTTGTTGCTGTCTGTGGAAAGTTTTTACACACCTGAACAGTTTGTGAAGCTTTACCATGGTTGCCTTTTCATGTAGGCAGTGTAAAAACTGCAGATTAAGGTCACAGTTATTGTTTTGGTGAAGGAAAAGAAACCTTGAACAAGAGAAAGGTGGTAGCTTTTACAGGGAAGTGAGGAGATGGGAAAGGAGAGAAAACCTTCACAAACTGGGCTATCGTTTTCCAGAAAAGCAAACACACTTGTGCATGGAATTTAAAAGCAGAGAGTACACACCTGATTTAAGTGAAAGTGTTGAGTATTAAATATTTGGCTCCATCCTTTCTTGATGCATCCCTTTTTCACTGGCATTCCCTCTTTGCTCATTCTCATACATTCCTGTTTTCAATAGCCCATCTCAGGAAGGGATTTCCTTTGGCATTCTCCTTTATTAAAACAAAAATCTAAGTTTCTGGGTTTGCATAAATTTATTGTCAGCCTCCAGGCATGTCTTGCTGAACCTGTAGTTCAAAATTATTTGCCATACATAGCAGATGGAAAATACTCTTGCATTTCATTTTTCTTTTATTATCTGCTGCAATATAATCTGATAAAGAAACTTTATCTTTTCCATGCATAGTCATGGAAGTAAAGGAGGATGTATCCTTTCTCCTGATATGGAGAAAAGTCAGAGAGAGAAGAATGTAAGTGGAAAAACTGCTTTGGCTCACTGCAGAAACTGAAATTTTATGTCACTCATAATTACATTCAAGCCCCTAGAAAAGGTACACTTGCTGAAGCTTTGGCATTCTGCAATAAGCATTATCCAATGCAGATTTCTCTTCACTTTTGTTCCTTCTAAGAATATCACTCATATTTGAGCTCCGCTTTGTAAACAGCATGAGTCAAGGCCACTGTCTGGAATTCTTGGAGTTTTGCTAAAAATCTCTTTACCTAATGGTGCCTTCCCTGGGAGGAACATGAGCTAGCAAATAGCAAGAAAAATATATTCTACACCTAAAACAATAAATAGGATTTATGTCTCTAAACAGAAACACAGCAATGCAAATACCCCACAAAAACTAAAAGAAAAATACCTCTCCACAGTGTCAGTCTTGTTTTTGCTGTATTTCATCTGTGGTTGCTGGTTTGACCTGTATGTGATGAACCCAGGGTTCAAGTCCTTCTACCTTGAGTACAGTGTTGGTTACCAGGAGGACTTGGAAAGGTCCTTTCCATTTTTCCTTCAAGAATTCAAAGATGCATGACAGGGAAAGGCCTCTGTCCATCCAGAAAATGTACCTACCAATACCAGAAGATACCTGTACCCTTTTTGTCTAGGTATTTCAGAGAAACCTATTTGCCAGTAATCTCCAGGTGAATTTTCCTGTTTACTGTTGCAGGAGGTGACCTTTTCTGATTTATAGGATTTTTTTTTTAAATGGGACATTTCACTGTTATTGATTTTTGCTATTTCAGTCATTCACACACAAAGTACTAAATTTTGGAGCCTAGAGATCATGGACTCAATGCCCCAGCGGGTTTTGTTGTGTTCTTTTTCCATTATTTTCCTCATTACAGTAGATGGAACTATAACCTGTTGGCTGTCCACCATTCCTATTGATTCTTAGTGGGTTTTAGTATATTCCGATTTACGTTCTCATTTGCAAGTGCTCAATACTGAATAAGTTGTTTCTGTATAAATTAAAAAAAATACCTTTCCATTCCCCAGCAGTAATGTAACCAGGTGGTCAGCTGAGGAAGATTCCCCCAGACCTGTTCAGGGTGATGTTTCATCTTCATTAAAGGTCATGGGTTTGATTTCTTGAAGAGCTGGGTTTAGGTTTCCTGTCTAACTTTCCCCCAGCCTGGAGACACTCCCTTTTCCAATATTCTTTATTTTGCTGGATGCACAAGGGAGTGTCATGCCTGCTAGTACAGAAAAAGGTCCTGTTTGTATATTTTACATGCATAATCATAGGTTTTTCTGAATGCATTAACATATATTCCCTGCCCTCTGTGCATGTGTTCTTCTGTCCTGGGGGTCTCTTTGGTGGTCCCTGGTGACCCCATGACCCCCATGACCTGGTGGTTGGTGACCCCAGAGTCATACCTGATTGCCTGGTGAAGTTGTAAAAGCTGGCATAACTGGGCTGGTTGCTTTCCAGTTCTTCCTACAGAATGAGTATTGTATTGTATGGCTCCATAGGCCAGTGGTTTTTGAAGAATAAGCATTGTATTAACCCACCAGTGCAAATGATTTTTCATCTGGCAACAGCTGAGGAGTGGAAAAAATATGCTCATAGAGGGAAACTTAAAAAGATGGGTTGGATGTCCCTTTCTGTATTAACAGTCTGAAAGCAGAATGCTCTCCCTCAGCCCTATAACATCCCATGAGTATGATTCTAAACCAGTCTAGTGAATTTAGATGAATTAATCTCAGTTCTTCAGCAGCGGGAATTATAATGTGATCTTGCAGAGGAATACATAGTCTAATAGTACAGAGGTGTCTAAATAGATTACGTGGCTTTTACATAATTCTGCTTTTCAGTGCAAGGAATGCAGAGTCAGATGCATTCAGGAGCATAGCACAGGTATAACAGACCTGTACACCTACACAGATCTACACCACAGGTGTGACAGCCTTCTCCTAAGATGGCTGTAATTCTTCCTCTTGTTCATCCAGCTCTAAATGCTCTTTTGTCTCTGAAGAGGAGAGTTGTTTGTACTGTGAGATTTGCTGTATCTAACTGAGCCTTGGTTTTAATTTACACACCTACATAATCCCTGCAGAGAAGGAGGTGCTCTGAATTGCTCTCCTGGGATACTTATCTTCCTGTATTGACTGAGAGAAGAGATGGGGAGGGAAAGACAATCTTCCTTTATATTTACTTTCAAAGACATGAATAAATCCCCTTCTGTCCCACTACCTACGCTGATGAATATTTTATTCAACCAAAATAATTCCCAGACCTGAAAAAAATATATGAGAAACCATGTGGTAATTTAAAAACCAAGAGAAAGAGAAATGTCATGGAGAACAGGCAAAATGCTATATGTGTTGGTTTCAGCAGTAAACCCTATGGAGAGAGCAGTGGGGACTAGAATTAAACAGCTTTGGAAGCCATTTCACTACTGGTGTATAAGCTGCAAGGTGGAGTGAGAGCCAATTCTCTTATCTCAACAGCATGATCCTTACAATCAAAGCTGTCTGGGTTTTTAGTTGTCACCTGGACTGTCAGCCGGTTTAGTGCTCTCACACAGAAAAGTGTTTGGATTTACCTCTGTGGTTGTATCTGGAGAAAAAGGTGCTAATGCACACCTCTGACAGCAGGCTCCTCTGCAATGCTCGGATGTGTTTCCAGGGGGATAATCAGGAGTGCTTTGCACTCAAGAAAGTGCTTAATTTTTGTTTAGACCCTCACCTCCCACTTTTTAACCTCTATCGAGACCACTGTTGATCTTTGAATCAAGAGGGATTTGTTAGTAGGACTTTTTGGTGGTATGATTGGAAAAAAAGCCTGTTTGGTTCTAGAAATGGAAATCTGGCCCTGTAAATTTTCTTGAAAATTCAAATATTTCAGTTACATCAGAAGAATTAAGTCTTTAATTGCTTTATTGATTGATATATGTGTGTTTTAGGAGAGCACATAGTATTTACCTCAACCTCCCCACCGTTAGTCCGAAATTCTGTGAAAAACAAAGGAAGAAATTACTATCTCAGAAAGAAACATAAATGTCTTCTTTCACTCTTTAATATTAATATCAGCCAAAAATGGCTTGAGTAGAACTTTCTGATGCAGTTAATATAAAAATCAGTGCTAAGTAATCCAGAGGACAATCAAGTCCATCATAAAATCAAGTTACAAATCCCATGAGATCATTGATATCAATGGAACCCATTGTGGATTTAAAATTTGGATAAGTTTAGTGACTTTGAGTAGCAGAGTTGTTGCTTGTCAGAATAAAAGCTAGGGTCCACTGTGGTGAAGTGGTAGCATTCAGATTTCAAATAGCTTCCTTTTGTTTGAGAAGAACATATATATTTTTTCCTCTGCTCAAGAAAGAGTTGCATGCCCTAAAATCTGGACATTTTTGTTAAGATCTCTGTTGTTTATGGATACTATTTAAAATTCTGAGAATACTTCAGCTTAGTTCTCTTAATCTCTGTCTTCCTACAGGCTTTTCTTTCATGTGCTTGTTTGGGAACATTTGAAAAGCTATTTAAAATGCAACGCGAGTAAGGTGCTACCTCC